>NC_137696.1:60011892-60344270 GCF_964034855.1 Anser brachyrhynchus | reverse complement strand
AAGTGCCCAACAGGTCTAGCAGATAGCCAGCACCTTGCTAAATGACATATAGAAATGACATAAATGCTATACTGCTAAATGACAGCTTAAGTTCACTGACAGGTTACTGGGACTGGGGGGGTCTCTCAATGGGCTTCTGCATAGCGTACACAGATCGGGGGTTATTTAAACTTAAACCTGCCTGCCTGCAGGACCCAAGCCGCCCTTACTCCACCCAGGCCTTTCCATGGTGTTTTTGTTAGGACGGAGGACGGTACTGCTTAAAAGGCAGAGTCCTGCGCAAAATATCCATCGCCTCAACACGAGTCACCGCTTTAGCAGTGAAATTATATATACACACAAACGTATTTTACATGTAAGTATGTAAATATACATTCACGCAGACATCCACTCGGCTATTGTTTTGGAACCACGGGGGATTATGAACAATATGCTCTGTAATTGAGATTAACTTTGAACAAATCATTTGGCTGACATACACACATACGCGCACAAAGAAAAAACCCACAATAGCTCTGTTTAAATTTCAAGATATTTGTAAGACCTCTTTTCATCACAAAGAAGCCTATAATAGCACGTTTCAAGAAGACTTCCAAAGGCCCTGCTGGTCACATTGTCTAGACAGCAAGCGAGCTAACAGCCTCCCGCTTCCTGCGCAACTGGGAAAACACACAGGCACCGAGCCATGGGGACGAGGAAAACCCCTTCGTGGTCAGAGCCTCCAACCCCCTCAACAGGTGTCCTCCCACCAGGCCAGATGCGTTGTGAATATGCCAAACGTATTTAATGCACATCCTTAAAAAATCTTGCTTAACGGGACACGCATTAGGACAAACCCAAACTTTGATAATATCTGGGCAGAGGTACTGTTTAGCTAGTCATAGTGCTTGGCAGACCTACTTCATCCCACTTACTATGTTTTAGTGTTGCTAAACACAATTTAAACTTTAACCTGTATATAGTAAACTACTTATGCAATAGTCTAGATGAAGTAAATTCTAAGTAAATGGTAAAAACACTAGCTTCTTGCACTAATGTTAGTGACAAAGTGGTGTGTAGTATGCGTGCTTGCTAGGGAAGCATGCTTCCTTCCATCTGCAGACCTCACACGCTTCCTTAAAACAGCTGAAATGTGTTGTGAGGGCTCCTATCAGTATCAAATACCTTCTCTGAGAAGTTACACAGGGAAGTCCCCAGGATGCAAAACCTTTTTCCACCAAGCCTGTACTCACTTAAGAACTGAGAAAGTGTATAAGCAAATAACGCAGTGCCAGTGCTCAGCCTTCTTTCTTTTCAACCTGTGGGATTCTGGAATCACACCAGTATTCCAGAAATTACCTACAAAAAGACAACCTGGGAAAGCAGATTCAAGTCACAGCTTACTACCTAATCACTAAGCAAATAACTGTTTTGGACAGTTCTTACTTTTAATTTGGATATGAAATTAATTCCCAGTCTTAAAAAATCCCTCTGGTTAGAGAAGCACAGAAAATATTTGTTTCTAAGAAAAGTGAGTCCTAATAAATAAATATTTGCAGAGATTGAGGAAAGAACAAAGGAGGGCTGATTTTTTTGTTTTTTAAAACTCAAGCTGATATGAATTTCTGTGCTGACTTAACTGACCTGGGTTTTCTCTGAACTTTCACTGAATGGGAATGTTTCACCTGGCGAGAGTAAGTAGACTCAGTGCAAAGTAAGAAACTAACAGTTATACTGTTATTATTATTATTTTTTTTTATGGTAACCCCTGGTCCTACAACATGAACACCAGAGCACACATGATGAAGCAGTGCGTAGCCTCAATGGCTGAGACCTAGGGAGAGCTGACGGCAGGACCTGGCCCCGTTTTGCTCACTCACACACCACAAAGACCTCACGGGCCTCTCGCACAGGGCCACCTCACCTGCTACCTTCCCACGCAGGAGACAGAGAAGCCATTCACGAGACAACAGCCAACTATTTCTTCCTGAGCACGGAGATGTTTAGGCATCCAAGCTGTTAGGACTACGCAGGAGGAGAGGCTCTGGCTGAAGGCATTCCTCCCTGCAGGTGTGCCCGCAGGCCTGGCTGCTACCTGAACCAGGTGCACAATTTTCTTCTCACAGTGGCAAGCAATTCCCAATTCATTTTAAAAAGAGAGAATTGTTTCTTGCTACATTTGCTTGACAAGCAAGGGATCTCTGTTTGCATGACAACTTTAATTCAAACACAAAATCCAAACCAAACAACCGTTGACCTGATACAGATGTCCAAGAAGAAAAGCTAGGTGTAACCACAGCAAATTCACAAATTCACTTCCAAAATTCACTTCACAAATTCACTTCACAGCAAATTCACTTCCAAATTCGCTCGTATCTGGATGGACTTGGACCACACCGCACAAACTGCTAGATCCTATAATTTCAAAAACTACATTGATTTTTTAGGAACTAATCCTAGCATAAACCTGTGTATATTCGGGGCAAAGCTTCTTTTTGTGTATTTTAAACTACTGTATGTATTTTTAACTATTTTAAACTATACTGGTAATTTCTCTCCATTTCTTTGGATGACATACAACTGGTTTATACCATGTGGTTCCTGCAAATCCAAACCCATATGAATTGATCAGCAATGTTACAGCAATCTAACCAGCTTGTGATATGCCCACGTCTGCCAGACATGAGACTAGAAGAGGTTGCAAAGACGGATACGGTCACACTTCTGTGCTTGCACTGCTCCACAATGGGATGTGACTTGCTCGTCCAGAGGAGAGCTTTACATCAGAAACAACTTAGGGCAACTAGAAATTCAGAACCGACACAGTAGCTTCAAAAATCACATGAAAGCATGGCCAGCCGCGCACCTCGCTGGCAGTGCTGCGTGCCCGGCATTATGTGGTCTGCCGTTCCCTGACAGTTAACGGGAAGGGGGCTCCCGAGGTCTCCAGCTGCATCACAAAAGCTCCTAATGCCATAAAAAAGTTGATACTTTACAAACATCAACTCCCATGTATGAAACAATAAATAGTAATGACCCATGTGCTATCAAAGCAAATTGACAAAGCCTAGCAAGGACTGTAAACAGGTAAGATGCAGAGCTTGTCTGACAACAATACTTTTTTATATCGGAAGTAAACAGTAAATCTCCAGAACAGGAAAACAATAACACTGCATCTCTCAGGATACAAACCTCACTGTTTATCTCTGAAGCAGAATGCTTAGCACGTAGAATTTCTGGGAATAAAATTTAAAAACAAACAGCCAGGAACCCTTAGGAGCCATTTGTTTCCTCGGTATTATAGCAAAGAAAAATTCTCAGCCAACAACTCTCGTAGCTACAGCAAATAAATAATCAACATTTAAAACACCCAAATCAATGAAAACAACAAACTGCCGCCAAGTCTAGGAAAGAAAAGTTGAATTTGCGTAACAGCGACCTAATAAAATCTGGTCGCGCTCAAAC
The DNA here is from genome assembly GCF_964034855.1 of Anser brachyrhynchus. NCBI lineage: Eukaryota > Metazoa > Chordata > Aves > Anseriformes > Anatidae > Anser > Anser brachyrhynchus. Next base: position 60,340,826 of record NC_137696.1, on the reverse strand, counting down.
TACTACTCATTCAGCTTCCTCAGTGTCAAGATTAAACATACGCAAACACGAAATCCCTTCCATTACAGCTCAGTTTTTTCATTTGAAGAACAACAAGGTAAGATGTAACTTCCTTCCTTTGCACCTCGTTGGGTTACAACCATTTTCTAGACCATGCCCTACTTCCCATGGGGAAGGCAGGCTCAATTTGCAGGATAACACAGAAAGGAAGCAGACTGAAGGTAAGTAGGCATTAATCTAGAACCTTCCAAGCTCTTTGGAGCTTATTGTTTTGGAGATCACCATCCTCCTTCAGTAGGCTTAAAATTTGCATGGCCATTGGACAGCTGCACTGCTGGTCAGTCCAACCTGCTTCTCGTTCTGTCCTGACCCTACTTTGAACCGAGCATCACAAAGCCACAAGGAAAACACTGCATGCCTCCTCCTCCCCCTCCCGTTACTTGCTCTGCTTTCACGACTGGCTTTGAGAGAAATCTGAACAAGCAGGCAAAAGGAGGAGTACTGAGTCACAAGACAGACGAGTATTAATTTGGACAAAAGGGTACGAGACAGAAGAAGAAGACATTAGAAGAATATATGGGTCAGTAGGTCTGAAAAACACCTAAAATTTCGGCAGGAGCAGCAGTGACATGAATGAGGAATTATTACTTACTCCCTTTATTCCCTTTACTTTGGCTCCCATACTCGTGGAAGCTTGCAGCACAGGCAGTCAGAAACAGACCATCTGTCTCGAGACTACGTATTCAAAAACCTGAGACTCTGCAGGTGCAGCTCAAGCAAGAAGCAAATATCACTTCAGGATACCATGGCATGAAATGTGATAAAATTCACAGTATGTCTATACTGCAGCATGCCTACACTTGATTGCAGCGCCGAGATCCTCAACAGGTCTGCGAAGGGCAGTTCATGTAGGAGAAGCTCCTTCAATACGGCCACACAACCTCGCACGGCTCAATGTACCCTACTGTCTACTACTACTGTTTACTACTGCATCGCAACGCACCTGCCTTGCAATTATAAGTTAATGTCTTTCCATACCTGCTTCTCAGATTATCCCGTACTGCACTCAGGAGGCATCAGCCAGACTGTTAAAATAAGCTTGGACCTACAATACTATTTGATTTGGAGATTTGGAGTTGAGAAAACAGAAAAAGTGTTGGTCCAACAATCAATCGCCCGCTGATCACTGAAGACAGACCTTTCCATCCCACAGTAAACTAGGCACGTTGATAACAAGTGAGCTGCTCTGATAGCCCGAAGCTCTATGTGGACCACACTAAAGAACAAAACAACTGATGAACCTGTACACCCAAGGTTTAAAAGCCCTTGATCTACAGCACTTGCCTTTTTTTTGGCATATTAATACCCTTTGTAGGAGTCATGGTTTGATAAAGGAGATGTCCCAGCAGGTGAGCTTAGAATGAAGATTTACAAAACACAGTTTTCCATTAGCTTAGGTATTGTGCATGCATCATAGTGTGCCTCTCTTCTCTCTCCCCCACAAATCTGTGTAACCAAACACCACAATTACACAAGATGGTAAATAAGCCAGAGACACATCCTGAACTTCAAAAACACAAGTGCTCCAGTAACTTTTCACCTCTTCCTCTTTAATCACATGCTGAAAGCAGGTAAAAACGTATACACCAAGAACAGTGGTAGATGTTAGAAATGCCTGTTTTTTAAGAGACTGAATAAAGAGCCTTGCCTCAGAGAACAGCATTAATTAACAAAGTCTTATTTAACAAAACTGGAACTAACTGGATATGCTGTGCTATACTGGTGGAGCAGGCAGAAATTAGTGTCACAATGTTCACCGCAATAAATTCAGTTAAATTTGCCTCTCCAGACTCATTCTCTCGGCATCACGCAGGACTCTCTCACACTCCTCCCTCCTGGGCTTCCTTTCGTTTTTCTGAAGCTAACACGACTCCAGGGGTGCCCAGTTCAACGACCAGCGGAGCACAAACAAACGGGGCTGATCGCTTCACGCACACCCACATGTACACAAACTGCTTACTCCTTTCTGAGGTTTATGGGCCATAACAGCAAAATCAAATGATTATGCTTCAAGAACTGTTCACTCACCCCTCCTACCTTTTCATTTCCAAGTAACCTGGGAAAAGGATGGCAAATGAAATTCAAGGCAGTAATAAGGCAGAAAAACTTTCAGCTCTTTTCTAACACGCGCTAGCTAGAACCAGATTCCCTAATCACCCCAAATTCTGTAGTCCACATCTCCTCACCGTAATTCAGTCCTGGTTGGGCACACTATTGTGCGAAATAATTGAGCTGCAAGGGAACATGATATTTTGAGATGATACGGCTTTAACAGACTTGGGTAGAACTTACATTTCAGAAACCTCTGTATAAATTTCAAAAGGCTTTTGAAATCTTAGAAAGGTGTCTCGGCCTCAGATTTCTTTTGAAATAGTATCTTGATTACACTAGTAGGAAGGATAACTTGTAGTGCTTCCTTCAATTAAGCTTTAAGAAAAAAATCTCAAAGGCCAATACCCTCCCCTGCCTCCTGTTAAACATGCTGTCCCAGATGTGGTTCACAAACTTTGTTTTTGGGGTGGGAAGAGTTATCTTGAGGCTAAGGCAATAACATGGTTGTCCGGATCACTGGATGCATTAAGCCGATCTTTATCCAGCAGGTTCACAATTTTAGGCACAGTTCTGAACTCCAACACATGAGGAGAAACAGGAAAGGTTGTTACAGAAGTCTTAAACTATACAGACTATGAAAGTTACAGAAAAAAAAAAACAAACACAAAAACACAAAACAAATCACCAACATATGCCAATTACTGTTGCTCTTTAATTACTAGAGCAATTATAGATTATAGAAAGAAAAGACTTCAATGGTGGATTGTGAAAGCCAGCTTTCTGTGAGTTTCTGAGTGCCTCAGCACTCTTGAAAGTTGCATATTTTTCTTCTTAGAGAAAATACAAGGAGTCCCAAGATCTCCTAGATAAAGCTTTCAATGAGACTGTTCCTCCAAAAGTTTTCGTGGCTTGAGGAAGGAGGTTGGTATTACATTGAGTTACAAATCAATGCAATGCTAATAAACACACCGTGAAAAAACTCCAAGAAAGCCGAGGGAGGATATGCAGCATACAGCATCGGCCACAATGTGGCTGCTGCTCCATGGACTACGATGAGCGGACACTTGGTGGAGCCGTATTGAACTGGAGATCCCCACCTGCCCCATCGCACCACTGTGCGTTACCCAGCCCTGGAACTGAGGTGCCAGTTGTCCTTCCCCAACACCTGCCAGGCCGTGGACCTGCTGTGGTTCCCTCCAGCAAGCACCACTGTGGTACCACAAGGCCAAAAAGACTTCGTAGATTTTGCACTTGTAAGTCACTGGTATGAAATATTTGTAAACAGAGTTAACAGAAAACTCTCTTTCCCCACCAAAGTCCACTCTAGCCATACTGAATTTTGAGGGTGTTCATGCACGGTGAGAAAAAACATGCCGGGTAATGTGGCTGAGAAAAGGTAGAAGAAATAAAGGGCTGCATTGGAAGCTCCTTTGAAAGAGGGCCTGCAAGGCCCTTGCAAGGCAGTGCTCATTCCCCTTCCTCTCCTGCTGTTGGAAACCCCCATGCCACACACAGCAGACTGCTGAACCACCATCCACATCCGCATCCCAGTCACTGCATGATGAAGCCAAGGCAGATTTTAGCCCTGCAAAAACTTCAGGTGCTTCCCCACCTCCTGCTGATGCTCTAACTTCCAAACCTGTGTTTGAGCAGTGCAACGGAGCTCAGGGAGCAGGGCTGAGAGGTCTGCGGGGGCATGCGTGGGACAGAAAGACGGGCAAAGAGCCAACTGCATCACGTCATGGTTTGTAAGAGATGCAGCCTGAGAAGGATATGGGTCTTAGCCTGATCACAGTTTTGCTCTGTGGCTTGTAAAGTCATTGCTGCTTAGCTGCACTGCTGCCTGAGCACTCATTCTAGCCGCCTGGTCGTGCTCTTCCACGTTGAGAAGATTACGGATGGGGCACCATTTCTACACTGCTGTCTTTCTGTAAAAGACGAAACAAAACACTACCTTTCTCACAACTTTTCTTACAAAGATCTAACTGATGAACTATCAAACGAAAGCTCATTTCATCCTCTGAGTTATTCAGTAGAAAGACCACCAAAATGGGGGGAAAAAGAAAATCAGTAAGTTGGTGTTGTCACAAAGTCCCAAAACAAGTCTGAAGGGTGACTGGCAGAATAAATGAATGCACCAAAGGAACAAACAGTCTTATGAATTAAGTAAAGAAATAAATAAAGAAAAAAACATGTAAAAATTTCAACAATCACGCCAATCTGTTAGGAGCTGTACCACTGCCAGTTAGTGGGCCTCAGGGCTCCGTAGGATTTCTCAGCACAGTGCCAAACTCCAGCAATATTGTTATGGTTAGAAAGGAATTTCTCACAAGAGCTAACAAAGGCAGAAGGTCATAAATAAACACAGCAGGATTGCCTTGTCAGTTCTCATTATTAGCGCTGCAGGCACTTGCTTTTCTATGGGCTGCTCACAGGTTCATTTAAGTGTAAGAGCTCCTCCTCAGAATTTCACATACTCATAAATAACGAAAACATTTCTTAACTCACGAAAGAATAGCACATCTAAGTTATTTTTTTATTTTATTTTATTACTGTTTTTCAAACACACAGAAGCACGTGTGCATGAGCTTCCTATAGCTCTGCTGTCCGTATATCCACAGGCATGCTTCCCAAACTGACTGAAAGCTTACGCGCAGTTAACCCAGAACTGCAGCATCCTTTTACGCTGGCCTTCATTACACCGCCCAGGCATCCGCCTGACTCCAGCCATAATGAACAAGAAGAACTTTCTTACTGTAATAATGGTCACCAGCATTACGTCTGGGCAGGAAATGAGGCTGAGCTCCTAAACTGATCCTGACGTGCATTACAAAACGAGGAAAGCACAGCTGTGTGATCATTATTGCAATTATAAAATGACATTTAGTGTTAACTTCTTTTTGTGCCTGAATTTTAAAGCGGAGAGAGGACAGTACCAGTGATTCTAGGGGTACAAACAAGCAAAAAATGGAAGGGAAAGGTTCTCAGTATTTCAAGTGCCAGTCCTTTATCTCCTGTCAAAAGTTAACAAACAGTCAAGTGAAAGCATCTTATCTCTTCCATACGCATACATACCTATCTATACATATACATACATATATATATGTGAATAAAAAGCGAGATTTGTGTAAAACTAGAAGTAATTTAAATAAATTAACACTACAATGTACTGCATACTGATTTCAAGATGCATATGTGGGGCTTTTCAGAATATTACATTAAATTTAAGTACCAGCAATGCTATCTCCAGAATATTTTTGTTTTCTGTTTATTATGCTGGAATATACCTGTAAAGACTTGAAGAAAGCCCGGAGGTTCACAACCTTGGAAAGAGTGCCATTATGTTAAACACAAGTATATTATGCACAGCCCGTCTGCTCCAGAGCAGGTAACATGGGATGCCTGACCACGGGCAGAGCACCGCTCCATCACGGTCACTTTCAGTACCAGAGAAGCAGGGGGGGCCATAATTACCCACCTGCCAGGAAAACTCAAACACTGTTCCCTTTTGAGAACTGTACTCAACACCAAAGTACACTTCAACTTCCCTGCACAGATATAATGAAACGGCCTTGTCTACTTTTCCAGCAGGTAAAACTTGACCAACATGACTATTACTGCGATCTGCGCTATTTCAAATCCTCACCTTTTAAAACAGATTGCATGACTGACTGACAAGCAAAAGCCCTGACGCCTTGTACACTTTCTGTGAGGAGCTCAGGAAAATCATTTTCCTTCCAGCCTGCTTCCTGGCCCACCGTCTCCTATCAAAGGAAGCCGGGTTGTTAGTACTGACGCGCTACAACGGAAAAGCCGTGTTCAAAGAGCTGCTCCTCTCAGCTGCGCGGCCCGTTCATTACACGCCATTCATCATCATCAACATCAAAAGCTGGAGCAGCTCCTGCAAATGGAAGTTCTCCGTATTTACTTTTACAGACCGCAGGTTGGCTCTCCCCCTCCTCCTCCTCTTCCTCCTCGGTGCTCAGAGCGGTTCGGTGCCGCCCCGGCCAGCCGCTCCTGCCTGCGCTGCCCACCCCGACACAGCCGAGCGGGGCCCTCCTGCACGCTGCTGTGCAAGGAGCTATTTTCCAAATTGCTTACCCTTTTAAGCTGGCTTCCACCAGACACAATACCGGAGGTGTTACAAAAGCAGATTTCTTTCTGCACACCCGCAATTGTGTACTTCTCAGCTCCAGCCTGCTGGAGAGGAGAGAGCCGCTGGAAGTGAAAGAAGCTGGAATAAAAGATAATTGATTCCAGCTGGTTACTTTCTCAGCCTCCCTAATATCACAAGACAAGGTGCAGCCACAGCACAGGATGCGCCGTAATCCCTTCTGCAAGCACGGAAACCGAGACCCGCTTGTGTTTCCAGCGCCTTCTCTTCAGGGCCGCCCAAGGTCCCTGGCTCTGCAGCACCTCACATCGGGCCCTCAGCTGCGATGCTCAGCTCCCTGTGGGCAGCACACACAGGGCCGGGACATGACACGGACACACAAAGCCATGGGACATGGGCACACAAAGGCACGGGACATGGACGTGCCATCTGGATGTATCAAGCACGGCAAGGAACAGCACGGTGATGCCCGAGCTCTGCGCCTCCCTGACCAGCATATCTCAAGCTCACGTGTTTCTGAGTGGGATACCCCAACCAAAATAGCACTTACATGTTTCTTTCCTTGATTTTTTTTTGTCGTTAATATTTTAAAAAACATTTACCTGTCAGTCACGTTGCAAGTATTTTAACTCCTCTGATCAAGACATGTTTAATTCTCCAGAAACACTCCTCTGCCACCCATTTCAACAGAAGAGCTAGGTTTTGGCCCACTAACTCAAACGTGCGCTTGGGTTAATGTTTTGCGCCTCACGGATTATTCCAGAAGGGAAGAACCCCGTGTGCAAGTCAGAACGCAGCTCCAGGCTACCAAGTCCGGGGCAGAAGAGGAGGATCTCTCCGCCGGGTAATTGCAGGCACATGCGGACGAGCTTCTAATCAGCAGAGGGAGATTTCCCCTCTGCAGGAGCTATTGAAGGCAGGAACCCAGCCTGGGCTCTGAATCGTCTTCCACAGCAGCTCGTGGCTGTGGAGGGGGCGCTTTGAAGTTGCACTGAAAAGAACTTCAGGTTTTACAGATTAATCTATCCCTCCCTCCCGCTTTTTTTTGTACAATTTGTTTGGCGCTTCAGTGTTTGCGGTCGTATTCCAGTAGTACGACACTCGCAGCTTTTTGACATTTTTGGTATTTTAAGCTTATGTTATATTTAAGTTCACCATGCTCAGAATTTGGGGTTAGAAATAAAATGTTTCAAGGGCTACAGATTTCCAAACTGAATCATTAAACGCTTTCTCATGGTAAGCATTATATTTCATTACCATAAACATGCTATTGTGGAGTTTTTTCTCTAGAATCAGGAAATAATTATTTTGTACATTCTGAAAAAGGTCACTTTACATTCCTGTTGAGTTTAAGAGCGTGAAAAAATTACGCAAAAGAAAGTTGAGAAAGTGAAGAAAGAGCAGGGGTGTATTTCCTGCAAAAAATATGGAGGTATTTCTTGTTACAAAGTATCATTTGTTATATGTCTATCAAAGAAAACTGCAAGGACAAACTAAAAAGGTGAACCGACTACTCTAAAAAATTATGACTCTGCCAAAAGATCACAAATGTCAAGCTGGTGTCAGAGTGTTGGCTCCATTGACTTCTCGGGATTTTAATATTACTTTTTAAAGGGAGAAAAGAGGAGAGAAAGGGAGAAGGCATCATCAGACTAAGTCCATCCTGCCTAGCCTCAATTTTTTAAGCTAAAAAAAGCCCAAACTCTGTCCATGATCTGTATTGGTTTGTACCTGACCACTTCAGCCGTCCCTGACACTTGACCTGCTTCTGAAAAGCAAGAAGTCCAATTTAAGTCGACGGTCCTGCGGGGAGGTAATGGTTTGACCCTTGGTCCCTCCACCACAACCGTTCCAATTCTCTAATGATTTCCCTGCAGGGTTCATTTACCAGTTCTGGGTCAAAGACCAGCGCATCCATGAAGACAAGGGGCAGCACAAGCACTGCGTGATGGATTTGAAAATAAGTGCATCGTAAAGGAAACCTCCATCAATTAGGGATGGCCTTTGAATTCAAAACAAAAGGAAGCAAAGAGCAAATCATAATGTCTACTCTGCTCACTTCAGCAGCACACAGATACATACATTAGAGATTTATTTTAGCCTAGGTGCAGAACCAGCAATCATCCTAGGACAAACAGTCCCCGTTCATCCTCAGATGAGACAGCCTTTCTATCCTTAGTAACGGGGGAGTTGAAAGGATTCACTACTTGATTCCAAACAGGCTCCTGTGGTATCCGAGCACTTCAATATTACGCACCCGGTGACTCTAGACGGAAATATCAAGACTTGCAGTAACCACGAAATAAAAGATCATCCAGATGTCATTCCACTTTTAATTTTTTTAACCTGTGTCTTATTTTACCTTTACAGGAAAGAGCAAAATTATCAGTTACAACCTGTGCTTCTCCAACCATCCGTTTCCAGGCACAGATTAAAAGTAGATGCGTTTATTTATTTATTTATTTATTTGTCCAGTGGTCCTCAACATTGAAATTTATTATGTGCTTTTTTAGAAAGAAAGGCATGAGGAAGTAGAGCTAGCAGTACAAAAGGAGATGCAGTAAGAGCACAGAAATAGGAACACTGAAAGATAGCCTGTGCTTGTTCCTAATGAAAGATGGAGGGGAAAAGAGGGGAAAAATTATGTCCCTTCTTACCAGCAAACGTGCAAATTAAAATAAATATGAGAATACTAAAAATAACTCTCTTAAGAAGGTCTCCACTATTCAAAAGCCTGCATGAAGCAATCAGGCAAGGCCATGGTAACAGCTCAGCTGATGCTAGTCGTCAGAAGCTCTGCCCATGGCTAGCATGCACCAAGCAGAGCTAATAAATGCAGATTACTTGTAACAACAAGGGAGGGATATGCACACATGTAATTCTTTTGGTGATACAGACTTAGACTGGGAATAGAGAGAAAATGATTATGACAACAGTGCAATATCCCAACTTTTTAAAGCATCTTCTATTCGCATAATCAAAATTTAAAAGCTATGTAAAAACCCCCAGTACTGAGCCCTCCCGTCAGGCTTGCTGACCTTGAATCTCGTGAAATACCTCCCTAAGCATTTAGCATTCTCACTCCTATTATGGCAAAACTGAGGACTGGGCAACAAAACCTGGAATCTAATTGAATGTGTTTTGTATATGTGACCAGGCTGGCTGAGAACAAATTCTTGCTGCCAACCACTCCATATGCGACAGGAAAACTTCTGCTAATAAAAGCCATATTGATGTACTTGCTAACGATTTGAACACCACAGTAATTGAATTTAAACCAGGTAACTATGCACCAGGGTTATATTTTGCTCTACCAGCCTACCTCCTCCATCTCCTCTACCCCTGCACTGTTTAAAAGCAGCTGGAATAGTTTTACACCACCACCCTTCCCATCACGACCCTTTTGCCATTACAGGAGCTTGGGGAGCCTGGCATTTGAGCAGTTCATTTGAAGTGCTCTTAACTGCTTTTCTGAAAGAACAAAGCAGTTTTATAACTCTTCTCCATAAAAACAGAAGGCACTTATCTGATGGCTTCTCTTATTTTCAGTCCACCAATAAGTGACACCGGTATGCTACAAGTGGCTACCACCATGGAGACGAAGTCTGTCCATTCCTGACCTCATTGGGATCAATCACATCAATGTTTCTGTGCTGTTTGGTTTTTTTGTGTGTTTGTTTCTTTGCTTGTTTTTCACTTTGTTGTTAAATTAAAAAGGATCAATGAAAAAAAAGCACCCCCACAAACCACTCAAGCCCCAGTACAAAAAGTACTTTAACACAGAAGGTTTTTGATTTCCTCATCAGCACCATAATTTGAAAGCTGAATTATTAAATGGACACCATTAGAGAAAAGCAAGTTTTCAGTAATCTTTTTTAAAGTAGTAATCCTTTTTTTCCCCCCCCTGTTTTTCATCAATTAAATTTAATTTTCCTGTGAGTCAACACAAGGGAATTGTCAATAAAAGCCTGATGCAGCAAACCTTTCCAGAGGCCCTTAAGCCAAGCGACTTCAGCTTACAATCAGGATACAACCTGTATTCAACAACACCCTTACTACACCTCCACCTCTGCTCAAAAGTACGGTTTTGCAACCTATCTTTTGGGCTGGTAACACTTTGCTCATGCAATTGTATGCAAAGAATGGCACACTACAAGCTTTATTGGAAAGAAATGACCTAGTTTGTTTGTTTTTACTGGAATTGAATTACTCTGTGTGCACCTCGCTTATCTCATGCAGACCACAATTTACGATAGCCATTTATTCAAACAAATTCTGCACCTGATGAACTCCGCATTGGTGAGCACCTACAACAAAGAAGCCGAAGGCCTTTCCCTCATACAAGTCCCCCTTCATCCCTCAGTTCAGGTGGGAACAGAATAACAAATAGTTTTCTTTTACTCCACACCCGGTCTGAGGCCATACAGGAATCACGCACATTACAACAGGTTCGTACAACATCTGGGCATCTTCTCTGTGGATTGATAGCTTGTCTGCAGAGATGTGAACTTATCACAGTTCTGCTTAGCGTAGACATCCGGACAAGCAGTTGGCAGCAAGGTTTCTTCTGCACTAATTACATTCTTTTCCAAAAGTTCACCCTGCCTGGGTGTCCAGGTAATTGCAATTAAGGCAGGAATCTGGTAATTAGAAATTCAAGCGCCCTGCCAAGAACAATACACTTCCTCTTAACGTGCTGCCCAAAGAACTAATTCACTTGGAAAGGACAGAAGCTGATGTGAAGTGGCAGAATAGATGTTGATTAAGCAACAACCACAGAAATAAATTCCCTTCCCCCTAAAATCAAATTCATTACATCTCATTTAGACTCCTAGAAAGTGTTTTATTACCTTTGGAACATTTAAAATAAATGAGAACTCAGAATTTCAGACCTCCAAACAGAAGCATTTTCTGTTCACCAGCTCCAGAGACCGTCTGGTGAGAACTGCAGGAACATTTTTTTCCAAGCCGCACATACAGCTGGTTCATACTCCCCTTCAATCTCCCACCAAAATGCTAACTTTGTATCATGACTCAGCACCTACTTCTCATGGACATTATTCACTACATACCAAGTCACTTGGTAACCACCCAAGCATGTTTAACACAGAACAACAATTCATTAAAAACGAAAGTATAAAGTAAAGCCACCCAATATACCACTTCCACTGGATACTAACTATCTTGTCCTCTACAGTCAGAATTTTTAAAATGTACTGTTTGCCAGAGACGAATGGCAATTTTTTACTTTCCCTATACATTCACTTCTAATTCACAGCTGTTCTTAATAAAATAATAAAATAACACCTCTGTCTCAGGTCTTGGGCTTAGCCTCTTACACTGTACACCAGTTTCCTCTTTCTGGAAACGAAAAGCCTTTTTCCACTGGAGATAAGGAAACTGTTCAATTTTCACCTGCATACTTTGCACTGTATTACATTAGCTAACAAAACCGTAAATTCTAGTATAGATGTTATACTAACATCTGGTAACTTTCATCAGCAATGTCTAGAGGCAAACATTGGCTTCCGACCTCCAGCAGAATTCAGGTTCACTTTAAATAAGTTCTCATGTGAAGGAGCAGTTCCAGCACTCGCACACTGAGCAGTTCCTCCTACCCTCTTTTTGAAGCATTTGGTTCTGGCCACTGTCAGTTGCAGAACAGATTAAATCGTCTCTCATGATAGGTCCAGCAGGATTATTATTATTATTTTTAAGGTGTTGAAATGTGACTGACCTGCAAATCAGTCACGAGGCACGGATATAGCTGATCTGGCCAGTATACTCAGGTGACTACACAAGGTTCACAAAGCTACTCGTTCAACAGACCTTTACTTCTTACTTATGAATGGCTTCAAAAAACAGACATTTTCCCTTCTTCTTCCTCTGTTTAATTTTAACCAACAAAGCAGACAGTTTACATCTAGCCGTTTCTAGCCTATGCTTTCCACCCCTCCTCTTCAATCATCCTGCAAAGCAAACCCTGATGAATCAACTCGCCCATCGCTCCTCTCTGGCTTTTCTGAGGAAGGGAACATGCTCAGAGGGTGCTTATGATTTTGGGATCCACTTACATAGAAGAGTAAAATCAAGCGGCAAAAGTAATTAAAAATAACAACATAATTGGTCCAAAATAAACTGGATGTTAAATATTCCAGCACTTAAATTGTTGAAAGCATTATTTAAACAGAAATAATGTCAGTAGGTAGGTAACTGCACTGTTTTTAATCTGTCAACTGAACGAGGAATATTGCTCTTAAAGTCTAGACTTCCACATCACATGCTTGAAAATCCATACAGATTTAAAAAATACCGCTAAACCTTTATCTACCGAAATTACTTTCATCATAGTTTTTAATTTAAGTTACATGGTAAACATGGTTGAAACTGTCTGAAGGGATCAACAGATAAAGAACTGCATAGGAGTAGGAGTCCAGAATGCCATACTCATGTTTTTCTACAGAGAATCAATGCAAGAAGTTTCCATCCAAGCCTAAGCTCTGGAATCATGAGCCTGGCTGTAGACACAGCACTGTCTATTCATTTTAATATAGCTAAATAATTTCAAATTCAAATAAGGAAGGATCTGGGCCGACGCTGTTTAGAATTATTTAAAAATATGGGGAGGGGGAGGAATTTTCGCTCTCTCTTGAAAGAAAAATCTACATGAGGTCCATGTCTGTGCTGGATGACTCAAGGAAAGTGCTCTCCCTAGTCCCGCTCTTAGTGGTTCCACAATAGCTTCTTTTGGATGACACTGCTACCTCTTCTAATTAGCTACCTAGGCATAATCAAAGGAGCTTCTGCTTCCTCATCCTGCGTTTCACCCACTAGAGGCTTCAATAAGCTCTCACAACTGGGATTGATCTAGGGATCAAAAAACTAACGCAAGCATAACTCACATAATTCAGAATGCACTTCACAAATGGAGACTACAGCCATGCCATAAAATGTATATAGAGCCCTGATGGAAAACTATGAAAAAGAACGGATGCTTTGAAATTCTCAAGATTTGCTGTCGGTTTGCTTTCATAAAGCATTATAAGATCAGTTCTGTCCCCTCCCCCCTTCTCCAATGTTTTTAAGTCTACGAAATTACCCAGTTCTCTCATGACCTCTGTTTCTTATTGCCTTAGTGGGTTTTGAAGATTCTTTAGATCATACCCAGACATAACTACTAAAGGAACAAGCTGAGATCATCAAAACCTTATGACTGAAACACTGAAAACAAAATAAAATGTACAGTTTTCACCGCCCACCCCAGAAGTACATCAAGTGCACAGTAAGAAAAGCCTACGGTAAGAAATTACCTCTCACGCGCTGCAGCAAAGCCTTGGGAGCTAATAATACAAGAAATAAAACTGCTGTTTTGATTGATAGATCTGTTAAAGTTTCTTATCACTGATTTCCAATGTCAGTCAAATATGTTTCATCTTTTATCAGTAATAAAATAAAGTTATTTTTGCCTTGGAATCTAAATTATAGATACTTAAATGTAGAGAAATAACACTAAGCCAAGCAACAATTGAGGACTAGTATCTTCCAATTGACCTAACAATGTATTTAAAAAAAAACCACAAAGATTAACTATTATGAGTGAACATTGTGTTCTTTCCTATGATTAATTTCAGCTGATCATAAGCAAGGTGTTTAGTTCAGGTATTGTGCTCTTTGTCTTACGTTAATCTTCCCATCTGTTCTTATGGTAGGTATCTCATACAGCACAGACGAAAAAAATAAATTCTCTGATAGACAGGCATTTGTATCACACTGTAACACAGAAATTAATGTATTCAGTGTTCACGTAACTTTATGCAAACGTACATGCATACAAATATACAAACAATATATATAACGAAGACAAACATTTTAATTGGCAAAGCTGGGTACTGAAAAATGCGTCACTTGCCGCTTCGCTGTTGTATCGTAAGTGATTTTTATTTTCTTGGGTAAGTTAAAATTTATTGTTCAATAAGAATGAAAATCCTTTAAACTGCATGCTGATTTCATAGTTACAACACGCCGAAAGTCATCTGATGCTTTGTACATGGCATAATGCAGTGAGTGAAAATAATGCTTTCCAGGGAATTTGGACTAGAAAAGAGTGGAAAAAAGAAGTTAGTAGTCTTATCCTGCTTGTATGACTACACGCACTTACATGGAGGCACATGAACAGCTCACTGGGCACACGCAGTTGGACAGGATCACTTCACTGCCAGCGCTATCTACAAGCGAGCAGGATGGGGCCCATGCCCCTCCTGACTGCAGGGGGTCATTGCAACCTGGGCTGTTACGGAAACTGCAAAAACCCACAAACCACAAAAACAGCAGATGGATTTAGACCCCCCAAAAGTGTTATCTGCCATGTTAGAAAATGCCAGATGCCACGTAGGCACCACTTTCAGACAGCTCTCCTGCGTCTGCAGATACTCCGTGATCCCCGAGGTGAGGCATCACGCTCGTGCTCCCTTCCCTGCAAGCTCTCTCTCCTCCTCTATGTGCTGTCAGGCTGGCACCACAGCTTACACCGGGGCGGTTTTACACCACACAGACCCTGCAGCATGAAGATGTGGCCGGCTGTCACGAGCCACGTGTGGCTGACGGCCTGCAGCAGGCCGAGCGCCTGCCATGAGGCCTGGCCGTGCGACCGCGGGGCCTGCGTCTCTCGGGGCAGAACCGCTCCCTACGTTCCACGTCCTGTTACTAACCAAGTCACGTAGAATAAACTTTCTCCTATAACATCTTTAAAAATGGCTAATAAGGGATTTTTAAAAGTTAGATTTTTCTATATAACACTCCATAAAACAATAACATTAGAACGTTTTACTACTTCTTTCTTCAAAGATGCACAGCTTTCCTGAGAGCTGCATCCATTCAGCTGATGGAAAGGAGCCAAGGCGCAACCAGAAGTACTCGCATTTTGAAATCCGAGTGGTCATTTTACAAAAATTATATTAAGCAGCACATAGTAATATAAATCGCTCCATAAAAGCAGCATACTGCCTTATAAACTGCTCTTTTAAAACCAACTTAACAAAAAAAAAATTAAGTTAACAATGGGCTGCACAGCTGTAAAATAAGTTGCCAATCCCTGACTAAGATGATGAAAAGCAGCCATAAAGAAATTTTGGTGAACTGCAGCAAGTACGAGAAGACAAGGTGACAATTATATTTGGAGAAGTGATCAGGCCCCGTAGACCCTACTTCAGCAGCGGAGTAGTGCATCTGTCTAAAGCTGGCATCCAGCTCAATGGGCATGATATTCTAGTCAAATCCATCATCATTCAATAATAATGGCTCGAGAGCCATTATTTTCTGAAAAAATGTGCTACAATGGAGAAGCAGCAGCCTCACAGCAGTTAGACTGGCTCAGGGAGAAGTCAGCCACACAGGAGATCATTTCCTCCATTTTATAAAGGTTCAGTCCCAATACACACACATGCCTTATTTTTCTAGAACATTAGTACTGAATTGCAATGGTGTAATGGCAGGGTAATATTCTCCATCAATCTGCTTTTCTTTTTAATTATTATTATTTTTTTAAAAAATAAAGTACTGGAAGTCTCAGTGTTTCTACAAAGCCTGAATTCATGCATCTATTTTCATGGAACTTCGGAGGTTATTCTTTCAACTGCATTTTGGATGGTCATGACAAACTCTCTGCTAAGAGGATGTACACACAAAACTGCAGATTGAAGGGCCTTCTCAAAAAACTATCCCACACATGTGTTCATGGAACAGACTCCAAATGTTTTTCTAAACCATGGGCAAAGGCCCACGTCCTGACACTATAAATGGAAAGAATGCCACAAGGGGAAAATTACTACGGTTGCCTTCATTGTTTTTCACAAGGTAATTTTTTTAGAAGAAGATGCTGTTTCTAATGACCTTCCCACCCAAAAGGGTAAGAGCTTTGTCACTTGTGAGTTATTTGTATACTCTTGCTAATTGTATTGCTACACTCCTCCAATCATTATGAATATTCATTTTATCTCACTCCTCTCTGTGTGCACTTATTAACTGTATAACACATATACCCCGGAGATTTTATATGTGTATATATGTATATATGTGAGTGATGTTATTTATGTACATCTATATCTGACCTATGCACACAAAAAACCACAATATTCAGCAGCGGTACTGCAGTCCTCAGAAATAAGGAACTGCCAGAGAAATTGAAACTGTTCCAAATTACCAAATATCACCTCAAATAAAAACAGCTCCTTTAACAACAAATTTTTTTTGGCAAGGATATGAACTCACCGAGCATTTCTTATCATTATTGCTATTATTATTTACTGAACACTAAACTGTGTTTTGTCTTATATATTTAAATTAAGAGAGTAAGCCGCCTGAAAGATCTCATCTTGTTGTGTTTCCTTCTATCTGCTGCTACAGTTTTAAAGCACATTTTCCTTTATTTCACTTTTCCACAAGCCATAAAAAAACTCATTTCTAATTCATCCGTTCGTTCAGCTTAACCTCTCTTCTCAGCAATTAAAGCACTCTGCGCATCCCTCATCTATCACACAGCCAGCTAAATAATGCATTGCGTCCTCCGCTCATCTTTTATCATCCCAAATGACAGGTATTAGCATATCTCCCCAGTCAATTACAGTGCAGCGGAATAATCACAGCATAATTGGGCGAAAGCCACTCTAATCACCAACCCTGCAAACTCGCAGAATAAAAACTGAGTGGCAGTTCAGACAGGCCTTGCTCTTGTCCATGACTCTAGCCAACAAGCTTGGCAGGTCTCCATTTCCTTCTGCCTTTTAAAACTTATTCTTCAGGGCTAAACTTCGCAGCACATACACACACAACTAATTTTGTTTCCCTTCAAGGAGGACCATGCAGGTTGATAAAAATTACCAAAACGCTTTTTGCTAACAAATGGAAGCTTGTAACATAGTGCGCCTATTTTCTGCCCTTCAGATCATCCAGCCGGGCTCCGCTCCACCGACTAGCTTTGACAGATGGGTTTGTTGCTTGAGGTGGAAACTTTTACATTTCATGTTAGAGCAAGCAGAATTTCTCTTCCTTTAAGTATAAAGGTTTTAGTAGATCTAACACAGTTAGGTACTGTTTTAGATGGTACTGCTTGCTGCAGACATTACCTTCTGTTTTTCAACGCTAGCAAGATGCCCACGAAGCCTCGTTTTCAGTTGTTGTCTTTTTAAAACATCTGGATTAAAATCCTACATATATATATTTTTATATATATAAATATATATGTATATATACACATATATATTTATATATATATATGAACATAAAACAAATGCTTCATTTGTTAAACAAATAAACACAAGTAAATTAACATCAAATTGCAGTCTCCCGTGTTCAATCTGAGCAAATGGGAGTATCAACAAAACCCCTCCACGGTAACAGGCCCCGGGATGTGTGCTCTTCCAGCAGCTCTCAAACTGGTGCCACAGCATCCAGCTGAGGTGGGTCCCTGCTCCAACACCTCCCTGCTCCAGGTCTCGAGAGTCATACTCCGATGCTGCCACTTGCGGACACTGAGGTGGGACCACCCATGGCCTGGGATCTGCTCATCCTACAGGGCAGGGGTGCGCCAGCCCCGCACAGCTTGGGATCTTCTGAACAGAAGGAAGTTTAGGGAATGCAAAGTACGTGGGGAAATCAGGACATGCATTTAAAAGAAAGTTTTCAACAATACTACCTCAGGACAGCTGAAATTTTCAAATGTATTGCAAGTGTGGGGAAAGCTGTCTGAAATCCAATGGACAAATTCTCTTCTTTGAAATTCTAAGGGAGATTTATCATCTGTGTTCTGTTGCCATCGGTGGTAGCACATTTTGGTTGTGCATATTTAGATGACTTTTTTGTCATTTACCACTTCAGCCCCAAAGACAGAATGAAATGCTACTGAAGAAAACGGGCAATTAGACTTATAGCCAGACCATCAGTGCGGTGCATTCCTGCTGCTTGTACAGGATTATGCATAACCACTATAAGGTCAAATTGCACTAAATGAGGAAAAGACTTTCTGGAAGCGAGGTTTAGGCAAGTTATGTACCTGTTTCAGTATAAATGGAAAGGGTTGCTTTTACCTCCTTGTGCTAAATGGTTGAGATCTTACTCATTATTTTAGCTAGAACACAACATCCTAATTCGAACATAGCTTTTAATGTTTCATTTTCTTCCTAACCTCCTCCTGTCCCCCATAACTGTTTTCCCTAAATCACTTTCAAATCTCTACCTTATCTAATTTTAATTTCTTTGTAGGCAACAGAATTACAGCAGATACATTTAATCAGTGGTGATCTTCCCATTCCTGCTTCCCAAAATGGAGCTGAACAAGACAAGGACTTCGCTTTTTTTTTTTAAAAAACAAACTCATCTTGTACAGTGTCTCATCATATAGCTCTGTGTGCCAGCACTGCCAGGCAATGAAGCTAGGCAAACAATTTGGTATTAAACTACTGTTGCAAAGCCAGGGAGGGAAGAACAGAAGCTTGTGTATTGACAGAACAAAGACTCTCCTTACCCCACATCTTCCACAAAGCCTAACCTCCTGAACTACACCTGCTTGCCACACACAGGCTGCTGCAGCTACAGCACACAGCGAGAAGGGGGAAGAGAGGCTCGCAGCTGTTTGACGCTTTGGAAATGCTGGTGGAGGATTCTTGGACTCCTTCCCCTCGACGGAGATGAGTGCCCACGAAGATGAGGCAATTATTCAGCTTTCAGTGCTGCTTCTTTCTTTTGTGCCACTGAGGAGCCTCCCAGGGCCAAAGCCTGTCTCTTCTGCTAAGTGCTGAAGAGCAAAAGGCATACAAGCTGTACCATTCCAACTCCTTTCATCTCAAGTCTTTCCTTGTTCTCATTTTTGCTTAAAAAATAAGCACGGGGTGGCTATACAAATACAATTTTCACTGTTTTTAAAGTCCCGGTGTTACTCTTGCGTCTCCTTCCAAGTCTGCTTACTTCATACAAATAGATGGATGATCCTTTCCAGACTCCAACTTATTACCTCTTATAATGTCAGGCACTGTGCTCTCAACAGATTCACTGAAAATGATGTGAGCTGGGAAGAAGCCAATCAACAGGGGGAAGAAAAAAAGCCATTAAAAATTGGCTTTAAATCTTGGCTTTGAACTGATAGAAAGATTAAAAAAAAAAAAAAAAAGATTTTTTTCTTCTCCTGTGATTGCCGATTTCACTCCTCCTCTTCTGTATAAAACCCAGAGAGCTGAATGAAGGCTGGTCAACTAGGTCATAACAGGCTATGTTGGGGAAAAAAACACCCCTAAGTTAGATGCTGTTACAGGAACCATTATAAAGCCCTACATACACTGCTTTTCTTTCTGCACTGCACTTACTGCTCATAAAAAGTGTTCAATAGCTATTGAGAAGAGGTCTCTTCATTTCTGCAGTGTAAGAAAAGAGTAGCGTCGCCCAACGAGCTTCACCAACACTGTCCTTCACATCTCCCTGTGCTAAAGAAAGGCATCTTCTGTTTTGTTCTTCCTTTTCATCTTTCTGTTACCCTGAAGATCACCATCTAGTTTTAGGAAATTAATAACTTCTCTGTGAAGGAACAGACTAAGACCAAACACAATTTTGCAGATGTCAGAAGAATTTCTAAACGGATAATTCTGAAAAAAAAAAAAAAAAAGGGAAAAAAAAAAGGAAAAAAAAGTGAGGGATTTGGCAGCCTACCACAGAAAGCCTTCCCAGGAACTGATGAAGTATTTGGAGGTGCAAGAAGCCCTGTTAGTGTGCTTCGCTCACACAGATGACAGCAGATCCAGCTGGGGCAATTCGGGGCTGTTCCACATCTACCTCACCACTTTGCTGCTTTCACAGAGAGTTCATTGTAAGAAAATGTAAACGTGTCCCCAGAAAGCCTGAACCCAAACTGAATCCATGTTTTAAGCTGTGATCTGTGACTGCCTGGACTACTGCAGTGTATTTCCATCTGTCGTAAGATTGGCAGCTTCTGCCAGTCAGCAGCCAGGGGTAGTAACACCCTGCGCTTGTGTCATAACATTTGTCAAAACACCTCCTGGTAGGCACCTAATCGGAAGAGATGCAAAGATCCTCAAAACCCCAGAGCGTTCTACAACGCTGTGTTACACCCTGGCTGATCTCAGCCGACCAGAAGAAGCAAACCAAAAGGAGGCTCATCACATGGTGGTGTCATCAAAATGTTAGTCTAAGCTCTGTGTGTCACCTACTTAATGGTGTTTCCAGGCACGGATCATATTTCCTATTTTTGAGAAACGGATAATTCATCTCGTAACGAAATCCAAAACCACGGGCAAGGAAAGGCTCTGGAATAGGAAAGATTTTGGAAACAGTAGCTGTTAAGACAAGATCCCGGAACCTCAGATGGACAGAGAACACGCCATAGAAATCCCTCCAGCAACATCTAGAATGAAAAACTGCTTAAAAAGAAATTTCCTGATCTACGTTATTTGGAACAACCAACAACCGAACTTCAGAAACAACATTTCCTTTCATCCAAGACCGTGATTCTGTAAGCAACAAATGGATCACGTTCTACCAAGACTTCCTAGAGACGCAGTACTTTAATGCCTTCAAGCTGCATGCAAATTTCTATCCAGCAAGGGGATTTCTGTGTTGAGGTTTAAAAAGTGCAAATGTGACATGCTGCAGCTGCCTTGCACATTATGAGATACATTCTCGTACTTTTGGACAATGCTTGTCTGCCAAACTATAAAAACACAGAGACATAAGCTATACAGCACTGTAGTCAGAGAAGCAAGCTTGGGGGAAAAAAATATGAGTAAAATAGAGTGCATCACCCATCTCAGCTCTACAGCAATGACAAGGAATTCTGTAAATTAGTCTTTGCTTCTCTGAACACCATTCTGCTGGTAGTAGACATCACTGTGGCGTTTGAGTGCAAAAGACTGGTCTGCAGAAAAGGCACGCAAGATAAATCCACAGGCTGATGGGAAGATGTGTTCTTAGGTGGAAGACTTTAGTAGAGAACCATAACCTATGACTCCAACTAGAATTTAATGACTGCTGACGCGTGTGGATTTGCAAAGGTGCTGGTAGCAGAGCAATTCTCTCCTGGGTGCAAATTCTTCGCATCCTCTCTACGGATGGTCCTAGAGGAACAGAATAAATACAGTCCCTTCCTTCTCAACTGCACTGGCTTCTGTTTAGCAAGGGAGGCAGCAGTATCCCTTTATCACTGAACTTTTATGATCATTGTAGTGCTATAATTCATTTGAAAGTCAGGTTTGCATTTGTTTTGTAGACCTGAGAAATGTTAAAATACCGCAATTTTTCTCAAAATACTTTTCTTCCTTTTCTTCCAACAGATCTTACAACGCTAGTGCTTATTTATCTTTTTCAAGAATGCTCTAATAGTGTAATAATTATGACCTATGTTCAATTGACTTGACGACTAATGAGCCTTCTGTAACCCAAGCAAAAATCCCATAAGCTTTGATAAATTGTGTAGATGTAATGTCAAAGCAACACTCAGCCACTACTTTTCCAGAGTGAAACAGAACCAGTGAGACAATGCTGGGAGCACAAATTCATTCACTAGGATTTTGTTTTCCCACTGTGAATTTAACAAATGTTCCTGCTCCTTCTTTCTTGGGGGGAGGCAGGGAAAATATGCATTCATGTCCCCAAATCCTCCAACAACATGACAGGAAGGTTGGAAACAACAGGAACCTCTTGCAATTTAGAAGATTTCTCTGCTAGCAGTCTTCTACTGTTACCAGAAAAAAATGCCTCATTTTTTCCACGGCTCTTTCACCACAGCCACACCAATGACATGGGGATACAACTGCCTCAAAAGTAACAGCATTTGCCATCAAAAGGGAAAATATAGTTATTTTGAGGTCTCTTTGTAGCCCATTCTACATGTAGCTCTTGTCATCCCCTATTTGTGCATGAATGAAAGGGCAAAGCAGGCACATGTGGTTCTTTCATTTAGTATACATATGCTATCAAGGAAATGATCTAATCTTTGGTTATCTAGGACTTTCAAAATCCATATTATTAAGTAACCTACATCTTCTTAAAGCAAGGTTAGCAAAATTTCTGTTTTCTTTTATAAACAATGTTAAAGAAATTAGGAAAATCAATAAAGTAACTGAATTCAAGGAACAGTCACAACAAATGCTTTCTCTGGATGGAATCGTTAAAAACTGTTCGTGGCCACCTCTCTGAAAAACATTCCAAAGCCCAGAGAATGTCAGGATAACTTTTTGGAATCAGACATCTACTCATCACATGAGCTACTTTACAACTTCCTTGCAAACTGGTTCTAGATATTAACAAGTATTTTTTTTAGTGAAGATGATATACAACTACAGAACAAAAAATGCTAACGTAGGTCCCTTTTAAAACCGCTTCTCCTCTGAAATATTGCTTGCTTTCTGATTTGCAACATCGTATTTATTTAAGAATATAAACCATTTTTAATCCCTTTAATAGTAATTCCTTGATGGCGATGTACTAGAGAAATATAAATAATAATTAGAAAGTGAAGCATTTTTGAATCCCAGA
Organism: Anser brachyrhynchus; assembly: GCF_964034855.1. Lineage (NCBI taxonomy): Eukaryota > Metazoa > Chordata > Aves > Anseriformes > Anatidae > Anser > Anser brachyrhynchus. Next base: position 60,318,067 of record NC_137696.1, on the reverse strand, counting down.
AATCCTATGTGCAGATTTTGAATATACTTCAAATGTCAAACTAACCTTCAAACTGCACTTAAAAATAAATTAGAAAAAAAAAAAAGCTGTCTTTCTGTTGTTGCAGAATGACTCAAAACCAAGAACTTTTCTTCTTTGCTCCAACAACAGCACGTGCCAGCTTTGGGACTAAGACAAGCACCAGTAGGTACAAAATGGACCCAAGGTACAGAAAGTCTTTGGTTTTGTTGCTTCAGCTTGCACACATACAGCTCAACAGCTAGGCAGGCAGAACTTTATATACATAAGTCTTTTGCAAGATCTTCTCAGTGAAAGCATAAAAATTGAGAGTATATGCATAAAGAAGTCAGAAAATTAACAGAAAACCAACTTAGCTTCTCCATGTACATTTCATTGCACAAACTTTAGCGTACAGCTGGGGAGCTGTGACTTTGAAATGCGGATAGACAAACTACTTCTTGTTATTTTGGGGTACCATTAAAAAAAAAAACAAAGGGGAAAAAACAATTATAGAAACAACCCTTTAAAATTATTTTTTTATTAATAAAATGACAAAGGGTCAAAAACAATTACAGAAGGCAACCTGCTCTTAAATTGATTAGCCCAGATGTCAAAACGGTCATATTTTGCTTTTACTGGATGTCTTTACAGCAAAGCAAATCCACCCTCTTTTAGACCAAGTATCACATACGAGCGTACATATGCAAATATGTACACTTCAATCTACTGACTGGTGTTTGATCAGTTTAAATAGATGAGTGGCTCACTTAAACTCTCTGCGCTTTGAGGTTACGTGTCCCAGAATGTACCGAGGTTGTTGGCATTTGGAAAATTACATTTAGAAAAAAACATATTATTTCACATCTCCTTCCTTTAAGTTACTAAAATATTTAGGCGTAAGATATTCTACATCTAGATATGGGCATAAATGAAAGATCATGACAAGAAGCTTGCACCCAACACCAGCCCTTCTCTGCTCCTTTCATCTCCGTACCAAAACACGGAAAAGAGATGAGCCTTAAGGGCAGCAAGCCCTGGGTGAGACAATCCAAGTCTGCTGAAGTATGCAAGGAGACTGCACTCAGATGACCACACATATTTCAGTGTAGCAAAAACCATCTTTCACTTCTAAATTAGAACACGCTGAACTCAAATAACTTTGCAGAGCAAAATTGGAAGTGCAAGACTAAAATAAGAAGAGACAATTTTAACCAGGAGAAAGATCTGGAAATCTGTACTGATCTCAGAGGCTTTTTTTTTCTTTTAACCTTAAATATGTGCCAATAGGAAAAAACAGAACGCTAACCTTTCTTTTCTCGTAAGTATAGCAATTATCTGGGCCTCACCAAAAGTCCTTTTCAAATTTCTCATGCCACGGCCCCCATATCTGAAGAGACTTCTGGCTCCCCATAACTTTCTACATTTGAAAAGTCCCTCCAACTGAGGGGATTAGGGCCTCATATTTAGGGTCACATATTTAGTGCCAAGCTGGAGCACACTGCTTTGAGGCTCTGTTTGAAAAGAGGAAACTGGAGGCCCAAAGCAAGGACAACACGAGCTAGGTACACTAGCTAGTCATCAGACAAAAATCATTGAAGCCTACAAAACCGAGTGAAACAGCAGCCAGCTAAGGACGTAAGAAAGTCAGAAAAATTCCCCTCTGCTTGCATTCACCAAATGTCCGTGACAAGGCCGCCTCGGCAGGGCCCGAGGACCCTCACCCTCACCCAGCTGCCGACCCTGCCCCGCGTGTGGTACAACACCATGGGATCACCGTCAGCATCACCACAGAGGAGCTGTGGCTGTAGGTGCAGCAGAAAAAAAAAAAGAAAAGGAACCAGATGACAACATACAAACGGTTGTTCTTAATTACTCGTAATTATAGCACAAGGTCATCTAATATTCTAGGAATAGCTGCAGAAGGAATGCATTACACCCTTCTGAAGCAACCCTCTGCTGGACTGAAGATTTCGTTGTGTGTGTTCAAGTCCCGGCTCACAATCCCACAGAAATCAGGCCTGTGGTGTAGGAAAGCCATTTTACCACAATTTCAGTAAGGACGGGCCCTGCAGATGGAGCTGCTCCCACCGCAGGGCGTGTGGCCACCTCGCCTCAGGCACGAGGCAAGCACAGCTGCCTTCTGCCCAGGGTCCCACCAAGCCCGGGGGCCATCTTCGGCTACCATGAGGTGTCACAGAAAAGGGTGATCGGAGCCAGCCCCAGCAGTACACCGGTGACTTCAAATGGCACCAACTCCCACTAAAGCTAGCAGGGTGAGTCGTTCACAAATCGCATAGCCCTGCACATCCAGAGGGGCCTGAAACACCAACCGGACCGGTGCCATGCCATGTACATGTGTGCCTGACGATAATGCCGCTCGTACCGCTTTGTACCCCTCTGTTTCAGCACCAAAACCAGGAAAGCCACGAAACCAAGCGTGCCAAGGCCCAGCGGCGCTGGAGCACCGAGCAACCACCTCACACCCAGGCTGTGCCGAGGCCTCCTCTGTGCTGCTCTGAAACTCCTTACGGGAGGGCTCAGTGCACAGCTACGGCATGAACCGGCACAGAAAATGCTGCGGGATCGGCAATTATCCCCCTGCCTTCAATCCATTCAAAGAGCCTGCCAAGAAAGAGAAACTAAACAACTAAATATAAATACACAGGAAATAAAAGTATACATAGATACATATATAAAAATACACAGCTCTGAGGATGTACGTTCACATATATTTGCGTAAAAATACATTTTTGAGTATTTTAATAGAAACAAGCACAAATTGATTTAAATTAATCTCTGAACATACTGGAGAGCCAGCACAGTAATTAACTGTGTTATTTATTAATTATTATAACCATACCAACTGTCCTTTCTCTTCATCTCTCCAATAAAAACAATTCATTCCTAATTCATTCCAGTCACAGAAACCTTTATGAAACGTTACATAAGGTAATAAAATAGCTCCAGTTTTAGGGCCGCAGTATCCATTTCCAGCCTTCAATCACTTGTGTCAGATTATAATCTCAATTGAAGAGGTCTGCATTATTTGAACAATCCAATAACTCCACTGGCACATGCAAGCAGGCTAAAAGATTGTTTTTTCAAATTACACAGCAATATACTCTGAATAGGAGATCGGTCACGGAACAAGCTAAATCTGCATGAAGGAGAAAGACTGAAAGAGCTGGGGGGGGGCAGAGAGGGAGGATGTAGTAAGCAGTATCAGAAAAATGAAAACAGAATTGAAAAAGGGAGAAGGACCACAGGAATGTACCTTAGTTGAAAAGGTTTCTAGCAATATCTGCTGGCAGTTTCTTTCATCTGTGCAACTAGATGTTATTCTACCACAATCAACAGTTTGAGTGGGCATAAAATAGAGAATTTCTAATAGTTTAGATCAGCACAGGATATAAAACACAACTGAAATGTATTTCCATGTGCTAAATTCAGCAATGATTACTGCCATCCAATTGCCTGTATAGCATACTCTGACTATTACAGTGGCAGGCATGGGGAATATGGAGCAAAAAGGAAGGTAGAAATATGTTGATTCAGATTATCACTTACTGAATTTGCTTTTGCTTTGCTAGTATATTGTTAAATCTTTTTTTGTGCTTCACTGGAAGATACACATTTTTAAGATGGTTGGTCATAGCAAGCTCTTTATTTTGTTTTTGTTTTTAAATGGCCATAATTTGCACACCCTGACACCTGCTGATTTCATGCCCTGCCTTTTCCCGTCAAAGCCCATTCTCAGCTCTCCACACGAGGAAATCTCATTTATCAAAATTCTGTTAGTGTAAGGGGAAGGGCTATGCTGAGCTGAGCCATGGCCTTCATTAAACATGCAGAACATAAACTGCTGACACTAAGCACAGTCAACTTGCAGCACAGCAGAAGAGGAGAAAAAAAAAAAAGAAAAAAGAAGAGCAATGAGACAGAAGCAATGGTAGGATGGTGAGATGGGAATAAAAGCCACAGTTTTGCAAAGCATTTAAGTCGTACTGAAGTCATTGAGATTTAATCACAGACCTGAAGTTAAGCATGCGCTTAACTTCGCCAAACAGAAATAGATCACTAAATTATGAATGGATCATTCTATTTCTATTTCAAGGAACACGGACACTTTGTTCTCCAGACCATTCCCTAAGGGAATGAAAAAGGTGAGGGGGGAAAAGGTAACAAAAAGGAGAAAACAGTCCCCTCTTCAACTCAAAATACTGGTCTGGATATAGGAACTGTATGTTCTGCTTAATATGATGAGATTAAAAAGGTTGGTATCCATCATTTAAGTTCATTTGGAGAGGAAAAAAACAATCACCGTTATGTTCACTAATTTCAATAGGGTACCAAAAACAGTTGCTCTGAACAGGAAGGAAGAAAAATTTGTAAATTTGGAAGAGGAAAGCATGAAAACAGAAATGCATTAAGAATCGACATTAGGGTTGAGGGGGAACAAAGTGGCTTTTGAAATTTTCAATTCAGCTACTGTTCTTGATTTTTTCCCCTTTAATTCTCAAAGATAGCTGTGTAATGCTGCCTACAATAGAAGCTTGAATTTAATAGGCACGAAGCAGAAGGTGTGTAGCATTTTCCTCTGATCACAAGGAACAAGCACTTAGCTGTAAGAGAGATCCACAATGAGTCACTGCAGGGAGGAATCAAATGCATCACAGGTACATGCAAGCCTTTTTTATTATTATTGTTCCAACTGAAAACACATTATAACTTACAGACCTAGAGAAAAAAACACACATTTTAAACCTCCTAGTCCTATAAAAATATGTAATATCCCAATCATATATACTGGCATTCATACAGCTTCAGTGGAGGCTGAGGGAGGTGCAAGGGGGAGTGAGAAAGAAGGTCAACCCTTTCTCTGTAAGCTTTTTTTTTTTTTTTGCTATTTATCAATAAGCTAAGATAATCATTTGAAGTTGAAACTGTCTAAATACCAAAAGGAATTATTTTCCATCAAGTTTCAAAGAGCAGCTAAAAGCTATTTTAATATCCATTATCTGAAAAAATAATATCATATTAACATTTTCTGATACTTTGACATCTCTTCAAATAGTTCTTCAAAGTTAATCTGAAATTAAAAGTACCATAAAATTAATGGCCAGATTCTGCTACCCTTTCCTATATCATCACATTCCAGAAAGAATTTCAATATTTAGCTCCCATCAACCAACTCAACATAATACTAATTTTTCTTACATCTTTCGGGGCTCTGTGTACGTGTAGTTTAGATTGAACAGAAAGTAGACACACTTGTGGCTATGGGGCATGCACATTAATCATTCCCCAGAAGTAATTTCTGTAGATTTTTTTTTAAACACACATTGCATACACTTAACAGAAATCAATAGCTGCTTTCATAGTAAAAAGCTCTAATAGTGGTGTTTTTCATAACATCACCTACAAACCAGAATGGAATGGCCCAATTCTTAAATCTTGTTGTTGGATTTGTAACCAGTGCCATATTTTCAGCTGTTTTACCTTTATTCTGGTGAACAAGACACTGCAGCCTGCCATATAAAGCTGCACGCCACATGGTACCATTCAACAGCATATCTAGGTCAGCTTGCATTTTTAATGTGCTCCATTAGCTTTCCCCTTGCTCACTGTATCAAGTTCAACTTCTTCTCACTTTCAAACCTTTGCATAACTAAGCCTGGCAGCACACAGGATCCTAAGAGTATCATGACTGTCTGCAACATTTATTCCACCAAAGATATCAGTTCTAATGCTTCTTAATTTCCTGGATTTCATGCCATTTCCAAGCACGGTGTCCCCAAATTTCTCCTTCAAGATCCTCTTCCACAACATTATTGGTTAAAAAAAAAAAAGATTTTACTTAAAAAAAAAAAAAAGCTTTAGCTAACATAATTCCTTCCTCAGCAGTACTTGGGGCAGCTTAACAACTGTGACCTTGGCAGCATTCTGCACACACTACAGCTAAAAACTAAGAGTTAATAACCATATAAACATCCATAGCTACATTACTGTAAAGCTTTTGCATGCAATCATATGTGCTATAATGATATTTAGTCACTTAGCTGCTACAAAAGCCAGTTCCACACGATTCACTTCATTGCTTGCCTTCATAAACAGCAGTTAGACATTTCTCAAAATACCTTTATTAATTTTTAAATTAGTACATATTCTGACTCTGTTCTCACAAGTGTTTCCGAGGCGTACATCCCTCCACCGGAGCACAGCCCTTGCACAAGGATTAGAGTTGTAAAACCACTCTAGATATAGGTTACATTTATGGGGTAATCAGTTCATCTGTTCTGACACAAGGAATAATACTGCGAGAAGTTTCACAGAAGGCTCGGGAAGATTCAAATAGATCTTGATAAAGGGGTGGGGGGGGAATCAGCTGGTGGAATGAAAACAGAGTCACATTAAATTGAACGGTAGGGATGATGCTTATTGTGCTCCAGATTAAAATGTTAAGGCAAGTTTTACCACAGAGACTGTAAATCTGTCTGCTTTCTGTTTCAGGTAGCATCAAGGATTCTGTAGTAGAATTGCAAAACACACAGATTATTACACTAGAAATGTATCACAACTGGTTACATGCATATAGTAAGCAATTAAAAGTATTGCAATAGTATGGAAATTATGCCTGAACCGTGTGTAATTTTGATCCTCCTATATAACGAAAATACATTATTACGATCCAATATAATTCACCGCTCACCAAGAAAACCGAAGAAATGACCTTGAAAAACAAGATCTCCCAGTGTCATTCGAACCCAATACAATTATTCATCAAAATCCCTAATTCGCTAGAAAACCCTGCCTCACACGAAGAATTTCTTAAAAAACAAAGCCAAACCAAAACCAACCAAAAAAAAAATGGAATAATTGAAGCTTCGAAGTTACTAAATGATCTTTTTGCAAAGGAAATGTATGTTCAGCTGAAACTCAAGCTATGCAGTATTGTCACTGTTTCGTCCTCTGTGAAATCCACGGCATGTCACCAGTACTTTTTCCACACAAAGTACAGTTCTGAAGCATGATACGCACCTGACCTCATCTCAGAAAAAAGGGAAATTAAATCCTAAATCACATCTGTCTACCCAACAACTTTCTCACGTTCCTCTCTGCAATTTCTGCTCTTCAAACCTGGTATTAGTTTTAACAAGCTGACTATGCAATCAGCGTAAGCAGCCACATCGCACAAAATCTGAACCCTTCTATATGTGAATTCCCGTTTCGTGCTGTTGAAAAGAAATAACCGTCCAAAAAAACAAAACAATGAACAGCAGGGAAATTAAAAAAGTTGCGGTTTCTTTGTTGTCGTGGTTTTTAGTCGCAATACCAACAGGAGCAGGCTTCCTGCACGAAGGTGGGGTTCCTTGCTCCGGGCAGCAGTTCTGGTCGCACCAGTTATGCAGTCAGGGAGACATTTGCAGAAGAAAAAAGAAATCTGGTCTAACCCGCTCTCCTAATCAAGAAAGAACAGCAAGGTATTTGCAAGCGCTCTGTCCTGCCCTCTTCCCACCCCCAAACAAAGAGACCACCTGCCTAAACATTTATTTAAAATTTGCAGGTATTTACAAGCAAGCACCGCGTTCCAGTTGTCAGATGAGTTCTGGGTAAATCTGATATTCCCTCAAAGTTCAAAACACCCGTATAAATCAAACGGGCCACACAGGACTGCAAAGGGCCCGCGCTATCGCACTGACAGCATCCTGGTTACAATTTAACAGCCTGCAGGTCGGCTGCAAACTACCAGGAAGGGAAAGCTGAGCTAAATACTGGCAAACTAGGGGAGGAACGTGGGGCTGCGAGGTCTCAGCACCCCACCGATGAGAAGTGTAGAGTAACAGAGGAAAGACTGAGAAAATAAATCCCCCTTCCCCCTTTTTTTGTTGTTGGTAATTCTCATTGCTGCGCTGTAGGGACTGATGTGAAATGGTGGGTTCAGTCAGATCCTCAAGCTGACGTCCGCTCCTGTCAGGAGAAGAGCATCAGAGGCTGTGCTTTTGGGTCGTTTCTACAGAGCCTGGCAAAGGGCTAACCCCCCCCGTGCACGTCGCAGAGCAGCTCGTCGAGACAGGACCGAAGGAGGCGGACGGAGGCACGAGCCGGCGCTGCCACGAGCGTTGGCTGGCCAGGGGCTGCAGCAGCACGTTCAAACAGAGCGTCGGCTTAAGTCAGCGCAGAAACGCAGCAGAAATACTGACGGAAGGGGGATACACGTCATCAGAAAGGCATAAATAGTTGCAGACGTCGCTTCAGGAAAAAGTGAGCTATGTCCCGAGACGCATACACGTGTGTTTAGGAAAGCTGCGTGCCAGCTGCTGACCCCTCGGACTCTCCGAAGGGCAGTGGCAGCTTTCAGCTTCCATCAAAAAGCCACGTGTGGCCCCAGCCACATCTTGGTAATACAAACTATGCAGCACTGTTGGCCATGGCTGCTCATCATGTTCCTATTCTTAAAGTGGAGATGATACAGGAAGAACGCCAGCAGTTTATTTATTTATTTATTTTTAAGCGCTAGTTCCCAGCTGATGGCAAACCACACAACAGCAAGTTTTGAGGACTCGGAGATGGGGGTGATGCTCACCAGCTCTGCTCACACCAGCCCTCCACAGCGCGCTCAGAGGAGCTTTTGGAAAGCAAAGCACTTCCACATCCCCATGCCAGCTGCCCAAGCCTAACCCCGAGGCCGCCAGTATTTGTTCTGCAAGCATCAGTAGCTGCTTCACACTGAAAAGGAGCGTTAAGCATATATTTATCAGTATTTTGGGTCACTGGAGAGATGTCTAGCAGAAGAAACAAGGGAATATATCTAGGAAAAAGCCCAGCATTCTGGCCCCTCATGGGGACACTGCCACAGGAGGCAATTCCTCCCTAAAGCCTTGCCTCGACTTCCCTGAGACTGCAGTGTGGGGGTGCGTGCACAGCCAGCGTCACTGACTGGGAGGGAGAGCGCAGGGAGCGAAGAGCCAGCTGCTGCTGTGCCGTTTATCCGCTGCACATTGCCACATTTGGGGGTTCCCAGCTAACGTGGCTTTCTTTCCTCTACTGTGTATCGTTTCATCTTCTCTTCCTCGTGCAAGGTTGTTTTGCAGTTGTCCAGATCCACCACCACTGCGTGATGAGCCAGTAAAACCTCACTTTTTTCCGTATCCTCCAATAGAGCTTTAAAATCCTCCACACACTGGAGGTGGGGATGTCTGTGAGGAGCAGGGCACTACAACACACAGGAGCTGTCTGGAGAGGATTTTGACGGGGTACCAGACTCTTGCTCTGACTCCATCCTCCACGCAAGGTGGCTGCGCACACTCCTTCCTCTACAGCCCTCAGGATGAAGCCGGACCACGGTTACAGGACCGAGAGCTCTACGTTCCTCTCCATCTGCCCAATCTTTTGCTATTGCCCCTTCACTTCTATAGAGCGAATTGGAAAAAAAAAATCCTGAGGCTGAAATTCCCAAACATTAGGAACTACTGATTATGCAGGTGAAGTTTCCAGAACATGACCGCCATCACTCAGCCCCGAGTTTTCTCGGGTTGCCCTGAATACCCCAGCAGTGATACGCGTAGGTCCGGGCAGAAACATGCTGAAGTCACTGCTGCTCACTTAGCCGTGACTATTGCAAACCGCTTCGGCACATCTGTAAGGGGTCCCTGAGCCCCGCTGAGAATCCTAACAGAGCGCGTCCAAAGAGCACCGTGCTCCCCGCTAAGGTGCCCTTCTCTCCTCCTAGAAATCGGCCGGCACAAAGGGCACTCAGAAGGCTTCAGCAATCCTAAAACACAGCTTTAAAATGGCTCAAAGAAAGAAGGCTGGGAAATCCTTTTAGCCATCTCTGAACACCTCGGATAACACAACTCCACAAAGAAGACAGAAGCTACAGAACTGGTGAAACATGTAATCCTAATTTTGCTCTGAGCAGCGAAACAGAAGTTACTGGAGGCTAGTATGAACATCTATTCTTTCTGAGCTGAAACAAATCCAAAAACTTATTTACAAGCCCCAGATTCCTACCTAAGTCAACAGTGCACAGACAGATGTAAATGAGGGCTCATTTCTCTGTATTTTCCTATATACTAAACACACACATAGACACTCCAAGTGTCAACATATCAAGACAGAGATAATTCAGACACTTGAAGACATCCTCTTCTGAAAAGGATTAATTGGCTTTAAAACAATTTAATTTGGCTTTGAAGATGCAACTTTTACAAGCAACCACCAGATGGCAGAAGCAGAGGCTGCTTAGAGACTTCAACAAAAGAAAGCTGTCTTAAACAAGGCAAGCATTAAAAAGAAAACAATTTTTATGCCTACTTTTTCTTCTCCTTGAATAGCTTCTTTTCTCCTTCTTTCCAAGAATTAAGTGCTATTTTGTGCCAATCGATCTAGTACAAATCTCCGAAAATAAGAACAGAAGAATTAACAAACACGAAAATCTCTCGAGAACACATTTTCTCAATTTTCTCAAATGGCATCTCTACTCCATCTCGCAGCTCAAGGCTTCCGTATTATGGATACCGTTAGAACAACAGTTTCCTTCTAGATTTGCACAGTCATAACTCACAGTCAGCCACTTAAATGTATTCTCTTTGGTGTCCTACGCTTCAAACCAGGAAGCTGACACGTAGCTACACCGCGCAGCTGAATTTCCCCTCGGGATTTGAACTTCTGGTAGCTGGGGCTGCGAGAATAAGCAGGCTACAGAAGATGCACTGTGATGTGCTGAGTATTGCAATACAGCATCGTTTGCAAGGTGGGGGAAAGAAGAAAATAAAAAATGAAAGCTTAGTGAACTCAAGTAAAAGTAGCATGGTTGGGAGCAAAGAAGAGGTTTCAGTCCTGAGCACACGTGATTCTTAAAATTGTATATCCTGTGTCAGAGAGAAAGCACTAACAAAATGCATCCCGGCAGCAGATATTTGCAAAGACTTAGGAGCAGCCTCCCTCAACAACTTCCAGAGTTATTAAATTATGGAGACGAGGTCATCGCTTTCTGCTGTGTCACAGAACCAAAATCCGGCCACTTCCACGAGCAATGCCGACAGCTCCACGGCGCTGACACAGCCACGTCAGAAATGCCACCCTTACTGCATTTCTTTAACAGAATGGTGGTTCCATGGCACGGATTTCCCGGTCGAAGAGAAATCTTTCCTCCTGTACTTGTCTTCTCCGAAGGAAACGCAAAATCCCTCCACCAGCGAGCGCGTCCATCGGGAACGGGGTCCTGGTTCCTCGAGCCCAGCAGCGCGGCCCCAGAAGCGACCAGGTGAAGCTGGCTCCGACTTCAAGACGGCGCCAGACGCAGTGCTGCAGATAATTGTGCCTCCGCACGGCAGCAACACCCCCCTTGCAAAACAGGCAAGGCTTTCTCGCCTGCCCCTGCTTTTAAATGACACCTGCGAATGGCTAATCCAGTCGCCGTTTATTTCCATATGTCAAATTACAATCCCAACTTGCGCGGAGCAACATAATAGTAATGATTAAGCCAATTACATCACAACGCAGCTTAAAAGCACACACAATGGAAGGATTAAAGCCGGCGACCGAACACGAGCGCCCTGTTCTGGCTGGAGCTCCCCCGCTGCGGGAGCATTGGCGGCTCCCTTCCCCTCGCCCCGAGTCGCGAGCCTCCCGACATGTCGCCCCGCTGGGCTGCCACCAGCACGGCGCCCCGCAGCAGTGCCACGCCACGCGGGGACGGCTGCAGGCTCTGACCGAGGGCTGCAGCACCCACGGGCGGCCGGTGCCTCCGCCGAGAGGCCGGGACACGTGGGAGAGGCGGCATCGCCCTCCCGGGCTGGGCCAAGCTGCTGCCACCCGGCCGGATTTGGGTCAGGTCGGTGCTGACAGCAAAAGCCGTGGGGAAAGGCAGGGGAAGAGGACAGGACTGGAAAACAGCCCGGCATCTCCTTCCCCAGGTAGGGCCAGGCATCGGTTTTAGCCCACCTGGAGCACGTACCGCCGGCTTTCCACACTGCCACGCCAACCGATGCCAACATGAGACTCCTACAACAAGGTGTGGATTAAATCTTTACATCACGACCAACCTCTCAGACTCAGGTTTTCCATTCTAACTGAGGGATTAAAATGTTCTGGTGAGAACTGAGCGTCTAAATCTCAGGATTTAAAAAACTCAGGCACAGGTATTTTCATCTGTCCATTGCCTTGGTGTTTGTATTGGCGTCGTTCACAATGGTTAAACCTTTTACATCTTATTTCTGCTCTGTGCACCTTATTCTTTATCCTCTTTTCTTTTTCACATCTTTGTATCCCTCCTAATTTTCTCTGCCATCTGGGAGCACTGGTCCCATCTGCTAAAATCTGTCCTCCTATTCCAGCTAAAACCAACACAAAATAAATCGGTACTGTTAGCATTTTACATGTCATCATTAGGCTCTAATAAGATTAACGGGACTGAAAGGGCTTCCAACTTTTAAATACATTCTTGCGTGCCGACTGCAGACCCAGGCAGATACTGCTCCATCCAGTCACTCTTATTCTACCTGAGTTCTCCGCAGCTCTGGGTTCGAAGAAACTTCCTGTATGCATAAGCTGGCACTCAGCAGGAGCTGAATGAACCGTGCCCAAATGTTAGGTCTGTCCCGCATCACCTACCACCTGTCCATGATCTGCTGGGTGGTCATTTCCCCCACGTCTCTCCATAAACAGCCATGCACATCACAGCCACTCTAAATACTGAAGCTGAAAGATCAGTCAAAAGCTGGATTTTTTTTTTCCTTTAAGGATCAAACACGCATACAAACACACACACAAACGCATGTATAAATAAAACCGAATGCCACATGTTCCATCTTCCAAAATGCTATTACAGCACACTAACAGCTTACCCCTTCTGCAAAATTAGCTGCAAAGGAAGCTGAATGCTTTTGCTGCCTACCATTCAACCAAAGGAAAGGTTTGGACAGTAACACTATCGAATTTCTGAGTCTTCATACTCAAACAACACCTTTTATTTAAACTGCTTACACTTTCAACAAAAAGAAGTTGATATTAAAAACATCACTTTTATCCCAATAAATTGTCTATTTTATCTTTGTTTTGGGAAGACTGCTTCTTATTAAAAAAGTGAGGCAGAGGGAACATTTTGAAGGACTACTACTAACACTGTGTGATTTACACCTGTTCTGTGCTTGCAGAGTAAAAACAAGCTCTGGCACTTCAAGGTACCTCTCCTCTGGGTTTGTTGACAGTGTGAAACAATGGCTTTTGTTTTAATTTTCTGTGCTAAAATAAAAAATATTTGTCTGATCAAAATGCATATCCTACATCAAAGACCCTCTGCAGCTGATTTCTACATGTGCTTATCCTCCTCATCAAAGACTCAAAAGACTGCATCATCCAGATCTTCCCTTCCCAGATGATAACTATGGTGAGACTGAACAATGTTGTGCTGTCTCATTCAGCATGTTTTCCTGGGAAACGGCCCCATTCGCTGCCAGCATGCATATTTACCATGAAATGAAAAACAAGGAGAATTCAAGACTAACAGATAACATTGTAAGTTCTTTCTGCAGTTTAGAATTATTATTTTTTTAACAGTAATCGGTATCTACAGGAAACACAGCCTGTCAACAACCCTAAAACTAAGCGATAAGCGTTTAAGGGTCGGTGGAATGGATATAGTCAAAAAAAGAGTCACCCTCTGCCACACATTATTCTTCTCCTTATGCATACAGAAGGGACTTAAAATGTTAGAAGCTGAAGCATGTGCCCCAAACCATCAAGATAGCTCCCCAGTAATCTGCATTAGACCTGGAAGGAAATTCAGGCTGAAAACGTGTATTGAGGAAAGCATTACAATTGCGTAAACTATAACCTTACATCCTCCTCAACTATGTTACATGGTATTTGCCACACAAACTTATTTTCTGAGTTGTAAACTAAAAAACACTTTTAATTTTTAAAAACGTGCTTTAAATATGTGCTAATATGTACTTCCCATGATTGTACCAACTGATTTGCTAACATAACAGAGACGCTAACATTTGTGTGTCATTGCAACAGACAGTAGAGGAAGTGTTTAAGGAAGAGCAGGAAAGAAAGTGCTTTCACAGGATGCCTACGTAGGCAGCCAAGATAGATTCCAAGATTAACAAATTTGGAATGATACATTTACCTTTTTTCTTGATTGAGAAAAAGTACATGACATATCTAGTTTACTACATAATGTAAGGCTACTTCTTCAAGAGAGCAACAAGACCCTCTTGGTACAATTTGCCTGGGACTCTGGAAGATAAAGTTAAGAGCTGGCAAAGGTACTGATTTGGTTTTGTTAAATTAAAGCTTAGCAACAGAAGATTCCTGAAACTTTAGGTAATAAAAAGGAACTTTAAATGGTGTTCATCAAGATGACTGCTAAACTGAAAAACACCTTGCAAGTTTAGCCACATGAAAAATAGCAAGAAGCCTCCTGCACAGTGTTTTAGTTGTGCGAGTGACTGGCTACAATAATCTGCAGTAATATTTCTGTTTACCTACCTATAGTCTGAAGGATTATGGAGATGAGTTCACAAGAGCCGACCCTCCAGGTTTATTAAATATTCAATGAATATCCTGTATGAATGCTGGGTATTAAGTAAAAAAAAAGGAAGATACTGCAGACTACCATATGTTACATACTTCAAATAATACTGGTGTAGCTCTGTTCATTTTTTAATAATTTAAATCACTTTATCACATATCAACATAAAAATGTACAATGCAGACGCAACTGTAAATTCTGGCATCATGAATATTTAGATGCTTTTAAAGCTTTTTTTCTGTGGGTTAATTTTGTTTACTGTATTCTGTATAAACTTGGAAAACTTATTTCATCTTTTGATTTTATTTTTTTTTACCTCGGTAGTAATAGACTATTATTTTCTCACCTGCAGTAGTATCACAGCAAGGGGGCCTTCAGCAGCAGGAAACTCTTCATTGTCATGATTTAGCCTACTGTTTCTACAATCTCCTCCTTCCCCTCCCCTCCCCACTCTCTTCCTAGCTAAATAGATGTAGCCTACACACAATCTGCCTTTTCCCAAAATCATCTGCTATTAGTGCTTAATTAAAACCGTGGTTGTCACTGTAAAGCTCGATGGCCAAAGAAACTCAGGCAATAACTAGGACACTGCCACCCATTTCGCAGAGCAGGTCTAAATGGTCTCTCCGACACGCATGCTGTATGCCATACATTGATCTACAATTGAACACAGGGTGATGCAGCTGCTCAATGTAATACTTCGTATTTGTGATGCACTGTGAAAAAGGATCGTGAACAAAGTGGCTTACTCAACAGACTGTTACAAAGCAGGAAACGACTGGGATTTTTGAGCTGCAAATCTGTGAAACAAGAACAAACCCAGCACGGAGGCAGCTCCAGTCTGAAAAGTTACTACAAAACTGAAGTTCCATGCTTCCACACGGGCTTCCCCAAGTAAGATTTGCTCAAATGTTCTCCACAGAATAACAGGACTCAGACAGCCTGTGTGCCCTCTGCAGAACACCACACGTTTGGGGAGGTTTCTGAATTGGTGGATGTAATTAACAGGGATCCTCAATTCTCAGGCTGAAAATTGTCGTCTTCTGTACCATCACATCCAACAATTTAAATGGAAGGGACCTATAGAACAAAACTGCATCAAACTACACACCTTGTGTCCAAATGTAGCATCCTCGGAGGCCAAGACTTCAACCTGAAATTATAAGGAGAAAGATCATTTGAAATGTAGCCACTACCAACCACCTCTCCTGAGCGCAGCACCACAGCCCAGGCAAAGCAGGCTTCTCCAAATGAAGACACCAGCCTGGACCGACCCTCGGAAAGCCTGCATACGATAGCACGTGCTGAACTGACAGCTGACAACAGAAATCTTCAAGAAAGGAAACTCAGAAACTCTCAACACAGACCAGGTGTCTCAGCCTCAATGCTATAAAAAGCATCTACCTGTTGGTGCCCCAAAATGTGCTGTACTGCAGCTGCAACACTGATCTCCAAGGGGAGTTTTGGCTACACCAAAAAGCTGCCCGAGCACCACCAGAATCTCCTGCTGTGGTGTCTCCCTCTAAAACAGAAGGCTGGCAGCACCTGAGCTCTTCCCCTCACGTTATTGTCTGGCGAGGCCGGGTGCTCCAGCATCGGCTGAACAACTCAGTCAGGAAACGCAGCGGCCCAGGCCTCACTCACGGGCCCCTCTCCTGCCTGGAGCAAAGCAAATCCTTTAAAATCTGTGGAGTTCAGGGAAGAAAGGCTGCCCAGGCAGAGGCCGAGGCCACAGGATGCAGTGCACATCGGAAAGGCCGAGGAAAACAAGGTGTTAAGTGACCTGGCGGTGCCCCAAATCCAACGCCTTGCTGCCCGCCGCGTATCCCACCGCTCCGGGAGTTGCTACGCGTTAATCTGGGACACCAGGCATAGAAAGGCAGGCGCGCCGGCTTTTTCATTAGTCTCCTTAAAAATACTTCACACATCAGCACCTTTCACCTGAGAATCTCAGCGCTTTTATGAATTCTAATTAATTAAGCTTCTCAATACACCGGTGAGGTAGGAAATGTCATAATCCCAATATACAGCAAGAAGAGTGAGGCAGAAAGAGGTTAAATAATTTCTTAGCAGTCATGTGCCAAACAAGGGACAAGCTCATGAAAAGAATCCCAGATTTCTACTCCCAGGCTCATAGTTTAACAACTAGGAAATTCTCTATTTCTCTGATTTACATCCTATTTAAAATGCCTACTGCTGCATTATAATTTATACAACTAGTATAACTATAACTAATGTATCTAATCTCCAGTTCCAGTTTAACTTAAGAAGAGTGAAGGATTTAAAGCAAATCAAGAGGGAAAAAATGAATGTCAAGTTTCAGCCTGAAGCACATTATAATGCCAGAGTTATAAACCCCTGAACAAGAGGGTTTATAATGGAAAGGCTGATAAACTAACAATGATGGCAGCACTTAAATATATTTATGTCATGATCTAGCAACATATGGTATCCCTTCATCTCTAAATTAAAAAAGGGAGGAGGAGATGAAGCATTTATAGGAACGAAGAATAAAAGGAGAAAATGAACCTGAAGTTACCCAATTGTGACCTGTCCGGCTGATTAGGAATGGCAGTAAGAGGCTACAAAAGAGGATCTCATTCAATAGGAGGTAGAAAAAAACCATCCAAGTAAATAAAATCAATCTGAAATGATACGTATTAGCTACTTATATTAAGCTTCTAATCCTTTAGGCACTTTATAAATATTAAACAATCAGTCCTGGTGAGACTGATAAATATCCATAATATATTTTACAGATGAAGAAACAGACAGAGGGTTAAGTGACTTGCCCAAGGCCAAAAAGAGAATAATCAGACACTGGATTGGAAATAGCAGTATGATTGCTTGTCAGAATACAGCGCCCTATTCGGATCCTCAAGTAATTCCAGTATCAGAGGCAGCCCAGCTAGGGTTAATGCGGTACCCATCCAAACCACGAGTTCATTTTCACCAGGCTGTTTGTTCTGGTAAAACATCTCGCTACCAGAACCACACAGACCCCAAAACGTGAACCCGTGCCACTGGCTCCCTCTCGGACCCCCTCCTGCCCCCAGCAGTGCTGATGGCCCCAACACGGATGGCACGAAAACCCCGCAAAGACCAGCCAGATCTTTGCTGGGGCTCCAGGCTTTGTCTCTTCTCTGGGGAGGCCACCTCACCACGAGAGTACTGTTGCTCTGTGGGAAGGTGGCACTGTCAAAAATGGGCTGTGCTAATTGAGATCCTGTTCACTCGGTGGCGAGAGGACGTCTGTGGCTGCCCTTGGTTTGAAACATGCACACGAAGGTGATGCGACAAGCAGCACATTTGCAAGACTCAGGCCTCCTTCTTTTCACCAAGAAACTGAGAAGAGGAACAAACTGGGACATCAAACAGTAAACCAGAAGCTGAAGGTGGTGTAGCATACATCACCATGGTCTCTTTCACAGGCAGAAATATTTTCATTTTTGCTTAGAAATGTAAACGCTCACAGGGACAACAAAATGGTTCAGAGTGCAGCTATTGGTGTAGATGGTAATCCCGATTTAAAAAGTGTTATTGAACAGGTCTGGTAATGGCATTTCTGCTTTTCCAAGAGCGATCACACCACTGCCGTGATAAAATACCTGTCTCTCGTTGAGGATGGTGTGATAAAACACCCTCTGCATTCTTAGTTACTACTGTGTTTACTCGTGTATTGCCGTATTAGTCCCTTCATTTCGGTTTTCACCTCTGTGTAAAATGCAGCAGCGATCAGTAAGAGACAAGTAACTGCTGACACTGTAAGATACACAGTGTAAAGTACTGATATAAGATGTGGGACAATGTGATACTTTTCTCATGCTGACTTCCAAAAAAAACACAACCAAAACCATCACAAAACACATTACAACCTGGCCTGAGAGGACCCCCCTCTAGTGGGAATGAGAGTGTACTTCAATCAACACCCACATTACCCAAGAATAGAAAATTTTGTGTCCTTAAGAATTAGGCAAGCACCATCTTTCTCTTAATCATCTCCAAAATATATCACTTTCGTTCCAATAAACAAAAAATGAACTACAGATTCATTGCTGCTTCAAGACAATCAGGCATTAATTAAGAACTTCTCATTATATACTTATTTGTGGCAGTCAAACGTTTCCTATTTTAGTTGCCTCACTGTACACATGTAAATACATTATCTTGGGCAGGGGGCTGTTTTCCTTTTGCAGCGAAAGATCCCCTGCGTCGCTAAAAAAGCAGGCTGGGTGGCTGACGAGGCCCTGCCGAGCCCACGTGCTGGCCCCAGACCCAGCCGCTCTCCCCTAGGCGCTGCCCCGGCCCTTTGCTGAGGCCCCACCACCTCCGCTTTGGGCCCGCTCCTCACCATCCTGGGATACAGCCGAATGGGCCTGCTCGCCCCGTGTCTTATTTGGATACAAACTGACTTGTAATCGCTATTCATTCGTGTTTTCTCTAACGAATCCGGCAGCCTTTTTGCTGCTGATAAAGAAAACGCAGCCCCACTGCAGCAGGCTGCAGCGCTGGGCCAGGAGGCTGGTGCAGGTGGGAAGAGGAGGGGGGAGTTCTTCCCCCTCCTAATGCAAGGGTTCGTGGTGTCATCCTAGAGATCTCTCATGAATGACGTGTGGAGTACCCTGAAAAAAAGTTGGGTAGTAGCCCCGAGTCTCTTTTTACCAGAATAAATGACACTTACTTAGTACTTTTGTTTTGCTCTTAAATAAAGGAGTCGGGCAGCCCCCAGTCCGAGAAGCAGTATCGCATCACCACCAGAAGGCTTACAGTAAATCATGCGCAGAGCAGTTGTTACCTCCCTACCCCACAGAAAAGGATTTGTGACAGATCAAAACGTTGAAGGGCAATGCTAAACAATACCTTTTTGAAACAGTTTTACAGCCTTGCGATTAGATGACACAAGGAATTATAATAATGTGGTCATCTCCAAAGCCACACTCAGCAACGATTCGGTCCTCGATTCAGTCCAGCTCCTTCTTGGCTCATCAAGACTTTGTTTGAGATGGGATTAGCTGAAACTGCGCAAGAGCCACAGGAAGTGGAATACCATTAACAAAAAGAAAATTACAGCTGTGCTTAATACTCCGACTGTTATCCAAACAAGAGAATATGAAGTGGCAAGTACTCAAGGACGAAATAACTAACTCATAGGAGACATGGGTCACAGAACCCCTCTCTATCATCTTTTTTTTTTTTTTTTCTCCTCATGGAATATGAAAATAAGCACTAATAATCATTTCAGGTGGATGCGGATTGCTGCATAATATCCTGTTACCATTAATGCTGAAAAGGATCGTTGATCTGCATTTAACTACCCAGGCAATACCTCCCAGTACAAGGCACGCCTAGCACTGCCCTCAGCCGTGGGTCTGAGCCCTTCACTTAACGGAGCCACTGCGACTGGCGGCCCACGGGGCCGGAGCTACGGCAAGGCACGCGGCAGGCTGGTGCAGCTCCCATCCCGACAAAATATTCTGCGCAGGCACTCGCAGTTTCTGTGGGTCACACATGAGAATTTGCCCAGCTGGCTGCCAATTTCACAGGCTTTCTATTGTCATTTGTTTGACACTATTATTCTAGAAAAATTATAGCACGTGGCCTCTCTTGATACCTAGAGGGTTTTTGCCAACTGCCTGCTCGCTAAGAAGGCATGCCTCTGGCACTTCTAAGATAGGTTCAAAACAAAATAAACGTGTATGTTAATGCTCACATTTTGTAATACTTTTGTATTCACTGTATCACAAACATCAAGCAGATCAGAAAGGACTCTCTTCCCCATGATAACAAAATCATAAAAGAATGAGGAAATACAGGGGTTGCCGCCTGAACTGCTGTCAAATCACCTCGCCGCCGGGTCGCGATAAGACAACCTGCATCACGCTGGCCAATTCACAATCAAATTACCTGCTCCTGTACCCGGTTTGCCCTCTCACTTCACGGGGCATCTCGGCAGGTGGGTGGCTGGGGGAAGCTCCGTGGTCTCGGCGACTTACAAACGGGGCTCATCAGCCTGGGCACGGCGAGATGCGAACGCACCTCCAGCCGCCGTGCCCGCGCACCAGCCTTGCCAAGCTACCTGCTGGGACCAGCCTGGACACCTGGGTACGTGCAAGATGCAGCAGCGCGTGGTGCAGATATAACCCCACAAACCTTCTCTAGTTCAGATTCTCAGCTTTTAAGCTGTGTCCCCCACGACCAGTTCTGGACTCATCTTTTTTTAAACAAGAGGGACAATAAATTAATCCTGCTTTTATTTTTCGGCGCCCTTAGAAAGTTTATTTCAAAGATAAATATTGCTATAGTCATTTGTATCTTCATGAAACCCAGCCTACCTAGCTGTAACATTTGCATTCTTTGCCTCGCTTTTAAAGTAATTTAGGATTCAACAATTGTAGAACATGGTTGCCCTTCTCCTTGGAGCAGGGACAAACTTAAATGACCCACACTAGTTTTTGGCAATTCTTCAAGGACTTGCTGAGCTTGTACACTGCTTTAGCGTATGCAGGACTACGTAGGAATAAACTTTGGTAACTGAGACAACTTTTCCTTCCCTTTTTTCTCTGCTAACTGCCACCGGTTTATTTTTAATGGCTATCATGCATGTTCTTCGAGTCAGGTTCCAAGCCTGCAGAAAGGGAAGACCGGGCATGCTCCCCAGGCAATCCTTGAAACAAACGTGCCGAAGACACCTCCGTTACCACCCTGAATCTATCTCTGAATTAAAGGTGAGGTAGTTGCACAGTATCAGACTCATGAATTAAGGAGAAATCAGCTGCGGTTTCCTCACTTTTCATACAAAGTCCATGGAAACTACTTAGTCGAGGCCTTTTGGACAAGTAAATGCCAGTCCCTTACAGGTTGGCCCCTGTAACAACGGGACAATGTGACCCATTTCAAGACGCTCTTTAAATCTAGCACCCACTTTTTCTTAAACTTTCCCTTTCTTTTGCCAGTTCTTTGTGATGTCAGTTATTTATCTTCTACTTCACCAGGGTTAGAAATAACAAAGATCAGTGTTCAAATTTCTGAAGCCGCAACTTTTAGCTCCCAAAATACACTTTAAGCAACAAAAAAATCTTTTTTAATGATAGAACAACTGTGTGCTATTTTGTGTTAAAAGGGTTTGAAACAATTTTCAGAAACTATGCTGCATTTCACACTTGCTTATTAATTCTCCTCATTCTCCTTATTAGCATGTACAGACAACAGAGCAGCTCAAGGACAGCTCGCTGAAGCAGCTCTGTGCTTGGTCAGCCAGCGTTAGAGATAAAGCACAACGATGCCTCATGTTCTTCAAAGCTGTACAGCAGAGCAGATCTGTCCTGCTCATATTTTTAAAATTCTTAAATGCCAATGTTTTGTGGAAGCTGATTTACAAAAAAAAAAATTAAAATCATTCACATCTTCAACATTGTGCCTAATACACTGTCTTGGACATAATATTGACTAACCTGCTGTTTTAGTCTCCCATTGCAAATATTTTGCAAAATCCTGGGAATGAGGCCAATCCCTAAGAAGCAAAAAAAAATACTCTAGATATTAGCTAACTAAAAGCAATAACCATCAGCCTTGTGGGATACAATACTCACTACAGAATTACATATGTATTAGAAGCAACCGGGGAGAATAAAAAGTTGTGGATTAGATGGCGATGGGGCAATTCCTGTGACCTCAAACAGAAAGAAAGAGACAGAGTTAGATCAGCACCAGGAAACAGCCATTGCAAACCGGGGATAAATGGACATTTGAGACTGCGCGTGTCTGATCAGCGCACGCTCACCAGTCGCTGCAGCGGGACCTACCAGAACTACCCGCGAGCATGCTCTGCCTGCTCCTACCCCTCCCAGCTCTGGGGTAGCTTATTCCTCCGCACCTACCACAGACACCTCTGATCAGCAGCAAATTTGCAGCAGTAGCATGTCCATCTGCTCTTGTCATGAAAAGACAGATGAAGCAGGTAAGGTACATAGACGCAGACATACGTATACACGTGCGTGGACGCTGCTGTAAACACATTCACAGTTCAAATCTTTTGTATTTTTTCTGTCATGCACTGTTTTTCATACATATGCAAAGACATGTAACATACAATTAGTTCTTTCACACTAGAGCGCTGCATAAAACAGAGTAACTGCACCGAAAATTAGCTTTTGATATTTATTTGTTTGACAATGTAGAGATCAAAATGACTGTTGTACTGAGACTGAAATCTAGGAGCAGTCACTATTTAATTTCCCTTAAGAAAAGAGTGGTAGATACTATTAAATACAAAATTCAAACCTTTCATCCACAAGCATTCTAATATATGGGAAATCCTGAAAAACTGTCATTATGCTATGTGACATGAGCAGTAACAATTACTGCAAACGTTAAGCCTTTTATTTAGGTACTGTGTCTGCATCTTTTCGAACCCGTTTGCATTTCTCACTCTTTTGTTGAATACCATTGCCTCCTTTTGCTCCAGCAGCCCCAGAACGGTGAGCCACACAACCTCACCCACCGAAGTCCACTGCAAAAGGTCTCTACAAGCAGCCTCCGCCACGCACCATCACGCTGTCAGCCTGCAGAGCGACGCTGCTAAGGAAAACGCCAAAAGGGGTTAAAACTTCGCTGCCCTCGCCCCGCAGGGCTGGAGGTTCCCACCTCAGGGCTCTGGCAACCCAAGGGGCCAACCGCCCTCGCAGCCCTTTTCAGACGAAGTCGGCTTGCTTCGCGTAAATAGGGGGTGCCATCCGCCAGCAGCTAGGGGGTGGTAACAAACAGCTGCAGTGCCATCGTGGTTTTTATTTTAGAAATCCCAGAAAGCTCCCCAAAGGCTTATTTTAACGCCACCCTCACGTGCAGGGAGGGCTTTTGCTTTGCAGGGCTGCGAGGGCTGTTCCCCCCGCTCCCCTCTTCCTGCCTCTCTGCATAACGTCTGCACGTGCTGGCTGGAAAACGAAGACACGTACAGTCCTAGGCAAAACCGCGTGTCTTAACAACCTCGCCTAAGCGAAGTCAAACAATTTGCAGCAAAAATTGAAGATAAGTGACCAAGGACAGAATCTTTACAGAAACAAAGCTTGGAGTTTCAACTCTACACCATTCTGTCAGCAGCTTTCTTATTTAATTGAGCCGGTATACACCCGACATCAAAGATACTAAGCTATTTTCTGCTGAAAATATTGGAAGCATGTTAAGAAGAGGTGGCAAACAGAAAGGATCTGTCAAAGGTAACAGATGTATCAAGGGCACCAAGCGCTGTGAAGAAGGCGTTAATTATCTATGCTGAAAAAGAAAAGGTGTTTGAAAAACAGAAACTGTTTTCAAAAGATTCAACATATTCCTATTGTGCTCAGGAGAAAAAGCTTCCCAGCACCTTAGACAACATTATTTTGGGTATGTGGGTTAAAAAGATTTTTTAGGCGAGGAGGCGCACAATGTGGAGAGAGAGCGCTCTGTTTCAGAAACACGGTTTCAACTTCAAAACCTTTGCTGTGTCTCACAACCGATTCCAACTGTAAATTGAATTCTTTATTCCTACTTTTAATGGAATGGGTAACTTACACAACCTAGCTGAA
Organism: Anser brachyrhynchus; assembly: GCF_964034855.1. Taxonomy (NCBI): domain Eukaryota; kingdom Metazoa; phylum Chordata; class Aves; order Anseriformes; family Anatidae; genus Anser; species Anser brachyrhynchus. Next base: position 60,293,965 of record NC_137696.1, on the reverse strand, counting down.
TCTCAGAAAGAACGGGAAAAGAAGAACACCTTTTTGAGCACCTTTTTGTAATTTAGCACAGTCTCCACAGTACATTCAACTCCTGCCCTACAAGGACTGCTTCATCTGGAAGGGAAAAAAAAAAGAAAGAAAAAAAAAGGTACTTTTTGAGAATAAAACACAAATATGCAAAAAAAGTCACACTGAGGCAAATCTTGTCACCAGAGGACCTACCCTACATAGCGCTGACGTTCTTATTAATTTTTTTTCTAGATCGTGGATGGTTCTGTTCACTCACAACCTAATTCTGAGTCAGGAGGAGAAACTGATTCCTTATTATACCTCTGTGCCCCCTCTCTCCACCTTCCCTCGCAGGACCAGTAAATCGTACCTTTCTGAAACACGCTTTTGAGAAAACTGGTTAACACAAAAATGACCCTTTCCTTTTTCATTTGGAAAAAAAAAGTGAAATCAGAACAGATAGGAAGGGAGATGAGTAATAATTAAAAGCAAGGGAAGCGTCCACCTATATACAAAAGAATCTAAAACCTATTTCTCTGAAGACAAGGAAAACACCCTAAATGCACGTGTAGTATCGCCCGCTCGGCTGAATCAAGGCAGCTGCCCTAGGAGCGTGATGCGGCCGAGAACAGAACCAACGTGGCCCACGGAGCCCTAAGTTATGGGGAAAATGGCCGAGGCGACGGCCGGCAGGGGTGTCCCAGGCCCTGGGAACCTGATCCCTACCTTCCCAACCAGCCAGCCGGCTCCTCCTGCGGCCCGTTTCCCTCCCGCGTCGCTATCGGGCCATATATAGCGGGCGGCTAATACTGACAGCGTCTGGGAAATTCATTTGGGCATCGTCTGGGCATCGTCAGCCCGGCAGCACAGGTTTGGAAGGGATGGTTTCCACAACAAAGCATCAACACACCTGCCAAAGAGTCACACGGGAGGAATCCCCTGGGCACTGTTCTGTACTTCATACCATAACTTGAAAGGGTAAATCTGTGGAACAGGACTCAGACAAACTGAATTATTTTTGCCAACGATCTGAGTTTTTTCTCTTGACTTATTTTCAGCTGCATCTTCCTCGCCTCCCCACAAGGTGCAAAGATTAGGAAATACTCTGACTGGATTAACCGCTTTAAAAATTATTCAGATGTCGCAGCTGGCCAGTTTTTGACCCTTCTGATAGCAGGATTTAAGAGTTTACTGGGAAAGAACAAGTGCTCCTGTCAGTGCCATAACTCCTCCACACTGTTCTAGTTCACAACAGCAAAACACTTCCTCAGAACTGAAGGGAAAAAAGCTCTCAACTCTAGGCCGGCTCTACGCTGAAGATTTCAAAGGGGCAGGCAAAAAATAAAAAGAAAAAAAATTCCAAGGAGTCACTCCAGTCCTAAGTAGGGCCCGGAATAATACGAGTCCAGATAAACCGACAAATTGTGTTCTCTTTCCATTTTACTCGAGTTCCCTATCTGTTGTGGTAGAGGAAAATGAGCGCAGCGCTGAGAACACGTCCTCCAAAAACACACGTTCCACGCTTCACATACACAAAGCCTGAATTTGCATACATGAATCAAACAATTAGGTTCCCCGAACGCGTGAACTACTTACACAAATTGGGACTTTCACTCAGTCAAGCGAGTGAGCGCACAATGTACAATCTTGCAGGCCACTTCAGCATTTAACGTTTCCGATATCCCCACAAAACAAACCAAAAAAATCGAGCCCAAATTCTTCTCGGAGTTACTCCCAGCAAATAGCAGCTCGCTTATAAAAGCCTGATTAATTGCAGAATCTTGGCTTCAGAATTCAATTACATGTTAAAATATTAAAAATTCTAGAGTCCATAAACAATGACTATAAAACTGTTTATAGCATTTTTAATATTTTATTTGAATCCTGCAAATATGAACTATAAATGTTCTTTTTCCTGCCCCCACCCCCTTTTCCCTCTTATTAGTTTGCTGCAGTTTCTTCATGCAAACAGAACGAGCATGACACTCGGGGACGGAGGAGATGAGAGAGGATGTGGCAGGCTATTGACACTCCACCTCCTCGCCAACTCTGCTTCTTCATTGTGCTCTGCGCCTCTTCGTGAGTTTTATTCTGGGTCTACAAGGGTGCTTCTGGATAATTACAGGATACAAGCCGGCTTTTTTTTCCAGCCTGTCTCGATTTCAAAGTAACCCCCCTATTCATGCTTGCATTATTATGCAAGGTAAAACAGCAAAACAAATCAACTGCTAACAGCCTCGTGCAGTTTTCTAAACTTAGCATTTCTGCACGATGGTGTGCGTATAGGGCGATATTCCGTGCAGCTGTACGTGTTCAGACACGAGAACCTTGTATAAATCCTAAACTTCAACAAGCTTTTTCGTAAAGGCTTTTTTCTTTACACACACGCATCGCACAGGTTAGTCTGAAAGACGAAGATACAGGAAGCACCTGAGCAACAAATCTTCCTGTAACTTCTCCCGAAGAACTAAACCCCAGCACTCACCCTGTTTTCCAATTACGGTATCTGCACCAATTATAACAGTAAGTTGGCAACCCTGGAGACTGATTTTTATACTCATTTTAAGCTCGTTTTGCTCAGAATGTAAAGAAAAACTTGAACTGCAATCTCGGAGGTGAAAGGCTAGAGTTTTAATTTCCGAACCACGCAGCCCTGGCAGGTCTTTTCCACACTTGTGCTCTGCGGAGTCCATTTTGTTTCTGTATGTATTTCTGCTAAGGTTCCCCTTCCCCCTCCAAACAAAGAAGGTATCACTGCATTTATAAGAAAGCCAGTCATTGACAGTTTTTGCTGCAGCTCATTTGTTATGTCCCACTAAGAGTTTACAAACAGCTGTCCCGTGCATCTCCACTGGATACAATTTTAGTCTAGACAGGGGAAATCCAAGCTACTGCTGCCCAAACAACATAAACACAGGAAGATTTTCAATCAATCATTGCATTAATAGGAACACATCTCATAATATAAGGGGAGGGCGTTTTGGAAGAAAGCCTATTTCAGAGCCTGAAACAGTGTAATTGCATGGTATTGTTCTTGTGCTAGGCAGGGCTATGGAACGACGCTCTCGCAAACCAGATTTTGGTGCAGTGGTAGATTTCGATAAAATGAGCCTTGTTTCTCCAACACAAGTGGCTTTCAAGACCACTGACAACTTTGAATTAAATGGTAAACAGACTAAATAAGACACGCACAGCACAGGCATTCATCTCCGCTTTGATACAATCAGGTCAGTGCTCACACAAATATATTTATTGCGTGACCATTATTTCTGTTTTTCTTCAAGTTGCTTTACCTGGGGAATGATGTTAAACACCGCAGCTACTAATGTACTAATGATTTTTCCTGTTCTCCTCTGTGCCAGCCTGTTGTCTATGCCCAAACATACCAACATCTAGAAAAACTGCTACTGCAGATACTTCTATGTTGTTATGGTTTTAGAGAAAAACGAGGCCTCCCTTCTTACATCTGGGGCATCCACATACCTACTCTTCATAAAACAAAATCAAATACAAATGAATAACCTTCATTACGAGACTTCCCCCCCCCCCCCCAGGGGGAAGGAGGCAAAGCAGCTATTATTCCATCCGTATTTTATTTTTTATTCAGGAAAGATAGCTGTCCCTTCATCAAGAAGCTCGGTTTACACTCATGATCTCGGATCAACTTTTACCAGTGGGTGTCAGTGTAACAGTATAATGATATAATGGGGGGAGGACATGCAGAAAAACCACGAAGAAACATAGATTAAGTTTTATTTTTAAATGCTACATCGATATAAAAAACAACCAGATAAAACACCTCCTTTCAGAGACTTTCTGTTTCACTAGTGATGTATTCTGCACAGATCCTCTAACTTCACACACGTTTGTGTTAGCATCCCCAAAGCGATCGACTTCAGCTTTTGTTTTCTGGACCTCTGGGTGTTGTGTGTGCATACACACACGCACACACACGCGGTGAATGTGGCGGACGTAACCCTTTTCCGTCGTTTTGAGAAAGCAAGACTGTCTCTTTAATTCAGATTTCGCAGCGAACAGTTAAGAGGCTCTGCGGACCCCAACTTATTAACCTGTGCCAATTTAACTAGTATTACTCAAGAGGTTCAGAAACCTAAAAATAGGTGTTAATCTGCGCGGACTGACAGCAACTAATCAGTACCTGCCCTGTCACAAGTTCCGTCCCTCCTACTCATTACACGGAGGGGGGGGGGGGGGCAGCACACGGGGAGGTAAAAAAAAGGAGAGACCCTGGTGTTTCCTTTTTCTTAATTCGTGTGCAGCTTTTCGTGAGGGAAAAAAAAAATAAAAAAAAACCGAGATGTTTATATGGTAGGGCTCAATGTGAAAACTTGTTTCCGTACCAGCGAGCAATGGCTTCCTGAAAGCAAGAACTGTGTGCGTGTCTACCAAGCCACTCCGTCCAAAGCGACGAGGCTCTTTATTTTCACTCGGATCGAAAACAAGCGAGCACAGTTCACATCCACCCTAGTGCCGGGTCTCGTTAGCTGCGTTGGTGTGCGATGTGAAGTTTTAAGGGCCCGAGTTTTCCTCTGCCGAGAGCTGTTGGCCTGGCTCTCCCCACAGAGCCGTGGATGGGAGCAAATGGCCAGCGGGGCGCAGGCCCCATGGTGGCCTTGCTCCGGTGGGTCCAGGGTTACAGCTGCTAGGAAGGGCCCAAACCAGCCACAACTGTCCCCCACAGACGTACTTTTAGGTGAAAAGTGGGTTTAAAATTAAGAAACTAGTCAGCCGGGCTGGCTCTCGGCTGAAATGAGGGATGAGGAGCGCTCGACTGGGCTGGGTGTTTCGTGCGTAACTCGTGCTATCCGGGATGTGCCGGATTTCGTTGAAGGGAAGGAATATTTTCGCAGGAAGTACCAAAATAACGTAAAACAATGCTGTAAGGCCATTGTGAGGAGAGGGAAGTAAACAACAGCGGGTTAACGGGGGGGGGGCGGGGGGAGGAGGGGCGCTTTGCGAGCTTCGTTTGTGCGTTACTGAAAAGACAGAGAAAAAAAAAAAGGGAAAAAAAAAAAAAAAAAGAGCCGAGGCAGGGCCCGGAGCGGGCTCTCCCGCCGAAGGCTGCCGCCCGCCCGCCCGCCAAATGGCCGCGCGGTGCCGGCGCCCCAACGGCCGCCCTGCGCCCGCGCCCGCAGCTGCGCCCGCGCCCCGCCGCGCGCCAATGGCGGCCCGCGCGCCCCTCCCCCGCCGCGGCGCGACCAGACCTGTTTTTGTCTGCGGCGGCGGCGCTCCGGGCCGCGCCGCTTCCTCCCGCCCTCCTCCTCCTCCTCCTCCCCCTTCTCCCCCTTCCCTGCCCCCCCACCCCCCGGCCTGGTTTTTCCATCCCTTCCCAGCCACCCTCCGCTCGCGTTAATTACGCGCAGCGAGCCGCGGCCCATCCAGGCCCCAAGTTGTGCTCAGAAAGGAGGGGGGGGCGCGGGGCAGGGGCAAGGGGACCGCGGCGGCTGAGGGCTCGCCGCTTGGAGGCTTTCTCCGCGCTCAGCCGAAACTCCCCCTGCTGCCACCCCCAGCTCTCGGGGACCATCGGTGTCGGTGGGGCCCACACGAAACATAAAAAGAATAAAAAAATAAAAAAGGGGGGCGAGTTAGAGCGGAGGGGCTCGGCCGGCCGCCCCCGCGGCTGGGCTCCTCAAGTTTCCTCAGGAGCGGCCGGCGCTGGGCAGGGGCTCCCGTGAGGGGCTGCCCTGGGGGCTGAGGGGCTGCCTGTGCCCGGCGCGGTGCGGGCAGCGCCCCCCGCCCTGGGCAGCGCTGAGGCGGGCGTACAAAGGCACATCTGTGCGTGCCGGAGGGCCGGCCTGACGTGTTTGCCGCTCGCAGCAGCTGCGGTTTCTGAGGAAACAAGGCTGATTTTCTAGTCAGGCTGGGAGATTTTTTTTTAATTTTTTTTTTCTCCCCCTTTCCAAGCGCCTACGTGCGGGGGAGGGGAGCGGGAGCGGCGGGGGGAGGAGAGGAGAGGCCGCGCCGCAGCGGAGCCTCGGCGGGGGAGGGGCGGCGGCGCGCGGGCTGCCGGGAACGCGCCCGCCGTGAGGCGATCGCTGCCCGGCCGGCCGCTGCCTGCCGGCGGTGGGGGTTTTTGGGGTATTTTTCTTTAAAATCAGCTTTTGTGGCCGTGCGGCTCTTCCGCGAGGGCTCAAAAATCCCTTTCGGGCCTGCCAGCTCGAAGCAAAATAATCCTAACTCCTCAAACTACACATGGGGGGGGGGGGGTGGGGGGCGCGTGCTGACAGGGACTGGGGGAAAGCCAGGACGAGATAAAAACGCACGTGGAAAGGGCGCTGCTAAGTTGGGAAAAATAAAGTATTAACTGCAAAGGTTGGGAGATAAACGTCTGTGCGCTTTGTTCTGGTACTAAACGTGTCAGGCAAAACTTACGTCTCGTGTAGCTGTTTATTTTTCAAGTGTCCAAACATTTTCCTGTGCACACACCGTAACAAATTAATTTCACTGATGTTTAGCACTTGAGATCGCACTAGACAAGCAAGGAATTGATTCCCAGATATAAAAGCTAATGCTACAAATTTTCAGACTCGATTGCCTACAAGTAGATACCTATGTTCGTATTTAGTCACTGAAATAATTGGCCTAATTTTCAGAAATGATAAGCACTCGCATTTTCAATTAATTTCACTTCTCTGAAAATCAGGCCACTATGTATCTAATATGACCTAGGTTTGAAAATGCTGTCTTTCTCTGAAACAGAAAAAAACTACAACAAAAAAACAATTATTACATCCAAATACCGGCATAATTACTTAATATTAAATGTGGAGTGACTAGAAAGGGAAATAATATATTTATTGGGTGACGGTATCTAATGCCACGGAAGCCACATGACAATTACATTAAAAATATTCAAAGCTCTGTGTGAATCTCTTCCTTAGATTGGTTCCAGTTATTGCTGTGGAAAAGGTTAATATAAACAACTCCCACCCTGACAGAAAACAAAGCCCACATTTACAAATTGTCAGGACTGACCCAAAACCTTTGGCCATATTAATCACACTTAGTGCACATTTTCCCACAAAGGAATTAAAGAAAAAAAAAAAACTCCTCTGCTTTAAAGAGGAGAAAAGGCAAACTGGTTAAGGACTGCCATGTGTGCATTATATATATATACCTGACTGAATCTAATGCAATTGTTACTCCTAACTGTACACGGGCTGTTTTTCCCACCATGTGAAATGAACTTTTCTGTAAGTTTGGGCAGGGCACAGGCATGGCTCTGAAGACCAGTATTAGAAATAGCGGAAAAAAAGATTCTTGAGAAATGCCAAAAATAATCATGTTTCTTGCCTTCTGCCAGAACTGGAGTCAATTTTACCAAGCGGAAGCACTCAAAAATCCCGAGTTTGGGCTCAAAACAAGGAAAAAGCTTTACAAAACATGAAACTTTTTGGAAACAGCTTCAGATTCTTTTTTATACAGTTCGTGAACCTGTAATAGGTACTTGGATCATTATTTTCACATCCCTCCCCCTCCATTTTACAAGACCTAAAAAATGCCCCCCTACAAGCACTGGAATGCCGAGGCTGAAGGTTTTTCTGCTTTTGTTTTTGAGCTGTCAAAGACAAAAATCCAGCCCTGTTCTATCCTCGTCTCTTCCCCCCACCCCTCTGCCCCGAAACTAACACCCTCCAGCAGCGGCCCGAGTCAAAGCGCCCTGCGAGCAGGCGGCCGTGACCCCCAGAGGAGGCAGAGGGAGGCTCGTGCCTCTCCCCATGGGGGCAGTGCCAGCGGTCACCTTCCGCCACCCTCAGCAGAAAAAAGGAAGCCAGACACCCGCTGTGAGCCTTAGGCACTACCTTTGGCGTCACCTAGGCCCTCCGCGCAGGGAAAAGTGAACTGCAGCGGCTTAAGCAGCACTGGAGCTCCTTGCTGTTGGGCCTCGCGGGCACACAGACTGCAGGGGACGGTTTGACAGGTCTCCTCCAGGAATCCTGCCCCGGCCCTGCTGCGCTGGGGGAAGGTGGCTAGCAAGGGCGAGAAGCTGCATGCTCCATGCAGGATGGCCAGCATCCGGCACAATTCCTAGCCACCTTCGTGTAGTTTTTAATGGATCTAACAAAGCTGAAATCCTCAGAGGAACCTAAGGGTTACCTTGACCTGCTAAATTATTTGAAAAACCCAAATTATCTCATCCTCATCATATTACCTCATGGTAGTTAGCTTGGTAAGAATGCTGCTCTTTGATAGCAAGCCCTTAAAGGCACACCGTACAGCCTCACCCACTGTGCCTGCTTCCCCCCAGCAGCTCTGAGGGGCCCTGCAGGAGCGATGAGCTGACACTTTATAGGCCTCCGCAGGCTCTCTAAGACGATCTCAGCTAATGGTCAGTGGTGAGGCCTAGGGGAAAAAAGCTTCAGGAACTGAAAGGCATTTAGTACTCTGACGTAGGGGAAAAAATACAAATGTCCACCATCTTTCCGGAAAAGAACACACCTGCATTTTATCAGTGCTTTAACATGCGCGATTATAAATTCAGATGCAGTGACCTGCAAGCAGCAGATGTGACTTTAAGACAGAAGAAGATACTTTTTTCACTCTTGTACTGAAACAAGTCAGTAACAACTGAAAAATCATGCAACTACAGCCCACAGAAAGCAAATGGACTGTTTATGCTAGGAATGCCAGATACCTATTACATGGACTATATTGGCTTACAACATTTTCAAATGAAAACACTAATTCTTTGTACGTATGACTATCTGTAACTGCCAACAAGACCATTACAAGATACAAAGCATAAAAAAACAACAACAAATGCTATCCCTTTCAGTGCATGTTAAACAAAGTGACCCCACTCCTTGAAATAAGCTTTCCAAAATTTTAGAAGAGCTTAAAAATACTCCCTTGCTGGTAACTAGATCTCCATTTCCAAATCTTCCAAAATTCAATAGCAACACTGAACACACACCATCGCAAAGCTCTGAAAAAATGCTTTTAAATAAAAGTTCTAAGAAGGACGGTATTGCCTCGTAGGAATTATTCACATCTCTATCCATGCTGTGGAACTAGCACTTAAAAGGGGAAATAAAGTATATACGCATAAATATTTGACAGACTGGTCCAATCCTCTTAAAACTTATGAAAATAGAGAACATGTGAAAGGAGCCAATGCAGACGAATGGCCGCATGATTAGATGAGTGCTGCCGTCCATCCCCTTCCTTTTCCCACTAAATGAAATTGTCATTAGCAGAGTGTCAGTCCCAATATCATCAACTTAATAAAGCAAGATTGAAACAGAAGACAAAGCCAGTTAATGCAGTCCTCCAAGTGCAACCCGTATCAGAAGAGAACACTTTGAAAGGCATCGTGTTTTTCCTAGTGGAGGAACAAGTAACTAACAGACTGGACAACAATTCTTGAAGAAAAAAAAGCCAAGATACTTGTTTTACCATACATAACACTGAAAACCTAAACCCCTAAAGGTACAGGTAAAGAAGAAACATGAGAACAATACAGAAATGCATTATTTATAATTCACTTCAAGCAACTCAAAGCTCTTCAGTAATGAAAGATCAGCAGAAAAGCAGCGGAGAGGTTAGCTGGATACAACCTTAGGAGACCAACTGTGAGATGATTGCCACTGCTCCTAGATACCTCCACCCGATTTGAACAAGTATCATCGTCAGTGCTCACATGGGGGTAGGAAACAACCCCAAAACACAAATAAACAACCTACTTGCTGATCCTGCCAAGCTGCTGTATGCAAGAGAAGTCCTCATATGGACTACACAGTCTCAGTAGCATTTTTTTTTCCTGAAAATAACCCTATTGTAGTAGATCTGGGCAAAAATGAGAATTCGTGGTCATTGGAGGAAGCTGAGTCTCTTTTAGGGTTTGGAAAACCATGGCTGTCTTAATAGTGTACAAAAACCAGGCACCCAAATGGATATGGAGAAAGCCAAAGAAGCTACAGCTTAGTGATTCAACAACCTGCTGAAGTTCTCATCTGCTACCATGCATCCAGAGACTTACAAACAGAACTCTACATGCTCCACAGCACAATGGGACCAATTTCTGAAAGAAGAAACTTGAAACAAAGCTAATGTATTCCATCAGAATGAAATATCCTTCATTAGGTTCCCCACAACCTTTCATAAACATGGCTTTTATTTGGAAATGTTCAAGCATAAAATTCTTCAATAATTGTTTTTAACTGTGTATTTTACAGTTATAGGTAACTTTTCTTGTATAAATATTGTCTATGTGTACATTCTCGTTGTGAGTGAAACCATATGCAAGCACAGAAAGCCTAAGAATTTTATTATCTCAGCAGTATCTGCAGAGGAGGAAGACAAATATGACCCCCTCCACGTGCCCTGCATACTGCTATGAAATCAATGGTGTGTGCTCCTCACTTTCAGTTCCTGACCCGTTTTTTTTTTTCTTTTTTCCCCTAAGGGAGTCCAAGGAGAGGGGTAACAGGACGGTTTGTGACAGTACATGAGAGGAACACAGCTTAGAGGCAGGACGGCTATGAGTAAATAACTCTTCCATCTCCTTCGAATAGCCCTTACAGTAAGCTCCAAGTTGCACTTCCCACCAAATACCATTTACCTAAAGGAAGGTTCCAGAGTCCACGGGAGATGGAAGCTCTGCTCTCCCAAATCTAGCAGCTATCACTCAGGCTCCAACAGGGTGCAGTGCTTGGTAAACATAAGAAAAAACTCAAGGTAATCTCTAAAACTTGAGAGAAAAAATCTGCTGGCGATGCCCGAGGCATGGTGGAGCATGCTTGGGTCATCGCATGCCTTCCACTTCCATAACTGACCCTTGCTGCGCCGTTGAGCTGGTGACAACCTCTGAGGTGGGAGCACCAGGCACTAAGATGTTCTGGCCACAGATCCAGAAAGCTGAGGGAGTCCTCAGCTTACAATGTTTTTCCTTTTTGTCTTGATTACAAAACACGTAAGACATAAAAGTAAGCCTCAAACCCTTGGAGGAAAACACGAGCACGTAAGCCCCTGCGACTCACGTGGAGTTCTGACATTGCCTCGGGACAAAACTCGCCTTGTGTGCTAGGATTTTTTACCTTGTCCTGAGAAGTAAATAAATAAGGGCCCCTGACAAGGCCCCGACCTCTCCTCTCCTTTTGGCCAAGATTCTGTAGACACGATGAAGACCATCGGCTTCTCTGCGATACTAGCAGAGAGGGCAGGTGGACACTGGCTGTAGGAGATGAACAATCCAGAACGTGAGGACGGTGCTGACATTTCACTGAGGGAGCTACTCCTCAGCCAGAGAAAAGAGAACAGATCTGTCAGAGCTCTCCGGAGGGTGGGATGAGTTAGCACCAAGAAAATCGCTACTTGGGAGTTCCAGGCAGAGAGGGAGAGCGAGCGCAACCTGAGCGAACCGAACAGAGGCCCTCCCCTCTTCAGCTCCAGCAAGCAGTCCGAAGTACTGGGCAGAGCAACCGAAAGCAGGGGTCACGTTTGTTTTGTTCCTCGGCAGATACTGCTGAGGAAGTATTTTTTTTTCTGGCTTTCTTTGCATGCATATGGGTTCACTCACAATTCCAGCCACCCACTAAGCTGAGAAGTGTGGTTTATTTGGCTATATGCATCCATTTAAGATATCTCTCCTATCTTCAGTCATTTTTAATTCATGACTTTCTGAACCAGAGGTCACACCTTTGTACTAAGTAATGTTTGATGGAGTTTTCTTCCACTAATTTATCCTATCTTTATTTCGAACCCATATACTTTTTGTGGCATCTGCAACACCCTGCACCAAAGATTTCTGCAGCTTAATTTGATGTTACATAGAAGGCTCTCTGTTTATTTGCAGTGTGCTACCTTGCTTTGGAAGAGACAGAAGCATCCAGAATTCCCAGGTGTTTCTGAAATGGCACCTCGAGACAGGACTTCTGCACGTGCACATTTGGTCCCAGAACAGAAGAACGTGATCCCTAAACCACCCCATAAATACTCTTCCCTCGGAGATAGTCCCTGTAAGCCAGGCACCCAAGTACAGATATAACGCACACGCACAGAGATCTTTTATGAGCGGGGGACCTGTTCCTGTGAAGACTCCAGGTGGCCATCAGAGGACTCCAGGTGCAGCACAGTTCCTGCTCCTGGTCACTTACTGCTGTTACAAAGCTGGGCCAGAGCAACAAATCGCAAACACTAAACCTGGTGTCCTGACACTTTGGTGTTGCTATTGCAAGCTAAGGGAGCCCAAAACACATGCCAAGAAGTATGGGGGGTGAAGATTACACTCTTCTAAAAGGCTTTGTTAGGCAGAGTCCAGGAAGCCTCTTATGCAAAGCCAGCCTTTCCATCTTGGAAAGCTCAGTCTGAAAGGTTAATTCACTCTGGTATTTAAGATAAAACAACTTTTTAAACTTTTGCCTTAGGAAAAGGGATGAATGATTATTAGAACTTGTTACATTGACTAATTCACACTCGCCTTACCAGAGGAAGAACGTTTGTGTGGCATACCTTGGTGAAACCTGAACTAATTGACTAAATGCAGAACACAATTTACTTTGTTTAAATAATGAGATTTCCCAAATTTTGTATTCAGAGCTATTTATGAGGAAAGGTAAATAACTCTGAAGATATTAGCAAAATTTTGGTATGATTGCCAATGTTTCGTTCCTTTTGAGGATACATTTTTTCAGGCAAACTGAAGCTATTAACATCATCTTAAAAGAAAAAATGCATAGGTTTATCAGTCCTATCCTTAGAGATAACGCTGTACTGGAAAATAAGCCATTATAAAGTTAACAGATCATTTTTTCTTTCATCTTCAAACCCTCCCCCTTCCCAGTTTCACTTTTATCAAGAGTAGCTACAATAACTTTTTAATTTGATAGCTCAGAGTAAGTAGGAATAAAAGAAAACTCGCTCTGGCTCTTTCTTACGTTTCTTGTCTTCATGGAGGCCTGCTGAATATGAAGACAATGAGTCTAACCTAATCCCATTTTGAAGGGGTAAAGTACCTGTTGGATTACACGGCCAGCCTTCTTGGGCTAACGACGAAGACAAACTCTTCAAAACAAGAGTAAAATACAAGACAAATTTTACTACCAAAACGGTGTTAATTCAGATCCAACCATGACAGCTCAGAGCTATCAGGCAGATGTCTTCTCACCTCCACAGCATTAGCATCTGTGTATCTATATATATGCATATAAAAATAATTTCTTAGTGCAATTCTTTAACAGAAGCTACCGTTCAAAGCAGTGCATGAGCTGGAGGTTATTTTAGGCAGAGGAGGATGATGACTGCAAAGGTGAGGCAGACTTACATTAAATTTGGCTTTGGATCTTACGGACTACCTTTCAGTGGAAAATCCTCCCTGGTCTACAGGGCACACAATTTACTTGTCTTCGCAAAAGGCAGCTGACGCTAACATCACAACTACAAGTCTTCCTGAGTTTCAGTTATGGGAATTAACTCCATTTGGCCTGATTAGATTTTGTTCTCTAGCCTCGTTGCACCCACGTTTCCATGCAAATTCTGCAATCAGTCAAAACACAAATAGTAGAGAAAATTACATTCTTGGTAAAATAGCTTTATGAATACACACCCACCCCCCTAGATGTGGTTCTCCTCCGCAGACCTCAGTTAACATAACGCACAAACCTTTACAGAACTCTAACTTTTGTTCTCTCTCAGCACTAAGTGTGTAAGTGCACGCTGCCTTCCTGAAAACCCATCCAGACCTCTATGTCACAAAGGCGAAAATCTGAAAACCACAAGCGAGCAAAATGAGATCCACAGTTCTGCTGCGCAGATAGCATCATCTTTAGTAACGAGCTGCAGCCTGCAAAGCGTGCATGTCTCAGCACACAGGGCTCCACGCTGCACCTCCACAGGGTGAAAAATTAGAATGGCTGCAGTAAATCTGCTGTATTTTACAAAAATCAGCACGTAAACACTGTTCTTTCTATAGAGTTTGTGTGTTATGGTCTTAAAGCAAACCTGTGTAAAAGCAGTTGTTTGCATAATACAAAAAAAAAAAAAAGTATTTCCAACTAACTGGTAAGACCCCAAACCATATAATTCAGTCATCTTTCAGTCACAAACACAGGAAAACTAATTTTCACAATTATTCACAAAAGCTGTTATGTTTAAAATAACTGGTATTTTCAGAGCGAGATGCAAAACGTTAACGTTAGTAAATCTTTTAATACCCGCACTGCTTTTATGCTTTGCTATGTATTAAGGTAATGGAATACAGCTTTGCGAGACGCGATGATACTGAATTTTCCATCTCCTCCAGTTCCCTGCATGTACACACACGCACGCACACACAAGTACTCTCCTGACGGATGGTACCTGCATAGTTGGAGCATTTCACTGAATAAAGTCTGAAGAAAATTCCCTTTATCTCCACCCCCCGTTCACACAAGCATCTAGAAGAGCAAAAGGAGGAGGGAAGGCTCTGCTAATGATCCACAGCTTCCTTCAAGTCATCAACATCTCAATTTTCATTTCACACACATTCTCCAGCTGGTGCACTTAAGTGACCAGTACACGGCACCTAATAAGACAGTCCATTAATGAGAGGAGGAAAATAAAGGGAGAGAAGGTTAAGGAAAGAATGCAACTCACTCATATTCACTTTTCAACAGCGTTTGGTAGAAAATATATTCCTATACGCCGGAATATATTAAAAGTTAGATACTTAATCCCACACAGAAGAGCACAAAATATTTGTGTTTTCATGCAAAATGACAGGCTGTTGGATAGCTGCTTCTCTTTGGAATTAATAGTTTACAGCTCACGGTGTCTGGGCTGTAAACACATGCAATTAATAAATGAGAATCTGCTGGCAGTAACTCTCTTCTGAATTTTGTAAGTACTCCTCCCAAAGTCCCAAAGAACAACGTTTTCCCTACTAGTTTAATATACTGGCAACCTCTATGCCTGAAAAGCTCCCCCTTTTTGTTCTACAGTCATAATGAAATCAATTCTTTGGGGCCAAACGGTGCAAGTATTTACCTTGACTCGCACGTGCAGCAGCCACGCACTGTGGGACCGTGACTGTAAGGCACACTGCGTGGGGCTGAGCGCTCCACACCACGTCCCCTTCGGTCCGTCCTCCACGAAGGATCTGACGTGAGCTAGGCTCTTGCTATGCCTTGGCTTTTAGACCTTCCATGTTTCAAAATCACAGGGAAGGGGAAAAAAAAAGCCTACTTGTTTTCTGTTGGGCTCTGGTAACTTAAAAAAAAAAAAAGCCACTCTACCTTAAAAATTAAAAATAAGTCATCTCATACTGGTCTCTCCCACACCACAGCTCCCAAAGAAGTCAACTCAATAGTTGTGTTGCATCAGCAAATAGGCAAGAAAATGAAACGAGAATAGGAAGACAGGCTTGTAAGACACATATTGCAAGTCAAAAGCTAGCTCGTAAGTGGCATGTAAGCCTTGGGGCCTTCTTCAGGCTGTGGAAAAAATAGAGAGCAATTAACAGATAACCATGCTGAATGCTTTGTTTGTTTGTTTGGGCTTTGGATTTGTTGTTGTTGTTGTTTATTTTTAAATACCCAAGAACGGAGATTATTCATAATTTACAGATTTCCTAAAAAGCCAAAGCAGCCAAATAATATAACATTCTTATTTGTACTTGTTAACAGCAGCAGCAATAACAAAATACTAGAAAAGAAGAGACAGCGGGGAAAGGAATATGATGTTTCTTTTCTTCCCCAGCATTTGGAAAATGGCCTATAGGGAAACACCACTGATTATTTTTCATAGAAAAAACAACAGAAACCGTGCTTAGTCCCCCACCACTGAGGATTAGCTGCTCAGAGAAAAGATTTTTCATTTTCACACATGCACACGCTTATACACACGCTTGGTTTAGATAAATTTGCACAAGCTGCTTTAACTAAACTGACGGGAAGCTTGGCTGCATCTGAAATACATGGTTATTCTCATGGACAAGAGGGTGGGTACCGCACGCATGTTGTTCAGAATTAGACAGCAATTTAGGACTTCAAATTGATCTGGGAAGAGCAACCATGCTTTTATTCAGTCACTTACTAGGAAACAACCAACGCTGTGACTATGGTAATAGACCGGGATGCAAGCATGTGTGCAGGTGGAAGAAGAAACAGGACACACTGATTCCATGCGTCATTTTCCCTTTTTAGATTTTAATAAGCAAAAACAACTTCCATTTGGGCATGGGTAGATCCATTTAGCTATCTGTTTCGGTGACTGTGGAATCAGAGCTCAGGAGATCTCTTCACTCACCGTTACTCACTAGAGTTAGTAATAAAAAAATAAACATTAAAACAAAATTAACTTTCTGCAGTAATATATTTGAAAATTAAAAAAATATATATATAATTTCCAGCTCAGCAAGTACCTTTTGTATTGCTTGCCAGATTTACGCCTAGCTCAAAAAAAATAGTAATGCTGGGGTAGAGCCCACTCATCCTCCACTGGTAGAAGCAGTCCAGTGGCATCAAGTTTTGGGAGAGAAAGGAGTAGTAATATCCTTGGAGCTTCAAGTACCAGTCTGATGCTTTCTTTGAGACACTCCTAAACTGCATTTCTAAAAAGACTTTTTCAGACTCATGGCAAGTCACATATGCTCTGTATTGAATGTAACAAAATAAGCTTTAAACCTTTTGAGATACTCAGATGCTGTAATATGTGACAGTGTAATCTTCTGTAAGAATACTGGATCTTCTTGCTATTGCATGCCTTCTGAACTCATGCTAGCCCTCTTGACCATACGTATGTAGAATTTGCTTAATTTTTAGAAATATTCTTGCTTGCATAGGGTATTCTGAAGGAAGATTAATAGCTTCCTTCAATATATGTACTTCATCTGTCTTGCCATTCTGCAAATGCTTCCAGCTGTACTTCAGTACACAATTTCTGAATTATCTTAAAACTAGCAGCATTCTGACACTTGGTGTTCTCCAGTCAAAAAACGAAACAAAACAACAACAAACAAAAAAAACCAACCAACCAACCAAAACCCCAGACAACCACAAAACAAAGCAAACACAAACCGGAGTCTCGTGGCACTTCACAGAGCGGTTGAAAACCCTTAAGTTCATGCAGAGCCCACCATCATTCATAACGTAACAAGAAAGGATTTTCAGAATAGCTTCTGTTCCCACCTACACCGTTTTATTATTAATACTTCAGAATTACAGGAAGGTCAAAAGCCTAGGCCCACACTACGTTCTTGTGGAGGTTTCTCCAGATGGAGAAAGGCAGACGCGGCGGACTTCAATGAAAGGTAAGGTTACGGGAATAAACCGGTTGCTGCCCCTAGAACCTCCCGATGCCTCAGAGCAGGAAACCTCCCCCCATGGAAACTGGGAGCCTGACTTCACCCAGAAGGCCACAGCTCGGCCTCTCCTCCTCATCAGGACCGCCAGGCCTCTCCTGGCCATGCCGTAGGCCCCGATCTGGGGCCCAGCGCGCGGGCAGAAGGCAGGCAG
The DNA here is from genome assembly GCF_964034855.1 of Anser brachyrhynchus. Lineage (NCBI taxonomy): Eukaryota > Metazoa > Chordata > Aves > Anseriformes > Anatidae > Anser > Anser brachyrhynchus. Next base: position 60,276,515 of record NC_137696.1, on the reverse strand, counting down.
GCCGCTGTGGGCGCTTGCTAGGCACAAGCTAAGCTCTCGTGCTGCCTCCTTTCTTCCATTGCGTTTTCCTGACTGGAGGACTCTGCTTTCACACCTCACCCGAAAGGCAGGGCCAGGGAAAGCCGTGCTGCCCCCTGACACCACTCCGGGCACCGACTGGGCGCTGCTCCAGAGAGAAGAGCGTCACCTACTGAATCACAAGCACCACTTGCTCGAGCAGTTTTTCTTCTGTGTGTCACATCTAATCAGCATAGCACAGTTCTCACAGCTGCTAGGAAGGCTGATAACATTTTCTTTCAAGGAACGAAAATTTAATTTGATTCAGGCAAGACCCTAGCATTGCTGGAAAGAAAGGCTTTTACCAAGATTTGGAAGAGCATTAGCAAAATGTTAGAGGGCCATATGGCCTTCAGTATTTTCCGGCCAAGCTGAAGACCATTGAGGGGCAGCCTGAGATTTAGAGGGAGTTTCCTCACAAGGCAAAGATCTCTCCAGCGCAGAGCTGGTGAATGCAGAGATGGGTGACACGCTCTGTGGAGCATCCCCACTGCTCGTCAGATCACCTTTTTATTTTTAACGTAATACCTAGGATTTTTTTTAGAGCTAATTTGCTATTCCAAACAACTTAACATGAATGTTCTTTTAGTATTAGCGATAAATCTGCACAGCCTCCGTGCAGCGTGGAACACCGAATCCATGTGGCTAAAAAACTGGTTATGCAAGCAAGGCATATGCTTGAGGGGATGAAGAAAAATTGGCAAGATGCAGCTTGCCAAGGCATGCCACACATTAGCTCTACTTTAAAACTGTTAGCAAATTTCAGCATTTGCAGCTCGTTTTTCTCCACAGATACACAGAATGGGATGCATCTTCTTTCAGGAACCATCATGAGATGCTCGCCCCTCCCTTTTTCTCCCCTATTTTGATCACATCTTCTCTTTGAAATTAATAGCCACCTTTCTCAGATGATGTTATCTGCGAGCTTAAATAACACTATGTCCTTTATTATTTAAAATTAAGTATTAAACAGAAGCAAACATTTTTTTTGTAAGCAATCACTGCACATTTGTACAGCTTAACTGCATTGTTCTCGGAAATGGCTTAAAAGTTGTACAAACAAAAAGAGACTGTACCCTGACATTTTATTTTAAAGAATCTCTGTATCGTAAATTGCTTTTTTTGAACCTGTATTCTAAATTGTTTCTAATTGTAATGCTGGTGAGTGGGGGGTGGGGGGCGTGCACGTGGAATCAGAGTACCAGAAATCGCAAGGAATCAATATCACCTACTGTGCATCCTACATAAATCTCTTATAATGACCAGCTAAGCAAAATATGCTGTCTATAACATGAAAAGAAATTAAAATGTTTAAAAAAAATAGTTCAGTATTTTCAAATAGTGCAAAAAGTATATATTAGGCATTGACCCAATCTATGAATGTTCATCACGGTATGGTGAAGTATAAAATCTGGTATGGAAACAGAAGCTACAGAAAACACATGAAAGCACAGAAAGGGAGCAAAGGGGGGCAGCCGTCTGAAAAGCACACAAGTGAAAGATAAAGCATCAGATTAAATCAGCGAATGTGAATGTTAACATTCCAGTCTGTCTTACAACAATAGAATTTCCAGAATCTTAAAAAATCTATATTATTATACTATATAGAGTATTAATACATTCTTGTTAAAAGTTAAAACAAACGTAAAATAATGTGTTGTTAAAAATCCTGTTCGCTATATCCAGATTATTTTCCTCCTCCCCAAGGTTACAATTAGCTTTCTGCTAACCTCCATCAATGCAGTTAACATAATTACTGAGCAGCATTATATTTAAGCTTCTGCTTTCAAAGTGACCATATATATTTAGAGCGTTGCACCTGGAACCCTGCAAGCACAACAGGAAAAACAAAGCAAGCCCCCTAGTATTTTAGATTAAAAAATTGCATCCAACCAAATTTCTGTCTCCCCACGTTGTTTCTGTGGTCTTTCATTTTAAAAACTTCTTTTTGTTTTTGAAGAGGTAGCTTAATTTCATTACTAGTGATGATTTAGATCGCCTTTCTCCTCCCACTCTTCCATTTTCATTCTTTTGAACACACACACACCCGTTGCTGTGAAGCAGAGATTTTACCCCAAACTTTCTAGAGATCCAGTCCCACCACAACTCCACAAAGTATACTCCATAAAGCAAAGGGAAGCATAGGATACCTTCTATATGACCCCATTATTTTCTCCCCCAATATTTGTTCACGGGAGATAAAAATGACCCCGTTTAACATTTTGGGGGTTACAAAGCTATTACCCTTGCTAAACTCTCTGCAAACATGTAATTTACCAGGCAGCATTAGACTGAGTTCAAGCTCTTGCTTGGCGTGCATTTAGTATCCCAAGCCCACGACATTTCAATGCAAAGCAGGCTTCCTGGGAAGTAAACTAATGCTTATCAATAGATCTGACTCAGTGAAAAGCCTTGGACTGATAAAAGAAGGCATCAAACATGAAGACAGATCATTACCTCCTCTAGCAGCTGTCTATCATTTACAGCAAGGTGCAGAACTGTTTCTTAAAACATCACTTTAACTCAGTTCAAACTGAAACACCATTTCAAAAGCAAGCTCTGTGGGTTCAGTGCCACTATTTTACTAAAATTGGTCAGATCCCATTTTGCAATTGCCAGAAACCATTGTTATTAACACTGCTCAAAATACTTCCACAAAGGCTGTTTTAAGTCTCCACGGAGAGACATTTGGATATCCCCTTTAAAGTCAGGTACTTTAAAGGTAAAATATATATATATATATATACATATAAATCTGTAAAAAGGCAGAGAGATTTTTGCTGTATAAAAGGCCGTAGTCAAAGCTGATCAAGTTTTCTCCCTTTGCTCTATATAACAGGTGTTAACAGAGGCAGCAGTTAACCCTTGAGCCCAAACTCATTCCTGATAGAAGTATTTGCTTCAATGGCCTTTCAGGAGCACAGATTATCTTGGCTCCCACTGTGACTAACAGCCTATCAGTGGAATATTTCAGATATTTAAAATTTGTATTAAGCAGTGAAAAGAGCTATATTAACATTCGGAAGCAAGGAAAAAGGCCTGTATGAAACCCTACCTTTTTTACAAAAGGCTTCTTTATGTGCCAAAGTCATAGTGAAAGCTGGAAGAGCACGGTATTAAAGTAAGGTTCATAACTAGCTTGGAAAACAGTACCAATAAGTCTAATAATCACGTTTAACACAGCCTTCCCACCTGCAGGAAGGCTTTTGGTAACCACGTTCATTGTAACTCAAGCCTTTACATCAGTTTAAAGGCAACTTCACAGAAACAGCCAGCCCAAACTAAAATCTTGGGACATACAAATGATCTGTAGATCTATCTCATAAGGGAAAATTTCAGATATATTTGCTTCAGATTGCAGTCGGCTTATTTCTCTGAATTCTTCCCTCTAAAAAAAAACATGCAAATCTCAAGATGTATCGTGACTGATTAGAACATGAACACTGGAGACTATGGACGTTCAACGCGTACTTCATGAAATACAGGCCGCGTTCTTCCAGATGCTCATACAGCGAAGGTACTCTACGTTTTTCCAAGGTCGGGTATTTTTAACACCGCCCCCCCACCCCCCCACAACCCTGGGTGTTAGAACATTACACTAGGTCCCTAAAACTAGGTCACCAGGCGCAGCCCATGGCTGCTGGCATGGGAGAAGGGGATGCTGAAAGGCTCTTGGAGGAATTTAGCAGCACTCCTAGGGTGAGCAGGCGTCCGCACGAGCTCAGATCTTCCAGATGTGGGTAACGTGGGCAAATTCGTGGCAATGGTAAGTGATCTACCCTGCACACTGACCACAGGCGCAGTTGGTTTTTTATGCTTTTGCTAAAAAACAATGGCGCTGCAAGATCTGTTTTAAAGAGGAGGAGTTGCGTTTGTTTTTTTTTCAATTAAGTCTAAACACATTTTTCTTAAAACTCCTTTTAAAGAAAAAGCTGAGCTGTTTTTTGTGAAATTTTCAACATTTAAAAAAAATGATCTGTAAGCAACTTAAAAACAGGCTCTTACAATAGGAAATGTCAGACACCCTGAATATTAGGTGCTATCACGCCTGCCCATAATAATTTCCAAATTAAATTTAGATTCTGCGGTATATCTTCACCTAAACAGATTTCCATAACCACCAACCAGTAACTCTTCTTTTAATTTAGGAGTGCTGTGTTAGATGAATTTGTTCCCAGACTCAGACTGTGAGGCTAGCATCCCAAGAGACACTCCCACCTCTTCCTGGGGATAAACAAACCAGCCCTGGGAACATGAAACAAACAGCAAGAAACAGTATTTAGCTTCTATAAATTTTAATAAACTAAAACACAGGATTGAAATCTTGGTATATTTTCTTATTTACTGTTACCCTGAAGTGAAAATAAAGGAGAGGAGGGGATAGAGTATATTTTTGCACATACTTCAAATACACGAACGTACCATTTTTGCCATTCAATACGCTTCCTATCTACCCACCTTTTTTGGTTTGCTTTGCCTTTTAAACAGCCTGGCACTAGCCAAAAGTCTGCCTTTTTTTTTTTTTCTTTAATCGACACGAGGAAGGTATCTACATTGGCCTCAAAATCCTAGAAGGTATTTTTCATGGTCATTCTTCAGTTTGCAAATTGGGCCATTAAAAGTAAGTTGTGCCACTGCCATTTTGATCACCACATGCAAGAAGTTAGTGCTGTTTTGTGAAACTTGTTCTGGATTCTGTCCTTAGAACTGCACAACTCTTTTACTCCCTCCCTTCCCCCATTTTTCTAATACGGCAAACATTAATCTCTATGCTTCTGAGCACTACAGCTAAGTAAGCAACTTTTGACATTCTCGGATATTTAAATTTACAAAAGATACTGGCAATTAGAAGGGACATCTTAGCTCAGTTTACCATGGCAGCATTAGTACTCGTTTCCAGCTTACTGCTGTGTTAAACGTGCATGTGAGGTATGCATTGCTGGGTGGGGGAGGACAAAGGGGAACAGAAGCGTACATTTAATAAGTACATTGGAGAGAGTGGAAGACAACAGGCAGACTATGAAGAAATTCAATATACATTGCTGGAAATGGTTTAGCGTTAGCTTTGGAAACCCAGGAATTGCTCCGTTCCGTCACATAAATGGGAAATGAGGGGGCTGCCAATGATAATTGCTTCTCTGACCTCCACCTTCCTGGGTTAAGCAGTCAAAAAGGAATATTGTGTAAATAGCGTTAGTAAGAATGTCACAAAGCTGAAGATCCCAAACTACTTCAAAGTGCACCGGGTCTCAAGTGACCCATAGTAGGATTTCCCCCCTCCTCAAATGGGCTATCTCCTCCCATCTTCTGCGGGCTTAAAAACCCGGAGAGGAGCAAGCCGCCATCTCAGCCTCAGTAGCTGGGCTGTGTTTTCCTCTCGCCGTTCCCCCAGCTATCACTCCTCATTCACGCCACACGGCGGAAGGGCAAGCCTCATCTCTTTGAACTTTTCTCCACTATTTTCAAAAGAGATAGGGGCAGCGGAAAAAGAAAAGAGGGAGGGAGGAAAAGAGAGAAAGACAGAAAGGACACATCAAGGTGAGTTAGATTTCCACATCATTTATCCTACAAGAAAGCACACGCTTTAATCTACCCCGAGCCAGACACGGGCATTGTTAGGGTTGCATTTTGTCTACAAAGCTAAAGAAGCAGCGAGTGCAGCATTACGCTGCTGTGTCAGGCTAGTTCGACCAGTTTCACAAGTTTGCTGGAAAAGGAAGTGTGACATTTTCATTTAGAAGAACATGAGCAAAGCTCAGTAACATGGCTAGGCATGTTCGAGTAAATGGGACGGTGTGCTTCTGAACAGGAGGGAGCCTTGTTTTAAAACCAACCAAACATTTTAACGACCGATGACAGATTTGCCTGAACGTAAAACTTGAGCACAGCGAAACTTCGCTGAAGATAATGGGAAACAACCAAGAGAGAGGTTTCGAGAGGAAAAGAAAGGTCGTGTATCGCAGTTGCAGTCCTTCGACACGCACACAGCTCGTGGCACGCTGCTGGAGCAGGTACAGACACACGGCGTCACCCAGGAGGGCTGCCCGGGCAGGGTGCCTGCCTGCCGTACCGACACCGCCTTACCCCACCGTACTCCCTTGGGTATATGGGAGAGCGTGCTCAGCACCACCTCGGCTTTCAACCCCACTGCACCCAGACAGGAGTTTCAGAAGAATTTTTGGGCGGCAGAGGGGAGGGAGGGGAAGAGGAATGCCAGGACTGAACACACTCACATGGGCTACATGTTTTAAAGAACTCCAATTACTAGAAGTTCGCCTGTTTTCAAACCCACAGTTACATTCCTAAAGCGTAGAGGTCCAGGAAGGTGCCCCACGCGCACTCACACAGCTAGCGGAGGTCCCGGAGCCCTTCAGGCAGAGACCAGCTGTGGGACCTGCCTCCCAGAGCCCCGCTGGAGCCTGGGACAAGCTCCACGGTGTTTCAGACAGAGCCCCATGCGGGGCCTCGGAAGGGGCCAGGAGCCGTGTAATGCTCAGCAAGGCTGCTGAAGGAGCCTGAGCACGCTGTATGAACAAAGGGGTCTCCCCCCGACAGACTTTAAAACATCCAGTCCAGCCGTCTCTGCGTGGATATAGTTGTGTTCCTCGGCCTTTCGTTACTTGCTACGAACATCTGTAGGGACTGGTCTGCTTCTGCCACTGCAGAGGGCATGCACCTTCAGCCGGTGTGGATGGGAAGGGGGCCTTGGCACTGGGAGCAAACGGCCCGGCTGCACACACACGCAGGGTGACGGCTATCTGGGTTTAGGGGGGATTCAAAACCACCCTGTGGAGAAACTCGGGAAGGGGCACAGGAACCTGCTGCCCAGCCAGAACACAGCCTGGGAGGGTCAGCAGCAAGGGCTGGGATTTGTTACCCCTCCCTGGAAAAGGTACGTGCAAAGGGAAGGTCACCTCCACAGGAGGGTGAAAGAAGAAGCAAATTCTTGTGGTTTGAAAGGTGGGCCAACGAGAGCGGAGAGAAAGAAAGGACATGGGGGCGGTTCTATCTATCACCACATGAACAAAATCATTTTAAAAATAGGCTAGAAATGCCAGTTCATTTCACATGATCCTGCCATCAAGGACAGGAGTAAGAAATTCCACTCCCTCAGCCCCACGTGCTCGCAGCCAAAACGCGCTCCGTGGTTACAAATGCCGTATCTGTCACAACAGACCTCGGCCAGGCAGAGCCGAAGGGTTTCCAGTCGTGGGGCTGTCCAGTCCCGAGACACAGGCTTCCTTACTGAGGGATGGACCAACCGACCATAAACTGGGACATCTCCACATTCCTCACAAACCAGGAAACAGTGTGAACCCAGGATTTTAGGCTTCACGTCCATTTATGAAGCTACATGTTTTAGAAGGACTGAACCGAACTGTATCGACTGGAAAAAAAGTCAGGACGCCAAGACAAACAAAACATGGTCTAAAAGCTACCCTGTTGCACAAAGACCTTTGAGCTACTGAATCCCGTCTCTCCACAATGATCTTTAAAGCCTGGACGCGAGTCAGCTGTTGGCTGTTAGCATTGATCTTTACACTTTCAACTGTTCAGACATAAAATACTATTACAGAAAGGCTGGAAGATTCCTTCATCAAGAAGTTGTTCAGATAAAATGAAAAGGATAGTGAATTCCTGAGGTAAGAACAGTTTTGTTACGCTGCTCTCTGTAGTAGACAAGGAGACAATTTGGAATTAAAAACGGTCTTGCTCACCGTAAAACAAAGACAGCATCTGTGGGATGTTCTCATAGCTGTATAAAACCAGAAACCTCAAAGATCAAAAGACACAAACCAGCCTTTTACCTCAAAAGCCAAGAATCAGAGCAGCCAGGGTCACTATCCTGAACCTGAACTTCTGAATTACAGTGCTTAGTTTTTCTAAATACAGAACAAATTTCAATCTTCTATTTCTCTTCAGGTCCATGAAATACCTGGTTTAGCTATTTCATATGCTCCACAGTGTATGAAAATTACCTGTAGGGCAACCTAGCACTGGCGAAGTATTTACTATTTATGTGAAGGAACTCTAATGAATTATCCAAAGAGGGGTTAAAGGAGTCCAGGGGAGACAACATGTACAGACTAACTTCTGATAATGGTGTGCCAGACCGTAAGTCTGACATTGCATGTGCTCCTCTGAAAACATAACAAGAGGCAAAGGCTTGGTCTCCAGAAATGAAATTGGTGTGCTCTTACTACACAGTATCACTGCAGGGGAAGAGAAAAGATTACATATAAAAATATATTTCTTCACATTTAATCCACATGACTTCCCGAGGTATAATAAATTTTAACAGTTTGGAATTCAGATGCTATAAATAACAACATAATAACCAAGGACAGCAAAAAGGATGTCAGAAGTTGACCAGCTCTGAAATACTGCATGTTGTATTATGAATGGTTTCCAAAACTATTACTGTACAGAGAGCTACTCCTAATCTGCAGAAAAATTAGACTGCTATTTTTTATGTACATCATTAGTTACAAGTGAAGCATACCTGTTTAAAAAAGTTACAGTAAAATAAACCATCTACATTAAAATTATGCCTGGCAAATGCATCAGAAGATAAATATAAATGCAAGAGGGAAGATAGTTAAGTAAGAGAAAGGACGATCTGGCACAAGCAGAGATGGAAATAAACTCCCAGTAAGATTTGCACTTAAGCTGGAAGTGAGCAAAAAGTTCCTAAGTAATGGAGCAACCTCCGAGCCAGGGTAGCGAATGCGAGGAGCTCCGTGTTCGGAGTGAGGCACGGCAACGTGCAGCGCGCACAGCCATGTGAACGGAGCCCGCGCGGTCTCACACGAGCACAGCGTGCAGGTTCCCCATCTGTCCCATGCGGAGAGGGAGCGTGTCTGACCTTGCAGAAATGAATTTTCAGGTTCAGAGTGAACGTGCAAGCATTAGCAAGTTAACTGCTTTTCCTTCCTTTCCTTCTCCTCTTCTCTCTTCTTTTTCCCTTCTTATTGGGGGTGGGAGAGGTGTTGGAAGGTTAAGAAGGGAGAGAGAAAAGCATGGGGAAAGACAAACTAAGGAAATATTTTAAGCAAACCTGACATCATGTAACCTGAATTACATGCATTATTTCATACGGTTGCCCATACTTCTACAGACAAAAGATTTTTTTTTTTTTTAAATTAATGTAAAAACGATACATACAACTTCATTCTGTTTGTCCTTCCTCAAAGGCACGCTGCAGACACAAATAGATCCTGCTAAAAAGTTCTGAATGGTGAAAAGATCCGTGCTTCAGCCTCAGGCTAAAAACGAATCTGTTCCTACTGTATCGCTTTCCTGTTAAATATCAATAAACAACAGAAGTCCTCAGTGACTTCTCTGCAAGACTTGCTGTTTCTGCTTCTGTTCATCCATTTATGTTCTCTATTATATTTCAGGTTAAGCATATTTTGTTAATTATGCAGCGGTATAGGATACATCTTCCTTTCACACGTTTTTAATTAAAAAACAAACACACACAGCAATAGGTAGGTTTTTCTAGTCATTTAAGCCTTTAAGCTCAGGTCAAAGCCTGCCCAGCAAATTATGCAATTATGTTTTATTTCCCTGCACATACTTCTTCATTGCAAAAGAAAAGCTGATGATAAAACTTTTTCATATACTGCCGAGGGAGAAGCAACTACAAGGCCAAAAAAGATTGCCATGGTGGCACAGAAGTGCCCTAAACAGGAATGCTCATCTGCAGCTCATTCCGGAGTTTGGCTGTAAAAACGATCCGCGCAAACACGGGGGCCGTTGGGGTATCAAAATACGACCATAAAATATGTGACACGCACTGCCTTCTGCCTCGATGCAGACGGCGAGCGCGCTGCCGTCTCCTTATTAAAACCTGCCTTCATTACGCCGCACGTGACGGGAATCCTGGCGCAGGCAGCGCTCGGACATTATTGCCATCGCGTCACGTGGGCTGTTTGCGGCGAGGCACAAAACGATTCAATAAAAACGCCGGAACGCAAGCACCAGCAGCGGTACAACTGGGAGAGATTTCACAGATATATCTGCGAGGCCGGAGACCGCGAAGAAGAATTATCCAATATCAGAAAGAAATTGTACAGGAGTCCTCACAAGAGATGGGCAATTTATTCTCCCAAAACATGGGGAACAAATAAAATTACCTGGCAACTTCATCAACTAATACCTCACCTCCCATCTCTCGTTCATCAGCGAGCCCGTTTTCACAATGACTTCCCATGTCCCCACCTCCATTTTCACCCTCCGTTTTATTTTTTAGACAAGCTCCCGCTGCTCGATGTCCGCTCCAACTCCTCTTCCCCAGATGTCCTCCCCGAAGGCCCGGCCATTCCCACCCTCCCTCGTGGAAGGGATGCCAGCGGGCTCCCTCCTGGGCCCTTGTCAGGGCTGCCCGGGCCTCCTCCAGGCGCCCATCCTTCCTCCATGCCGATCCCGCCTCCGGGAACGTCTCTGGCACACTCCTGGGAGGGCTGCTTCCAATTTTCTGTCATCTCTTGGAAAGAGATCTATGAGCCTTGGACACGGCGTTTTACACACCCAAACCGGACGCCTTGGGGAGGGCAACAGCACTAAGTCAGGAAGACCAGAGAAGTGCAGAGAAAGTAGCCGGTATTTTTAGAGAAACACATAACTGTCAAGCTGTATTTGTATAAATCTTGCACTTTTCATAACAGACTCTCCACAGAACACCACATTTCACAGAGCACTTGAAATGTAATCCTTGGCATTGATATGTGAGGAAGAAACACTGTCAGAGCTGCTGTTCTCACTCCTGCCCCACCTTGAAGACAGAAGACAACGACAAGACAGGAACATGTACATGCACAACGGGAAGGACCGAGCAGGAGGATCTCATGCACCCCTATGAAGAGATGCACCCACCACGAGCCATCAAACCACTAAAAGGGAACAGGGTACCATGTACTTTGAGGATGCTGCTTTCAGTTGTTTTCTTTATTATTTAAATAATGTCTTTCAACATTTGCAAAGCATATTAATTCTACTTAAGTGCTACATTTAAATTTCAGCACTTCTTAATTATTTGATTAATCGGACAAAAAATCTGTTATTTCCAAATTTTACCATGCCTTCCTCTTGCATCCATTTACATTACATTACATTAATAAAACAACAACACTGTTTTCAACTCATCATTCCTGATATTGGAATGTTTAACTAACACTAAAAATACTTCCACTGACGAAATACAAGAGCTTATATCTCAATATGAACTATGGCATTGCTTCAATAGTGCTATAATAGAGTTAACATAATGAAAACCTAGTAAAAAGACTATAAATTCACCATATGAGCCCATATGGATGTGAAAAAGGAAATCAAATGAGTTCTCCAAGCTAAAATTAGATTCAAAACAGAACAGCATCCCACAGAAATAGCACAGACCTAAAAAGTCTATATAAATTCACTATGCCAAATCCAATTTTATCTAACATTCAGTTTCATCTATCCATGTTTCCACAGTGTACTTAAGGTATTGAGAGTTTAACTGTTCATAAAAGTCTTGACTTCAGTGTAGCTACTTCAGGTAGATTTCCACATTTCAAACAAACCAGAGCCGGGCTCATTGTAGCGCTATAAAAAATGGAGTTCAGTGAATGTGATTTCATAACCTAGCTTCTGCTCTCGGATTCTGCATTGCTTGTTCCGTTTATGTTTTCTGTGCAATTGAGTCTTCCTTTCTGATGATTTCAACACAATGATTAATTTAAAATATACTTTCTGAAGAGTGGTCTCATCACAAAAAGGAGAACAAAATCCATTTATTCTCTGTCATTGTATATATATTCATCTAAATATGCTTTTAAAGCAATTCATCTGTGAAGATGAGCCACCTCTCAGTTCAAATAAAGACAGTTTTGAACATGATATTGCTTTTCTTGTAGCCCCTGCAACTTTCTGCCACAAAACTTTGGTGTAAAAAGCCTGTGACAAAGCTCTGAGCAGATTTTGTTTGGTTTTGTTTATGCTGCATCTTCCATGTCAGTTTAAATTGCTGTGTCCTGCATCTTCAAATGTGTCATGTGCACTGAAGGTCACGTCAGCCATCAACTAGGAATCAAATCAAGCAGCAGCAGCGTCCAGTGTGCTTCTGGACTACCCCAAAGGTGTTTGTTGCAACCTATCCCAATCATCAGACCGAGATTCTGTTAAACTCACGGGCACTTCCTGTGGAGGATAAAACCTATTTCTTTTCAGCTGTTTAATTACCTTGCAACTTCTGGGATTTAGTTTTTCATTCTTATTTATTTATTTTTGAGAACTCAGATACACAGCAAACCGACACACCTACTGATGCAGCTATAAGAGACGCAGTAACAGAGGACATGATTCTTCTCCTGGCTGGGGAACCATGACAGAAGACAAGGCTGTCAGTCACACTGTTCCTACAGCTTTCACATTTATTGCTTAAATGCATGGCAATCCCATGTTTCACAAGTATATCACAATATTCAGGTCCTCTTTAATATAACAAGCAACAACTACGTCTAATGGACAACTGAAGATTTACTTTCCTCACCTACAAGGACTTAGCTTCTTAGCTCATTTGACAGCTTTTCAGCTCTTACACTGCTCTGCCAGGTGCATGCTCCCCTCATCTTTCTATTCATTTTCTCTCTTTGAGCTTTTTTATTATCTTCTGCCACATCTTCCTGATCTCAGCAATCTTCCTCTCAGACCTTCCAGACTCAACAACAGATTTTATGCACAGGAAACTAAATTTCTAGGGCAGGAATCATATCACTACTTTTGTTAAACTATCGAGCCTTGCTAGGGAAGGGAAATGCAACCAAGTGCGTGGTTTAAAACAACCACTGCACTCATAAATTCTTTGTAACAGCAGAAGTATGCCTACACCAAGAAAACAGTAGGGAAGACCACGTATAGCCTTGGTTTTTCCATGGCCATCAGTGCCACCTGGATGTCCCACCAGCTAAGCCCGTGTGATGCTGTATGCACAAAGTCGCATGATACACAGCAAGAGTTCCCCAGGCTCTGCAATTCTGAGCAACACAATACAAATTTTCTCCTCCCCATAGCTAGTGCTCCCACTGTGATAACACAGCTGTCGAAGACGACACAACATGTCGATTACAAGAAGAGACTCTGGCCTTGCGTCAGCACGATGCTGCAGGGCCGTGGAGCCAGGCCCTTGCCCAGGTTACGGGTGCCCCGTCACCACGCTCGCTTACGGGCCTGACGGGGACGCCGCAGGCCGGTGGCTGCTCCCCACGGTCCGCAGCCCCGAGGAGGGACAGCGCACCTCGGGCCCACTGCTGGGATGAACGGATGAGAGGAGCACCGAGCCAGCCAGTGCCATCATGACAAGAGCGTGGCCCTGACAGGCGGGCACCCACTGGCAATGCCCCACGTCGGCCTGCCGCAGTGGGAGAGACCGTGAACTGCAGAGATCACCTCAGAGCACAAAGCATTGTTGGTCTCTCCTCTCCTGTCTATAGATATGAAAGATGTTGAAAAAATTGAGTACCCCAGCTCTTCCCAGCAGAAGATGGCATTTGCTCTGTCAGACACCATTCATGGGACCTACAAGCCACGAAATATTCGCTTACCCAGAATTATTTGGTATTTTACCTGAGACAAAGTGTTGCAACAAGACTGAAAACACTGACATTTTTTATTGTTGTGATTTGTATTCATGAAACTTCAAAATCCTTTAGAATCACAGAAATATAAAATTGCCTAAAAAAGGAAAATACCTATTTACTGCCAGGAAATAATAACTTTCCTAGTGGCTATGCCACACTGAAGTACATGCTACACTTATGCGGAGCAGTACAAAAAAGACATATCACATCTCCTTGAGAAACTCTCTTAACACACCGGTATATAGCCACCTAAAAGCCCAGTGGAGTCAATGTCAACCTTTGCATTATTTCAAGGGATGCTGTACCAGACGCTAGACATCAAAACAGAGTTTCTCTCATATTACATCTCACAAACCTACAGGTCCTTCCTGTTTTCCATGAACACAAATGTGAACAATATTTAAAAGAAATGCTAGTTTGCCAGCCTGGTATATAAAATTCACATTTTTAATCCCCCTCTCACTTTGTGAACAAGGGTGACAAAAAGGCATTTTCCAGCCTAACTAAAGCTGCTTCACTGTTGAAGAAAAAAATCTTGCAACTCAAAAAAAGCAGCCTACCTTTCAGTAAACAAACTATATACGATTTTATTTACACAAGTTACATTTGTGCACCGTGGGGAATATCAACTTTAGTTTGAATTTCCATAGATAAATTTATATTGGAATTCAAAATCAACCTTATAACAACCAAATCTCTACATCAGCATTCTTTATTTCTGCCCCCAAAGATCCCCAAAATCTAGTTCTACATCAGTCAATGCAACTTCAGACTAATTTCACAACCTCCTTAGCTTGAAAACATTTATTGTATTGAAAAATTCAAAATATAACATTACTAGAAATAGAATGCTACTCAGAAGTACTGCAACAGAACTCGTCTGAACTTTCACTGAGTCAAGGTCTAGAATAGTTTATAAGTTTATCCTGCTCAAATCAATACTTTACTTACATTTAAACAGTGATTTCTGTAGTCTAATATAAGTACATGTTGAGAACAATTTTCTCATGATGCATTTTTACAAAAATTAAATAACTCTTCAATATATTGAAAACAAGACTATGAATTTACTTAGGCAGTGTCCAACTCCCCAGAACAAAACTAACCAGTACCTACTTCTAAAGACAAATCTACATTGCTTCAGGAAATTACATAAAAATTTATACAAAAAAAACTTACCAAGTATCTCCTGAAAATTAAAACCTATTTCACATTATGAACAAAATCAAGGTAAAGGAATAAGTAATTTATTGTAATTTCAAGTCTCAGGCCAGAAAGAGCAAAATTCCTTATGGTATGTTCATAATCAAAAGCAACAACTCAAAAGAGAGATTTTAATAGATCTGTAACGTGCCCATGCAACATGCGTATTTATTTAAATTGTGCTCTATTGTGCTTAAATATTGCGAAGTTCGAATCAGCATTTGAATCTTTCTTGTGCTGATGAAAGCCAGTTCGGGCACAAACACACACACACAGACATGTAAAGCATATGTAAACAACATCTGAAAATACTGTACTTGTACAGAGTCTTTCAAAAGTTGTTTTCAACAAAATAAAGCATTCATCACATAAAAACTCAAACCTAAAATTTGAACTGTGGCATTCTCCCCAAACTTTGCATTACCTCATTGCTTTGAACATGGATACTTTATATCAGAAAATACAAATATGGGGTTCTTTCAAGGCACTTTTGTGCTTTGTTATTCACTGAGGGAATTTGTTTTAAAGACTTAATTATCTGAAAAAAATTCTAAGGAGTCAAACACTTGACCAGATGAAGAAGGTAAACAGTGATTACGATTCCACAGTTACACTTGTGGTACTTCATCAGTAAACCTGAACCCCATGTTTTATAAACAGTTATAAATGTGTGTCATTTATAAACGCAGTTTCTGACATGTGATCGAGCTCAATGCCTAAATGATTTCTGAAGAAATGTGTCATCTGTAAATCTCAGCCATTCTCTTTTTTACTATTATTATTTATTTCTAGAACATAGAGGAATTTTTGAATACTGCTAAGCAAATAACTTCAAATGGAAGAGTTTTTTGGGGGTGTTTTTTTGTTGCTGTTTTGGGGGACAAGAGATTGTAAGTGCTGGAGACTGCTGTACGTCCACATTACATGGCATGCAATGTTTGTTTGTAGTACACTGACCTAGTTAAGTGTGACGGCAACCCTATGAAACTCAGCCAACAAATTCAACAGAGGAGGAACGCACAGCTTTCATGAGGAAAGAACGGAGCAACAACAAAAAAGTAGCTCTCAGCCACTGACACATCAAACATCCAGAATTGACCAACACAGTTGCATCACTTACAGTGCTCAAAGTCCAGATGCGCTCTAATTCTTACTTGTTACAGAGGCCTTAATTAGTGCTGACAGACAATAGCTCACAGTGAAGGCTGCAGATAGCTGGTTGAGTCTACTTCAAAGGCAAACCCACAGAAAGAAACGCAAAAACCACAGAAGACAGTTTTGGCAAATACTGGGGCAGCTATCCAAACAGAGCAAAGCAGGTGCAAGTAAGGCAACCAGTTTAAAGACGGAGCTCAATCCATTTTTGAAGAGGCCTATGTCATCTAACTGCCTACAGTGGTCCTTTGTTTCCATCGCTCTTCTGCTACAACAGCTAGTTCAACGTGTCCAAACATGATGTCCTCATGCCTGAGTGTCTAAATGGATCAAAATGGGCTTTTTGTGTCATTTTAAGTAACAGACTAAGCTCGTGGAAGATCAGAAGGAGAAAAGGAAGAGAAATGACAGATAATGAAATTTCTTTAGGCAGCACTAAAGCTGCTCTGTTCTGCGGCAACTTCATCAGATGTTCCACCACAACCGAACCCCTACAAGAAACGAGCGGTGTCAGCACACGGATGCTCTCTCTCATGCTGTAAGCACTGTGGCTTATAACTACAGCTATATACGAGAATCTACACATATCATCAGCAAAAATAAAACCCAAAAAACCATAGGTGAAGAATATCTGATATGAAGACAATATGAAAATGCAAACATATCATCAGATATTCAACCACAATTGCAATGGATCAGCTCGACCAACAGAAAAGACGATGACTGGGCAAATATAGGAGAAATGAGGCTGACTTTCGTTCCCAGAAAATTTGGAACAATACCAAACAGTGCTGAGGGGCACTGTCCTGAGGCACCAGGATGTTGCTGCTGTATCAAGGCAGTTAACCTAATGTGAAGAAGTTTTATGTGCAGACATATCCTTTGTAACAAACACCTTCCCAGCTACTTGAAATACTGTGGCAATCCCAAAGCTTGCTAAAACCAGGAAAAGCAAGCATATAGATTGCTTTACAGAAAAATTAAAATACAAACTCATGTCGGGAGTGAACCTTTTGCCAACAGTATTCTAACGCATCTAAACCAGCTGCCACTGACATCAACATCTGATTGACATTAATGCAGAATAGGTGCTGTGCTGTATTTGGTGCAGAAAGCACTTCTCTCTTTGCCTATTGAACAGACAATTAGAAGCCACCTCATGAGGTTCCAGTGTCCGGTCCTGGAAAGAGAAGCGTGGGCCCACGAGTGTCTATGCGACATGAGTCTTTCACTCTTGTCTCACACCTGTCTGAGGGCTACTGGTGGCATTGGTGCTGGTGCAGTGCACCAAGGGTGACCACAGATTGGGAGCCCATCACAAGTTTGTGCCCTTGCTTGCCTCATGGTAAGTTGGCGTGTCTGTACGTAGGAGCAGGGAGCGCACAGATGCTGAAAAGGCCACACTGCCGTGCCACAAGTGTCCTCAGCTGCTGCACGCTGCTCACTGCATTGCCTAGTTATACCAACAACAGAACTGTGGTCAAAAAATCTGTTTTAAGATTTGTTTATTCAAAAGAAGGTATCAATGCAGAGAACAGATGGGGAGAAAAGAGAAAAAAATAGAGGAGGCGTGAGATAAGCCAAAAGTAACACCAGCAATTACTTAATAAAAATGGAGTAAAATATGATGAGAGAAAAAAAAAAAGAAAAAGCAAGGTGCACCAAAAAAAAGTATGGTTTTGCTTTCCAATGCAGATGTTTAGGATTTACAATCAATATGGTTCGCTTTTTCATGCTATAAAATGCATATACAATTATGCCCAAGATGTGTGTAAATGTTTAAATATTAAAACAAAACAGATATTCTGGATGTTTGATGTTTGTTTTTGGAGAGAAAAAAAAATCTATTTTACAAGGATCTAAGCACTAAAGTGAAATTAACATAAAACAAACAAACCAGTGTAATAAAATAAAAAGCTCAAAACCAAAAGTTAACCAAGGTCGTTAATGTCAGTTAAGTGGAAAAGATCCATGTTAGCCAATGTTTAAATATCAATTAAATGGGAGAAGACTGCCTTGCAATTACACTTCAAAGATTTATTTCTGCTTCTTCTAGGGTTTATATTGTCCTCGCATACATAGGCATGGTTCCTTACATTCCTGAAGTTTAAATTTCCTTATATAAGTTGTCACAACTCAAATTTCAGATTTCTTCCTTCTTGGTGCCATTTATTTCTCTAAATAGTTAGAAAAACACAAGCAGTGATCTGCCAGTCCTACCTCTTCCTATGGTAAATCTGTAACTAGCGAAACCTTATGCTGAACAGGAGACAAAGCTCTTGCCTACCTCTTCACTCTAAAAATATCCCAACGATTAAAATCTTGAAAAACAAAAGATACAGCATACATCAACACAAATTCACAATGTTTTGCTGACAACAAAAAGGGTCATTGCATGAATGGAAATGGAAGTCAGAAGAAAAATATAATTAATAAGATTTTTTTGGTGCCCTATCTCTCAGTGATACTGCCTGAATGGAATTTACATATAGCTATAGTCTAAAAACATGGAGACTAAGAATTGCAAGGCTACATGGGTTACATTCAGCTCTTAGAAACCTTTTTAGCTGCACAGGAAAACCAACTGTCAGAACACCCTTCAACAGCATTGTTCCTTCTCCTCTCTTGAAAAATTAAAATTTAGAGAACAAGTAAAATGTACCAAACTACAGGAAATGAAATTCAAATGTTGGCCACTGCACGATGCCCACAAAATATTCACATGGCAAAATGTCAGATCGAACAAGTGCTCAGAGAATATACAAACAGATGATAAACCAATGAAAACAGCAGTTTCTGGTGTTGTTTTTTTGTTTTGTTTTTCTCTAGTTTTCATTGCAAACCCTGCCTTTCTTTTTCCAGCCTAAGGGAAGCGAAGTCGGTCCAGCTATTCTAGGTAAATTGGCCTTATGGGCCCCATACACATCAGATGGTGTCAGAGCTCTTCTCTAGGAAAAGGACACAGCACAGAAGGACTGCCTTCAGTGAAATGAAAGTGACTACAATACTTTTCTTTCAAGAAGTCAATACAGAAAAAAGGACTTCACTAGCAGTCCTGGCCTTTCACCTTTCTGTATCCATAAACAAGTTCAACAGCCAAGTTGCTTACACTGCCAATGGAAACATGGATCGTGCTTAAGACTTCCCCTTCCCCTTTTCCTGTTGGTCCTTAGAGTAGGAGGTTTAGTTTTTTTTCTTGGCTCTTCCAAACATTATCATCTGAACAAGTACGTTTTAAAAGAGATGATTACCTAATTTGATTTTATTGATTCCTTTCCTGGAACAGGAAGGTTCAAATTTGTCCAATACAGTCAGAGAAGCAACCCAATTTAGCAAAGTTGTTCTTCAGCTCCTGCTTGGTTCACTTTCATAGACACTACTACCCTGCTGAGCAAGGCAGGATGTTTATGCAATCTGTATTTCAAGGTGAGGAGGATTATTTGAGCAGCACCGAGCTTGCAAATGTCAAGGCAGGGATTCCTGATACACTTAGGAGACACTACACAACTCTTCAGCTCACATCAGCTCTTCAGTCCCTCAAACTGTAATCTGTGGTCAGCTAAATGTAAACCATATGCACTGGAAACATCTTTCAAGATACAATTTCTCCCAGAGTACTGGCTAGAAGAGCATTTTACATGAAAGCATATTCCTCGCTCAAGAACTGTATGTTGCAAAGAATTCAGTTCCTGAAGTCAGTAGAAACTATTTCAGGTTCCTCTCAGTAACACTGCGACAAAGGCACCGAGTCTTCACATGAAACACCAACTCAGAAAGTCCATCAGTAAGTGACCAGAAAAACATGCCTTGAGTTAGCGAATAGTGTAATGCTTGTCCAAAAGGCAAACAGTAATAGTGCTAATAAATGAGTTCTCTACTAACAGGAAAGAAAAGAAACTCCTTGTGAATTCACCACCAGAAACAATCGGGCTCATAACTCTCTCAGCCATCGAAGTAACCAGCTCAACATCCAGTCCCCTCAGTAACATACACTAGAAATCATCTGATGGAGGTCTAAGAATTGCCCAGCACTTGTGTAAAGATAAGCACCTTGAAGATAAGGACCACATATGTAGGGGAGGGTAGAATTAGAGTAGTCCCACCTACCACCCATCAGAAGACATCAGAAGATGTGCAGACAGATGTATGTTCCCAGGACTGATCCCTGCAAACACACGCTAGCCGAGCTTTATTGCTTGTGCCAGACACTTCAGAAATGAGTTTAATGATTTCAAGCTTTGAAGAAAAATACCAGCTTTGCAAGATTTTGGGAACAATATTACCAGCCTAAGAAGAGGACAGAGGGTAAGTATCCACAGTACAGAGATACTAAAAGCCTTCTTCCAGACCCCACTAATAAGGAGAGAGAAGATAGAAATGCAGAACAAGGAGCTTGAACAGGCCACAGGCCTTTCTAGAAAGAAACGACAGTGTTTCTCTGTGGCATGGATCTTGTCAAGAACCTGCTCCTGCGGGGGCTCTCCATGGGCCGCAGCCTCCTCCAGGCCACATCCACCTGCTCCACCGGGGGCTCCTCCACGGGCTGCAGCGTGGAGATCTGCTCCGTGTGGGACCCATGGGCTGCAGGGGGACAGCCTGCTCCACCAGGGGCCTCTCCACAGCCCGCAGGGGAACTGCTGCTGCCTGCCTGGAGCACCTCCTGCCCTCCTGCTGCACTGACCTGGGAGGCTGCAGGGCTGGGTCTCACTCCTCTCTCCCAGCTGCTGTACCAAGTTCCTCTACCTCATTCTTTAATTTATAGACAGCCTTGCTCCTCGACCCTCCACCATCAGTCTAAAATTTAAATGAAAGGCCAGGATGGTCTAGGGATGTTCTCAGTTTCCAATGACGCAGAAAATGAAATCAAATTAACGAAAAAAAAAAGAAAAAAGAAAAATAAAGACCAATAGCATTTATTTATTTTTTAGAACAGTAGCTTCCTATTGTGTCTTTTTACACAAACTATTTCCCTTTCATGGATTTGGTCAGTGATACCTGAATGGTTGCAGTGCCCAGCTTTTTGAATGCAACCTGAAAAACTAGGTTAGCCCAGAAAGTGAATTCCATCTGTCCTGGTTCTCATCAGTAAAAGATACCTATTCACTTCCTTTCAAGCATATGATCTAGTACTCACTCTAAAATAGGATTTTAAAGACTCCTCTTATCGGCTTTTAGCCTTACTTCAGTAAGCAGAAAATACACTATTTCAAGTTAGAGCTATACTGAAATTAGAGAACTGAGAAATTTTTTTCCTCAGAGGAAGAAGAGGTACAGATGATACAGGAGGTCAATCCACCAACTGATGTGGAGAGAATCCAAATACTTTGCAGTCACAATACCACGTACCATGACCACTTGCAAGAACCACATAGCGTGCAACTTTGGGAGGGGAAAAAGGGCACTAAATGATTATTATAGCCTGTTTTTGACACTGAGTAGATAGAAGATTCTGCCCATGAAAACAAACAACACTGCTTTGAACAGATTAATTTTAAAATCTATTTTGCATTACAATTGAATTATTTCAGAAATTTGCTCATTTCACTGGAAGCAGGGAATTAAATTTGAAAAAAATTTCATACCTTCATGAACAGTTAAAACAAATTTTGCCCAGATGTACTTTTTTTCTTTTTTTCTACTAGATGTATTTATTCACAAAGTTTCCAGGATGCTTGTGTTACATAAACGAGCCTACCAAAACAACAATGGTTCAGCTTGCGCTAGAACGGAGTTATTCCCTTCAATACCTACAGTGTACCTTCAGTACAAATCTTTGGAAACCGAAACATCTTCGGTCTCAGTTAATGGTCAGGACACGACAAGATCAGTAGTCCATGCCACACAGTAAATGCAACAAGTGTTTTTTTCTAGTTAAAAAATCCAAGGTAATAGAAATGGCACATGATATTTTGTCTCTCAGTAGATTAGGATGATGTAAACTCTGCAACACTTCTTGCTACTTGCACATCCAGACAAGTTCTTAGAAACCTAAAGCAGTATAGACAGCACTCTACTGTTTTTACACTTTCCAAGATTTTGGGAGGAGTCAACGTTGCTATCTGTGCAACTGAAACCAAGGATTTCACTTGTCAGTATGCCCGGTTATAAAAATCAAGACTGGGTGAGCAGGAAATTAAAATGCATGCAAGTAAAACAAAGCGGCGTTATCAGTTCTTCAATAAACTGCTCTTCAGAGAAGATGTGGTCATGCCTGTGAGAGGAGGAAGCAGGGCACAGTCCATCTCACAGCCTCACGAGGGTTTACCACAGCGGTAGCTCTGCAGAGTGGCTTAGGCCCCAATGCAGAAGAGCAGGCTTCCCAAACCCCCAGCCCACAGACTACAGAAAATATGCCAGGGAAAGGGGAAAAGCTAACCAGAATAGATGGAGGATCTCAAACCGAAGCAGCACCACCAAATACCTCACGTTTCGGCAGCCCTCCTGGAGCAGCTTCATTGCCTTCTTCACGTCTGAGGTCTCGGCCCTGCACAGCACGCCCTAATCCTCGCCGCAGCCCTCCACCGGCAGCCCTCCACCGAGCGCGCCGACTGCCACCCGCTGAAGCGCAGTTTCCCTTAGACAATGAGCAGTAAGCACCTCGTTGCCTTGCCCAAATTATAATTGCGTAGTTAGAAGGTCCAACAATTATTTTAAAACAAATGGGGAGCAATAGTGTTTGAGTACTGCGAGACTGCAGGGCAACTACCATTAATGTGCTTTAGCTAATGAATTTATCAAGCAACATTACTGGTTTGACTCAGATTTTATGGCAATTACAGGCTGTATTATAGAATTGTCAAATCAACAGAACAGCTATTTTATCCCCCAAACATTCTCCGTTTTGGAACACGTCTTTTAGTGCTCATTATTTACTTCTTGTCTCTTTAAAAGCACAGAACGTGTATATTCGCTTTCTGCTATTCTACTCATTTAATGTAGACTGAAACTCAACCTAATTCTTCACAGCTGTAGGTTCCCAAGAAAACCTCGAGTATGACAAAATAAAGTCCAATTCCTAGCTACTATAAACTGACTTTTGCTCATGTGAACTAAACAACCACTGACATATGAGTTAATATGAGCATACCAAACTTTATTTAGGAAAGAGAAATGGGCTATTATAATTGTATTTGATTCCCATTCACTTACCAGATCCACTCCAGAAAATGAAATAAACCATGCCAAAAGACATTAATTCTCTTCAATATATCAAAAGTACTTTACAGAAGCAGTGTAAAGAGAAATAGCTATTGTTCTTATTTTATTTCCAATCCCCTTATGCTACTTGCTGTTATGAGGATCAAATTCAAATACACCAAGTAGCTATTCTGAATGTTTGCAGCCCTAGTGAAACAGAATATGAGCACATAGCAGCTACATCCTAACTTGCCTGCCTGCCATCCACCCGTCATTTGGATGGGTAATTTCTCCCCTCGGGACCATATGCAGTGCTTAAAGCTGAGTCAGTTTGCCGTATGGCATTATACTATAAAAGCAACGAGACTTTGCTGGAATCTGACCTAGGAGGGTAAAGGCTTCCACATAGTTGGCTCAGTAGTCGCTAGACATGTTAAAGAAACAAACAACAAAAAAGATTTTAAATGTAATCCACTTTTTTTTTTTTTAACATGGCATTTTTCCTACCGTATACAGGCTTTACACCGTTAGAAAGCAGGGTTCTGAGCATTACTCTTATTATCTACACTCATTTGCACACCAGAAATGAAAAAATATAGAATGCAAAAATAATTACGTTACTTTAAATTACAGATCTACAACTGCATTATAGATCCACTAAATATTATATCTACTGAATTCATATATATATATATATATATATATAGTCTTATAATTTGCACTTTTCATCTCTATCTTCCCTTTCTTCTCAAACATTTTATAAGAATAATTTGGAAAAAAATGGACATCAAAGGCTTCTAATAAATGGTGGTGGATGCAGGCTACTAGCATATTAGATATGTTTATTAATATTCTCCCAACTTATTTTTGTTTTACTGCAGCTACCTATTTCAGCTTTCTACTGAGTAGTGGGAAAGTAATTATTTCAGACTGCTGTAGACAGAATCACTGCTTCGTTACCTGTGACTTTCTCGAGCGCGATACAATAAAAGCAAGCCGAGAAAGAAAAATAATGCATGAGCAGGAGGGTTCCTTTTCATGCCTACTCTTGATTTGTTTTCCCTCACAAATGCTGCTAACATTGTTTAAGATCAACAGAAACAAAAATATGAGGAACAACCCTAAAGCCTTTACAGATGCTGGCGTTTCTGATGACATGCATTTCCCTGCCTGCCTAAGCAGCACAGTATTAGTTTACCATCACTTCAGACATCACAGGCAGCAATCGCTCGCTAAGATGATTACGGTAAAAGGCCATACATCATTATCAAATCTTTCTGGCCCCTTCTGTTATGAAAGTTTTACTACGTACATGAGAAAAGGAAGAGAGCAGCATTATAATGTACGCGTTAACGCAGACCTCCGCTACGTCTCCACAGTTCAGACAACTGGAGCTCAGGAGGGGTCCAGCCAAAATGGAACATGTGCGCGCAGTGCAACCCACTGGCCTTGACCACGGGTATTAAAATATTCATATCTCCTTTCAATGTCACTTGCATACAAACAGCTTTTCCTCCTCCTTTGAAACATTAACCTCTGCTCTCCCAGGTGATACCAACTGGTCGCAGCATTAGCGCTGCCTTCCCGTACAAAACCACCGCTGAGCTAGAAAGGCAAGCACCTGTCAGGCACTGGCTCCTGCCTCCTCGGGACTCAGATATCTATTAATTACAGCCTCCCCGCTCCACCAGGAGACGGGCCAAAAGGGTGTCTGTGTGTGTGCGGGCGAGCGTAAAGGTCTGCCCGGGAACAAAAGGGAGGCTGCGTTTCGGCCCCCAGCCCCGGCCCTGCTGCTGCCGCTCCCTCTCCCCGCCAGCCTGCCACGTACGCTGATCATAAAGGCTCCTTACGAGAGAAACTTCATTCTTTTCACCCATTGTTTTATTTTAAAACGCAAGGCTCCGTAATGCCTCCTTTGCGACACACTAAGGAAAATGAATAATAAGCTGAGGATTCATATGGCTTTATTATTACAGGGCTTTATAAGATAAAACACCCAGAAGAGTTAAAACAAAACAAGAAACCTCCTACTGTAGTCAGTCAAGTGTTTTGATTATGGAGTTATCCAGATTATGTATTTATCTTTTTAGCATACAACAGACAGAACTATATTCGCAGGAGTTTAAAGCCCAGAAAGATGTTTACTCATAAACTCAAACTGGTGGGGGGGGACACGACTAAACAAGAAAGTGATCAAACCAACGTGCCACCCCCAGCCAGGTATTGTCAGCCCCTAAACGAACAGCAGAATTTTGTAAGACGGATGCCCATCGGGAAATCAAATCTATATTAGGCCGGAAAAATACGGTTGAAAAATATTTACTAAGAAAATTGTGGCCAAAACGTAACTTCAGTTGAGGCAGCAACTCGGTGAAGGCAGACGGGAAGGACATGTCCTGTCCGGTGCTTTCACCACCACTGCCCACGAAAAGGGCCACCAGGAGCATCCCTTCGGCATTTTGCTTTTTCTTGAGCGTAATTGTCGCCGTGATGGATGCATCAGAAACACGCATAAACCAATTTTCCGATCGGGAACGCGGCGCTCTCCCAAGCCACGCAGCAGGCCAATTGCTAAGCTGGAAGCAGCACTCAGGTTGGTAGGACCATTAGCCAGAGCTCTCCTGCTATAAAAGCCTGCAAATAAACGTAGACTAAAATAAACAGCAAGTCAGATGTTTTATCTGGGGATGTTACCTCATTAAAGGCTATATATGCCAACTCCAATTCAATTTGAAGTAACCTTACGAGGGAAGACATCTCTCCCCCCCCCAAACAGAATTAGATCCACTTGATCATTTTAATTATATCACATTGCTCTTTTCAAAAGAGTACTGTGAGCCTTTATAGGTTGCTGTGTTCCCCTTTGAAATTAACAAATTAGGCTTGGTAATTAGAGAGTCAAAATGGTGCGGTACATAGTTTGGGAGTGACAAGGGATTTAATACTGTTTCGTTTTAAGCA
Organism: Anser brachyrhynchus; assembly: GCF_964034855.1. NCBI lineage: Eukaryota > Metazoa > Chordata > Aves > Anseriformes > Anatidae > Anser > Anser brachyrhynchus. The sequence continues at coordinate 60,250,380 of NC_137696.1, read as the reverse complement.
GTTTTCGATGTTTAAAGGTAAAATACTATCACTAATCATGTACGTTCCCATTTTCCACCTACACTGATTAATATCTACGCAGTGCACCGAGATAAATTTCTTAGCATCTTAATTAAGAACATTTCGAGACAGATTCCTCCAAGTTCTGTTCATTCGAAATGATGCTGTAAATATCTTTTAAATGTTATTTACCAGAAGAAAAAACTTCCAGGGTATAATACTAACTACTAATTTATCCCAGAAACGAGAAATTACTATTTTTCTCCTTAATAGGCCTGCTGTCAAATTTTAAGATGTCACTGAAGTCTGATACATCAATTCAGGAATATGGCTGAGTCACCCTTCCTTCTGAGAACAGGTCTGTGCATTTGCTCATTGTCAAACAAACTCGAGTAATTTACATTACAGTAGGCATCGCTTAAGATTATGCTGCAAGCCCTGAATTGACGATGATTAGCCCCACTGCCTCTGCAGAAGGACTTCCATGATACTGACTGATGTCCAGTTTTGCTGGACAATACCAGTATCGGATCTGAGCAAAGCATGTCAAAATAAATCTAGGGGGGAACACAGGCCTGAGAGGCCGTAAGAGGGCATTTATAGCATTGTTTCTTTCATCTCAGGCTCTCAAGCCTCGTTACATACACAACAACTCATGGGTACTTAATTACTTTCATATGATACACAGTGAAAAACCTCAGCGATCTTGGTCACCAAACAGGGCACAAAGAATTGCAGTGGAAAAACCAGAAAATGGAATTAAAGAAAGCCAGATGCCTCCTTCTATTGTCCTACCTTAGCAAATACGGTACAGCGTGTTTTGGCACTGTATAAGATTTCACAGCAAATCTAGAACAAAAACACGATGCTGACATTTTATTCTATTTTTCCGTACATTTGTTTTTCAGCAAAGGCACTAAGTTTCTTACGGCACACGGAATAAAGACAGCACAGCAGTATTTCTCATAATATTTGCAAAACCCGAAGCGTAAGGTTTTTTAATTCTATCCAAAGTTTTAAAGCACATACTATACAGGCTTTCTCCCCCTGAAGTACCGTTGTAAGCTGGCATTGTGTAACAGTAGGTGAAAGTGTCAGAAAGGAGGAGGGAACTCGGTACCAAATATAGGATCAAAGAATATAAAACAGAGGAGACAATAAAAAGAAAGCAAGCAAGAAAAAGAGGTATTAAAAAGGTATGATGAATGGCACATACATCCTTGTGATAATTCCTTCCCTGCTTTATTGCTCGGTAATGATCATACAATACTATACTTCATTGATCACTGCTTGAAATCTAAGCTTCATTTCCTTCACATACGTTAAACACCTTTGACTGGAATTCACTTCATGTAACTTTTCAGTACTTTCTTTTTCGTGTAAAGGGAGACTGAATATAAATACTGAATGAAGGAAGAAAAAAAATCATTCAACGTTATTGTTCTCGAACATCTATAGCGTTAGGAGATTTCTTTGAGGTTCAAACGTGTCTGTGGCAAAGCAGGGCACCACATCAAGGCGCTCCGTATATTAAGCGCACGCCTCGGGCTAGCGATTGAAAATCCACTTTGACCACGAGCTGCAAAGCCTTCATGCAGATTTCCCCGTGGCCAAATCGTTCGCCGCCTGGACAGGAAAGACCAAACCTCTCGTACAGCCCAGAAACAGTTAGTTACGCCTCGGGGGCAAGCCAAGGCGTGGGCTCGCGCTGCCGGCTGCTCCGCATGGACCCGTCTCCCAGGGCTCCTGGCGGGCAGCGCACGTGAGCGCGGCGCACGCACGAGGTAGGCGCGCACGCTGACATTTGTCACAGAATATTACCCGGCGCTTCTCGCTGCACGCACGTTTTCAGATGCCAAATGAACAAATAAGGATGCTGGCGGCCCTGTTACGCGGATAAACTCCAGCTGGAACGACGTAATTTATGAGCGGTTCCTCGCTGCATACGCTTCCCTTTTAATCAGCTGCTAATGGTCACTGTGGTGCTCCCCTCGGACAGCCGCATCTCCGGCTCGCCGTGGAGCACAGTGACTCCCAGCACATGAAGGCATATAATGGATCAGCCGGCCACTGGCAGCTAATATTCCTTTGACAGTTTAATCATTTATTATGATGAATTCTCTCCCACAAAAACATCGGGGGGAAAAATATATTAATTAAAGAAAAAAAATACCTGTTTTGCTCATACTGCATTTTCAGCAGTCTGATTTACTCAATGAAACAAAGCACAACTACCTGCGATTTTACAATTAATAGATATGAAAGAACAGACAGCACTCAAACCTGAGGTCTCTAAAAATCCTTTTTTTCCTTTTTTTTTTTTTTTTAGGACAAAGCCCACACTGTGTAGCTAGGCAGAGTAAGGCTTTCAGAGACACCACCAGGTGAGCACCTCGCCAGAGAAGCAAAATCACGAGTGGGAGAGGGTTAGGGGTGCGTGATGAAGGCACCTGACGGGATGCAGAACGTATCTGGATGCAATTCCACCTCTGCCTCAGACCTCCTCCCCGACCTTGGGCAAATCAATCAATCTTTCTGTGCCACAGATACTCAGCAGGGATAGTAATAATATTACTTCCTGCCTCCCAGGACTGTTGTGAGGAGAAATTCACTAGTGCTTTGAGGTCAGCTCCCTCCCTCTTAGGTCATGTGGACTAACATCTACTTTGTTTGCAGTATCAGAGCACTCACAACAACAGCCCAACACTATCCAATTCCTAACAGCAAGGCAGCTATTTTTACAGATTGTTTTATGCACTAAAGAACCTGAAATTCTAAAGAAACCTGAATTATTAGTGTGACAACATACAGGAATGGTACGTTATGTACTTGTCGCTTATGTCTGCTAACCACATAGTACAAAGTTGAAAGAGCCAGCAATTCCTATGCCTTTATCAGATAGATATGTACCGGACTGGAAAAGTATTTGTGTCTGAGACATCTAGAAGGTATTTATTTCATTTATTTCATGCACAGAAAATGTTTAATATATAGACAACCACGATTTCAAAAATAACTGATCAAAAAGTATGAATTTTTTCAACGGTTTCTGTATTAACTGAGAATTGAACAGAAAAAAATGACTGCTTTTTAATGTGGTCCCACAGTCAACTTCGACTACGTGGACAAAAGACAGAAGGAAGTGCCTCACACGTGCAAGAACACAAGACAAGAGCAATGGTGTCATGAGGAGCTTGCGGGTCCTGTACTGGACTGAAAAAAATAACGTAGACCATCTTGGCAAATAAGGCATCGCTACGTGTGAAAGGAAAAGAGGAAGAACACTAGGGAATACTGGACAGGCAACCCTGACATAACTGCCATTAAACAGACCATCCAAGACTTGAATGCGCTGAAATTCCTAACACAACTGCTGCATATACACCAGTATGCGGCTAGAAAATCCACTAAAATAATCCTTCCAGAAAGAGCGTCAATAGCTTTGAGGACTTCAGTCTTCATTCAGACCACTGGTTTTAATATGCATGGGTATATGCAACACATTGCACTGCTCTCAGCTCCAGACTTGTCTCTTACATAAATGATAAAATGAGACTGATATGTTCTGTTTTGAAGGAAAAATGAGAAATACTGCATTTTGTATGCTTCAAAGTGCACAATGAAATATATTCTCAGGTATGAGAACAAAATAGCTAGACGAAAAGAGTAAGTTCTGTCTAGTCAAAACAACACTTGATATTTTTATAAATATTTCTTTTATTGCATACTTCAAAGAAAATTAAATTTTGATTTTGAACAACAGGCTGGACAGGTGAGTATCAAAGAATTCTTGAACACAAGAACTGAAAAAGCAGCAAGGGTGCCTTAAGGTCAGCTTTGCATTTCTCCTATTTTCAAGCCAGTTTGGCCCGTTAGTATAATTCAAAACCTCCAAGCTGATTTAATTTTCATCTATCTGCCAAAGCACTCAAGAGATCTAGAAAGGAGCCATTAGACAACACAACAGTGCTACCGAAACTCCCCCAACTCTGGGTCTAAAGGATATGTAGTAGGGCAAGTACATCACCACTTTACTATCCAAAATACACCCTAAGCGTGGGCAATTCTCAAATACCTACATACAGATCAGTATAGATGTATATACGTAACTATACAGAGTCCCCCTTGCACAACTCTTCTAGAAAGAAGCTGTACTAAGGATAATCAGCCTCTTGTCTTTTTATGATAACTTTAATCATCCAGGAACAAAAAGTAATGAGTACTACAGCTGTGCTGTACCACTAAACAGCATTTTCTAGTAGAGGCAGAGGTCTCTAACAGTTGTGTTTTCATTTTAAATTACGTTCAAAATATCTTAAATCAGTCATGTAAGCTGCACTCAGCACCAATGACATTAGAATTTTTTTTAAGAATTTGTGATTATTATTACTAAAACTTCTGGGCTCTTCCTATCTGTTAGCCACTCGTCAGGACATATTCAAGAATATTTTCTTGCCCATCCACGGCTGAAAACAAGAATAAGAGATGAGGGGAAATAAAAGGAATTTAAAGCTGCTGAAAACTAATGTCTACCACATGAGGCACAAAATAAGCATGTCGTTGTGTATTTGATGAAAAAATAACTGTTATGAAATATTCATTTGAAAAGTGATTAAGCTTTGCAATTGAAAAGCTAACCCTTCACAACACGAAATAATCATGCAGCTTGGGAACGAACACATCCTGTGTCCTCTGGTGCTCATTATAATTTATGCACCATCTCTACCCCAATACTTCGGTTGCTTAGATATTTTCCTCCCGTTTCTAACATTCAAATGAAAAGAATCACTAGAATCGTTTCGTAGAAGCACTCCTTAAACCCAAAGAACCAGATTTACCATCCTCTTACACTTCTGGACGTGCTACAGTAACGTGTGCTCTGAGTAGTCTGCACGGAAGAGCAACAGCATCTCCAGAAACCAGCTCAGGGGCTCCTCGGGCCCCGCTCCGAATCCCACCAACTCACCTTCAGCGGGGAACAGCTTCGTTCACCCAAGCTGTTTACACAAACTCAACAGCAGAAGGTCCAGTGTCTCTGCTCAGGGTTACAAGTGACCTTTCTGGGTGGAATGGGCAGCCCATTCCCTAAACTATGAGCGATTAATCCAACGAGCAATGAAGTGCTTTACAATCCCACTTATTTTAACTAAATATCTTCAGGGATATTTAACTTTCCATGCAAAAGCTGTGCTGTGTACACCGTATACACGCAGACATTATTTATTTATAAACCCCAGTCACAGAAATCACGAGTTCTAAATTTTCCTTACAATGAATTTCATAATTAGCCTTTCCGCAGTCAAGGCACATACAGAGATCAGGGATTATTCATTAGAGGAAGGAATTAGCAGGATTTTAGGCTTCAATGGCCTGTACAGACTATTAGCTCGCATTTGGCTATTAGGCGGGTAAGCAGAGTGGTCTCTAAAGCGCCAGCAACAGCTAACAATAAATTCTCCGAACGAGGCTCAGCACCTGCCTTCCCCAGCCTGATGGGCAGGGGGAAAGCCACCTCAGTGGCTGGGACCACCGCGGCGCTGAACCCCGGCCCCCAGCAGCACGGCCCGGGCCTGGGTGAAGGATGGGGGCTGCTTCCTCTGGCAGAGGGGCTCAGGAAGGCAGGGAAGGGAAGGTGCGGGCAGCAGGGCTGGCTTAGTTGGGGCTGGCTTAGCCCTGGCTCTCAGCTGGCCTCCTTCCACCAGCGCCAAGGTCTGCAGCTCAGAGGTGAGAAGAGCGCTGCAACCAGCTAATGAAGGCTCCAACGCCCCACGTCCCACGCACACACCGCATTTATTGGTTCTGAATGCCACCAACACCCTCCACCTTCTGATAATACCGCCCCATGCTTTCCTTCTAACAAGCTAATTCACGGCTTTGAGCACACGGGAAAAATGAGAGGAGTCTAAAGAAGGTCTCTGCCTTTTTATTTTATTGAAGCTAGCTCACCGTTGTACTTGGAGATGAAGGACAGAATAATGCTTCTACCAAAAATACAGCGCAGAACCACCTTGTTCAGCTACGGCTGGCACTAGAAACCAAGGGATTTTGATTTAACTCTCCTCTTGCACAAACAACTAACTCTCCTTTGCATTTCCAAGGCAAGCAGAAACAACCGCATTAAATACAGCTTCTAAGAAGGGGAAGTGCTGACAGATAAGCAGCATGAACCCAATCAGGAAAACATCTCGCAGCTCAGTACAGCATTTCATCCTCACCTGGATCTGTAAAATATTTCAACCAGAATAAAAAGCACCATCAAAAGAGCCACCCTAATTCACCGCTCCTGCGATTTTGTATCGGCATAAGTTCAGTGACTTCAAAGTAATTACACAGATGTAAAACAAGGATGATCACTGCGATAAATCAGTCCCACTGCACATTCAGAGGAACTCTTCCATGCCTCAAAACATGTACAAATAAAAATATTAAGACGAACCATTATAGGAAGACACATGCTATTGCATGTAATCATAAATACAGATTCTACTGGATCCCCGCATCCAATGATGAAATGGAGCTACGCTGTTCCTGACCATTTATTACTAGATTGTTTGAACATGATTATTACAGTACACACCTGTTTTGGAAAGGAAAAAAAGCACCGATCTTTTAATTTAGGGAAGACATATTTAGTACACAAAATAATACAGTAAACGAAGAAGCAGAAGTTCAACAGATCCAAGCTGTCCACATTAATTTGTTAGAGCCATAAATTGATTTCCCAGCTCACATGAAAGGATTCTGAGGATGCTGAAAAGAAAGCTTTTCTGGATACTGATCAAACAGAATACCTTACATGAGAAAAAAAAAAAAAAAAAAAAGAAAGTAATTACACACAAAATTATTTGAGCAACATTTCTGGAAAATAGAGGAAACTTAGAAGGGAACCCGTGAGACACAGGGACATAGAAAAAACTGGTAGTCTCCTTACTCAATTAGTAGGACAGTGAAATGTCCTCTGTTCCATCTTCTCCTTTAAAAACAAAGTTGTGATTTTTAGTTAGCCATGATTTTTATTCCTGGGCATCACTTATCTCAGAGCAATGTTAGTACGAGTGAACTAAGCTTGGTTTTTCCTTCCTCTCTCCTGCCTTTCTACTTCAAAACCGTGAACAAAGCGACGGCTCATGAGAATGAGGGGCTCACCGCGCAATTTTGAGAGGCGCAGACAGTTGTACTGTGCAAATCTCTCCACTGCTTGTCAGTGCAGTTCAATCCATGACCTAAAACTCCTCTGCTAATTTCAACCCCAGACCGTACTTGCAAAATGAGTACTAATTTTCTGACTTTTTTTTTGACAGGGACAAAAGGATTCCAGGAGACAGCAAGGAGCTCACTTCCACTCGAGAACTGATCAGCCTGTTTGAACCCGGCTCTTTAAAAGGTAACATTTTCTCATTATATGAAAGTCTCTGCACATCCCTTTTCCCTTTTCAGATCACAACCAAATCATTAGGGCCTGCCACAAAGCCTATTAAAGCCAATGGAAGTCACTCAAAGACTTCAAAGGCCGCTGGCTCCGGACGCGAGGTGAAGCGCTGAGCGGCAGCGCAGCAGAGGGAAGGCCGTGCCGGCACCAGCGCTGTGTTTGGGGCCAGCCCTAGCCCAGGCCCGGGGACCAAGCACCCGCAGCCCACTGGGTGGGCTCCTGGGGCACGTTTTCGCGGTTTCATTTCATCCAGAAGGAACCCTGCTCTCTCTGTGCCTGCAGGGTGATGTGAATCGAAGCACGGTCGCGGGGCACAACAGGGAGAGTCTCTTCAAAGGCCTGCTCTGACAGGAGCGAAACATTCGTCCAGTCCCACCCCGACACCAGATGAACCAAACGGTTCCAGCAGCCGCTGACAGGGCAAGGCCATGTTTCTGGGAAGGAACGTCCTAAAGGAACTGAGTGGATTTCCCCCAAAACTGTGAGCGAGGCAGCTCTTGCTAGCTTCGCGGGTCACAGCACAGCCAGCACGCCAGTAAGAAGTGACGTGCGGCAGCCAGCACGACTGCCCTGGTCGGTGCCGACAGCTCGATACGGGCCAGCTGTACCCACAGCTACTCCTGAGGTTTCATAGGTAGTAAAGAAAACATTAAGTACTACTATCCAAAAAAAAATCCTAAATCTCTGACTGAACTTAAGTGAAATTACTGCCTATAGGAGGCCAAGTCCAGCTAACAGAAGTTCCTACAGCCTGGACCCAAGACCCAAGACCAATGGCATCACTCTTCCTTCTAAGGCACGTAACCAATTTTCTGTCATTTTCTGATGGTTGACTAATAATCATGAAAGTTCTCAACACCTCCTATTTAACTTTGAGATGTCTTGATCAGAAATTTACATTATGTTTCATTTCTAATACCCATAGTTTTTCAAAAATATACTGTACAAAATTAGCAGTTTAGAAAGAAAACCTAAGCAAAGGATCCAGTGCTGTCTTTCAACAAACCAACTCCAAAACTGCTTTGGTTTTCCAAAAAACCCTATTTCAAAAGTACAAGTGGGTTTTTTCAGTGTGTCAACAGATAAACGTGTGAAAATCTTAACATGCTTCATAGAGACTTGATTTTAGAGTGCAAGTAAGAAAATCTTAAAAAGGTCTTTACCGCTGTAAGGAATTACAAATACACATATTCCGCTGACCTGCCCTTCTCCAAGTTTAAACCATGAAGTTTACTAAAAGTAAATATGTGATGAAACAGAGCATTGACAGATGTTCAACACCTGCTTAAGCAAATGAACCCTAGAGTAACTGTTAATCAGTTTCATAAAATATCTATTTTGTTCTGTACTCTGGGCAATTTCATCCTAATTTGGGGTTACAGCTCCTTTTCTGAGGTATAAAAGCTAACCTAACATGAAAAAAAGACAAATTAGTGTTGCCTTTTCATTTGGTAAATGAATGAAATTAAAATACAATTTCATTATGGCAGTGCTACAGCAAACAAATGCACAGAAAACACCAAAGCCAAAACAAACTACACACTTAACCTACTTCTAAAAGGACACATCAAGCCAAAAATGACAGTGTTATATCACTATTATTAGCTTTAGAAATGAAGCATTTAGGAGTAATTTCAGTTTTTAGCCTGTTACCCTAAATGATGGCATATGTGAAAAGAGCATATACAGAAATGTAGTTTGGAAAAGATTAAGAGATTATTTTAGAAGCAAATCACTCCATAAATAAAGCACAAAGGGAACACAGCATCATTCAGGAATGGACATCTGTCACCCAAGCAGATACCACATCACACATTCACAGCTTAATTTTGCAAGTGGAAAAACAAGACTTAAAACAACACAAAACCTTACATGCATTACATTTATTTTTAAATTTCTAGTTACCATAAATATCTAGACACCATCAGAGAGCATAAACATTATATGCAGAGGAAACAGTAAGTAATAAAATGAACAAAGAACAGAAGAAAAGAAAAAGACGCATGGAGTTGGAAAAATTTAGCCCTATCATGAGTAGTTGCAGTGCTGCTTTTCTTTTAGTGGGGGAGGGAATGAAGAGGGAAGAGAAGTCACATTCAATGTCATCTTGACAGCGACCTCTTATTCAAAAACTATTATTTTTCCATCTTGAATAAGAGAGAACCAAGTGCTCTTCATAATCACATAAATGACCTACCACTCTCTAAGTGCTCTCTCTTAGATCAACAAAGAGCTATCGGAAGCAGAAAGTATTACACACTACTCCCCTGTCGTCTCAATCCAAGATGTAGGCACAGTTCAACCTTACCCATAAGAGAAACCTTGAAAGGCCAAAAGCTTTAGGAAATACACTTATCAGGCTGTCCTTCCTCCTCGCAGCAATCCTTTCAGAATTTTCCAGCGTTAAAATGATAAAGACAGAAGAGAAAAAAATAAGAAAGTTAAAAGAGAGAGAAGGAGAGGAGAAGCATGATGGGAGTTAACTTTTATTTTTCTAGGGGAAAGAAATCAATAGCTTTAAACCGGCATTTAACAAGGGTGGGAGGAAAAGTTTCCGTTGTCCTTAGGGGTAGAGACTGTTTGCTAACGCTGCATTTCAGAAGACCCTTGCAATTAACTAACTTAACCCAGCAGCTCTTACTGCCAGGCACTCCGCACCACTATGTAAACTTGCAAACTCTCCCTGCCCTCTCACAGGAGAGATCGCAAGAGCCCGTCCTGATAAGGTCAATGGCAAGTCTAAGGATCCTTAACCCAAAAGAAGAGCTGCTGGGGGGAGGGGAAGGGTGTTGGGATTTTCTTTTTTTTCCAGGAAAGAATGAGGCAAGAGAAATCCTATTCACTTAATTGTTTGCAGTTCTTTCCCATAAAAATTAAACAGGGAAAGTACGCAAGAAAAAAAAAAATTCTATCAAATGAAAGAGAAAGCAAAAAAAAACAGTTTTTCAGACTACTGTGCTACTGAACACACAAATATCTCCCAGAAAGGCTTTGCTGTTATGTTGAAATCCAACTGCAAATCAAATTAGTTCAATAAAAAAGAAGGATCTGGTATACTGAATGACTCAGCAAGTCAGAGCTCGGGCTAGCTCCCAGGATGGAAGTGCGGGATAACCCGCGTCCCGAGAGTCCTGCCCATTTTGAGTGCTGTTCTGCTGTGCTACTGCAACCGTTCCAGAACAACCCACAACCTGGAAGAACAAAAGGACAATCATGGAACGCAGGGAAAAAAATAAATTACTTTTTCCCTTGGAACCTCAAAAGCTAAGTCATCAGTAATGAAAGCTTACCTTTACCAGCCAGGTCGGTCTGAAATACTGAGTGCAAAAACTTCCACTCATCCAGCCGAATATCACTCCCAAACAGTCCAAAACAAACTATTCCCAGTAGATGGGTTTGCTGGAAATTCAAATCCTCTCAAACAAAATGGGTAAACCACAGCTGAGAAAGGGTGTTTGTTGAAATGTTCGGTGTTCACAGGGCTGCAATGCACTTCTTGTAATAAAAAAGAGCTGGGGAATATACAAGGACCATGGCAGGCACTGGGATGGCTCAGAACTCCTTCAGGAACTAAATCCATAAATTCACCTCTACCACTACCACAAAGCAAAAAGATCAAATATACATTATCAGTAGGAGGAACCAACAGGCCATAATGCTTTCTTCTGTTTCTACCAGGAGAGAGCATAATGAGCCACAAAGGAAGAGCAAACCCTAGGAGAATCCTTGGATCTGACCTTCTCTCCATATTCTCCCTCCGTCATCTTTTTTTTTTTTTAAGCTTCTGTAAAATCCTTGCTGTACTGCTGACTGCAGAGCACTTACTGAAGAATGCATAATTACATCTCTTTAACCCCTTACTGCCACAATGTATACAGTGTGTTTGGACCTATTTTTCAAACACACACACACCCAAAAAGAATGAAGAGAATTTGCACAGCCTAACAGCCCCCCCCAAATAAATAAAAAATAAAAATAAAAATGGTAATACTGCCAAAGATTCTAACCCATAAACATTTGACTCTGCATTATTCCACTCCCAGGTGCTCTCACGTATTCTTCCCCACCACGCATTGTTTCAGTCTGCTCACACACAGCAGAGTCAGTTAAAAGCAGGAACATCACCAATAAAGGAACATTTCAGGCCCAGCGGCTTGTTTCACTTGCTTTTCTCCACGTGAACCTTGCAACGGGCAGCCCTTTTCACTTCCAGCATTTCAATCCCTACTCTCAAAGAGCTTGAGAACCTACTCATATGGTGGAGGTAACAAGAACTTCCTGTGAATTTCACTCCTCATCCAATGCCTGGAGTAATAAGCAATTCTTCAAACTAATAAGTAACTTTCAATTTTTATGGTATTGGTGTGAAATCACAGGCTATAGCACTTGTGTTTTCCAAAATTCCAGAACTAGCATAGTCTGAAGCAACGCTTTCTCATGTAAGCATTTTTGCAGACTGTATTTGCTGCAGTGTTTCAATGGACAGGAGACATGAACTAACAAGCATACGTGACCACAGTGGCAGTCAGCTGGAAACGATGGGAAAACACATCCTGGCCTAAAAGACTTAAATGAAAAATTTTCCACACACTGTAAGCTACTGAGGAATATTTTTTTTCCTGGCCATTTTGTCTGTATTTCCAGCTAGTTGGAGGAATTGCTGGAGGCTAAGGAGTCTGGATACAGACACTACTTACACGTGTAATACTGGTTTCTAAAGGAATTTTTCTTCATTTATGAATGGTTTGCAAATACACTGTTTTCAGCAGGACTTCCGCCTGTGCTGAAGAATGTGATTATAGCTCAGCCAGAAGGCTGCAAGTGTTAACAATGGGAACCATACTCGCTGATCACTACAGGTACAACAGGCACAGATGGAAACGGTAGGTTTACAGACCCTGTCCAAAGTAAAAGGCTCAAAACATCTGTTAATGCAGAGGAGCAGGGTGACAACTGGACAGAATGAACATAAGAATGAATTGGCCTAATCCAAAACTTATGGAAATCGGCGAAAGACTGATTTCAGCAAAGTTTGAACTGGGCCCTCAAGGCATAAGTAGATAGAGGAAAGCAAAGGGGAGTTTACACCGGTTTGGGACTACTGCAGTTGGTGTTAGTTGACTGATTTGGAAACAATCCTCTGTACAGAAAAGATGCTACTAGTTTTTAGGCACAGATCTGGATTTTGCTTCCATGTGGTATTTCTCTTTTCAATAGGCTCTCCAGTCTGTTCTTTTGATTCCAAATCGCTGGTGTCAAAGATTAGTATCAGCTACAAATAACCACTACACTGTTCTCAACTTGTATCTTCTAAACGCTCTTCTGTATTGTGCATTATTATAAATAAAACTGAACTGCTTTTTGTTAAAACATTTTATGTAAATTCTCGTGCTTCTATGAAGCCAGCAAAGATACGAAAACTTGCATCAATGAAAGGCTTAGCCAAAAGATTTAAGAAAATGGAGAAACTGAAAACACTAGGAACTCTGGAAGAATCTGAGTACGGAATAGTTTTAAGTTGTTCTGAATTCTGCAAATACAGCACTAAGAAGAACATTGAGTACCTAAATAATTAAAGTTTATCCTCTTTATTGAAACAGTCCATGTTTGAGAATTCGTGCGAGTTTTAATGTTTAATTAAGGGATTTAAACATTGTTTTAAGTGAAAACTCCATGGAACCTTAACTATAGGCCCACTAGGTCACCTCCATAATATATTCATGTTGGGAGATCCAGGACCTAGCTTTTATAGAAGTCAGTTACTACAAACACACAGTTCAAATATCAGTCACAAGCATGTGAAAAATCAATTTACAAGGAGATGAAAAAATAAATGTTCTAGGAGATAGGATATGCTAATGAAAATTAGTGTAGTATGTTTGCTTTTTGTCCACGTCCAGGTTTTGGTTTCACATGCAGCAACTGCTGAGACATGTTTGTTTAGTGATTAAAAAAGAAAAAAGATTAAGCAGCAACTTTGAAAAGCCCTGTGCAGATAAAGATACGCCTGTTTTATAAGCAATTACTTATTTCTTATTAATGGAATGTAAACTGTTTTCTCTAATTTTCCCAAAATTTGCACATTCAAGGGGAATGCAACTCAAAGGATGAAATTCATACCCACAACGCCAGGAGATGAGAGTAAACCTCCAGTCCAGCCTATTTAATATATTCAGTTGTACAATACAATATCCACGCAGAGCAGATTAAACATTCTTTAAAAAGTATACATAAAATTATCTCTTACAAACATGTTATTGCCATGTTCTACAACACTGCAAAACACTGACTCCAGGCTAGGCTGCAACACAGCCCACAGCTGCTGTTGGCCGAGAGTAGAGACGGGCTTTGTGCTGGTCTCAGGTGGCCGAGGAGCTAGGGTGACTCTCCATCATCCACCTATCCCAGGGCCTCCCTGGGGTAGGGAATGGATTTACTTGAGTTGCTCCAACCAGCACTGAGAGCGCATGTTGGCTTTACACAAAAGAGCTACATGAAAAAACAAACGCAGTGCTTTGAGACACCGAGCGTTGAAGATGGAGGTATTGTTCATATCAACATCACTACACGTTGTTGAAAAAAAAAAAAAAAAAGACAAATTGAGGAACATCTCAAGTATTTGGGCAAGCAGGATCTGTGCTAGATTCAGACGGACAAAGCAAGGTTCTCTAGGTGCCGGTAAGTATCTCCCTGTAATAACAAATTCACAATCCCACACCCAGAACCTAAAAATGAGGGTGCTAGGGGGAATTACGAATGCTAGGCTTGCTTGTTAGCCTCCAAGTTTTTGTACAGGGACTGTGTCTGCAGGGACGACTGAATCCCTGTATCCACAGCATTTGACAGCACTTGGATATATGCCTCCTACTAGAGACTAAAATGAAAGCTATATTTTAGAGCTCTGGAAAAGCAAAACAAAGCCTGCAGCTTGTGTTTATAATATTTCTACCTATCTAGATGCACTTCGCCAGCTCTGTGTTAAAGAGGAAGGTGACGGGGGTAAACAACACACCCCCAGAATTGTTCTGGTTTTTTTTTGGTCCCCGTTTCTTCAGCCACGAGGTGCTTCCCTTTTGAAGGCTGCTAACAGAACCCTGCATATGCAGAGGACGGGATGACGCCGCGGAGAGGGGATAAAACGGGCACAGACATTACAACGCGCAGCCAAAATACTTCCTTGGTTTGAACCCTTTGCAGCTGTAGCGAGGCTCACGCGTGCTGACTTCAGTGAAACGCCAGAAGCTGAGCAATCTGTGCTGCTTTCTAGAACGCTTCAAAAAATGCAGAGTTCTTCAAAAAAAAAAAATAGTTTAAAAAAGCCTTTTCCGGTTTTTAACATTTTAAATGGGAGCAGTCGGAAGCGTTTGAGGCCTCCCCGCAAGTTTTTGAAGATCAAGGAGAGAAGGGGTTAAGCCCCGAAGAACAGAGGAGCAGCAGAGCAAATCTGACTACGTGTTTGAGAAAGCCCGTAAAATGTTACAAGCAAAACAGGAAAGCGGGCGTTAATAATGCATAAACCGAAGGAGGGGAGAGGAGAAGAAGAAGAAGGAAAAAAAAAAGCGAAAAATCTCCCCGTTTAACAGCACAAGGCTTTTATCCTTGCAGCTGAAGCGATCTGAGCCGTGCCCGTTACCGCGGCGGGAGCAGGCGGCGTTGCGGCCCCTCAGCTCGGGGCCCGGCCGGGCGCTCGGTGCCGGCCGCCGCTCGGCGGAGGCCGCTGCCCGCCCCGTCGCCCTGGCAACGCCGCCGGAGCGCCCGGCTTCAAAGGCGGCGCCGTCCTGTCAGCCGGCCCGGGGCGCCCCGGCAGCACCGGGGGGGGGGGGGGGGGGGGCGCCGGGCGGAGAAAATGCCCCGCGGGGTCAGCGGGCAGCCCCGGGAAGGGAGAGGGGGGCCCGAGCAGCCGGCCTCCGGTTTTAGATTTTAGTGGGGATCCAGCGTGGGG
Organism: Anser brachyrhynchus; assembly: GCF_964034855.1. Taxonomy (NCBI): domain Eukaryota; kingdom Metazoa; phylum Chordata; class Aves; order Anseriformes; family Anatidae; genus Anser; species Anser brachyrhynchus. The sequence goes on along the minus strand of NC_137696.1, from coordinate 60,235,009 downwards.
CGAGGGGAGGGGGCGGTTTTCGCTTCTGTTTGTGCTGAATTAAAAGCGCAGAGACGCGCAAGATGGATTCGGTGGAGGAAAACGCTCGCAGGGAAGGAGAAGGCTTTCAGATATGTAGATCTTAGCAATAAACAACAGCAGTAACGCAGAAAAATGGAGATTAGCTTAGCCCATGTGCTCTTGCCTCATCAATACAGCCGTACCAAGCGTGACAAAGATGCCCACGCGGAAATCGATGCGTGGCGCAGGCCTCGCCGCCCAGCAGCAGGAGGGCACGCTGCCCAGCAGCCACCGCTTCAGGCCCCGATGTTTTTATCCCGCCTGCTTCACCCAGGCCTCACAGGGGAGCACGGTTCTGCCCCCGGGGCCTCAGACCCTCAGGAGTTGAGCCCCTTGCTTCCCTCCCCGCTGGTCACGAAGTACCACAGGGCCCCGCAGTGTTCAAAGACACCTACATCCCGGATACCACAGTACGCTGCCTCCTTTTCACCACAGGAGCAGCCACGTACAGCCCGTCGTGGCACTGAGCTGTGCTCTCCCCACCCACAGTGTGACAAGGGGCAGCGCTTGCTGTTAGGTCTGGTCACCCATCCTGGTAAGGCTGGGATGCACACAAGCACGAGCTGGGACTGGTGCTTGAACCCAGCCAGCAAACCCAGACGGAGCTTGTGGGATACATTAAGCAGCCTGATCTGCCCTTGGCTAATCACGAATGCATAAGCTTTGGGGGCTACAAAACCCAGCTTCTGACAAAACTGAGCCCATGGCATCTATTTTAGAGCATGCAGGAATCTGGAGCCTGTGATAAATTCAAACGCACAGAGCTTATGCACGATGTCTTAGTATAAACAAGGACTGCTTTTCTAGCAAAGTTAAAGACTAAATATAAGAGGAGGGTTGCGTTTTTATTTTAACTGAATAATTTTTTAAAAACCTTCACGTAGCTGTTCATGTTTTGTTTCCAAATTACATTTTTCGTGGATGTGGGTGGTGAGGAAAAAAAGAGTGTCAGCCTATAGGTGCTTTAATTACATTTCAAACCTGTAGTGTCACTGTACACTGTAAGTGACAGAAGATAGCTCTTACCCTGAGTGGCTAGCTGACTACAGCCCTCTGACCACATCTCCATGGAAATGGAGGTCAAGCAATCAACATTATTATACAGGAGGGGAAAGTTCATTTTTTCTGGCAAAAATAAGGTAAAGGTTCTACAGGATTTACTTCAATCTGACCTGTACTGCTGTGAAAACAGGCATTAAAAAGCAGGCACTAGAAACCACTACTTGATTTTTTTTTTTATTTTTTGAACAGGTTCTTCTTCTGTAATCTAACCAGTAAAAAATTAAAGAGCTCAAGTGTTCGTAAGTATATGTAAGAAGTGCCTTTCATGGGATCTGGTATGTGACCTCTGTCTCTTTGCAGCTGAGCAAGACTGCTCCATGGGCAGCCTAAACAGGCCCTCGCACCCCATGCTGCAGTCCGACTGCCAAAGAGCCCTCTGGCCAGAGGCAGATGAAGTCTTCCAGAGCCAAAAAAAAAAATATCTGTACTTTGTCATACCTCAGAATAGGAACAAAAAGGCTGTTACTGTGATTTCCAACAGGACAAAATGTCTAATGAGCCACACCGGAAGAATCGGCAGTCATTTAAAAACACCAGTATGGTATATATACAGTCTTCCTAAGCCTTCTATAAAGGCAAAAGCAAAACAAAGGAAGAGTGAAGATCGAGGGAAAATGGACTAAGAGAGAATCCAAATGAAGCCACAACTATGAGATGTTACTTATTAAAAAAAAAAAAAAAAAAAAAAAAAAAACACAGATCCTACAATTTTATAGCCCTGTTTCAATATATCCTGGAGAACTGTGCTGAAAATTGCACTGAACAACTTTCTTTTTTCCTACTTTCATGTAGGCATCTAATGATACAATAAACAAAGAGGATGGGAAAAAAATTAGGCTTTTATAAAGTTTTCATTAAGCACTATTATTAAAATCTTGACATGGTCTGTAAATTAAACAAGGGAAAGAGAATCTGGAGTTTTTCTTCTGTCTCCATTGCAGCATGGTATGAAAAGCTGGTAAGGCTTTCAGTTCACTATAAAAGTCTAAAATGGAGGGATAACATTTGGCGTTGTTATAACCCATAACATACTAGTTCACTAGGGCTAATGTGTGCACTTAATCCATACATCATTTTATCTACCTATATAATCTTGCAAAGTTATTTTGATTTCACAAGTGAATCTAAAAATCTCAGATCGCTTTCAGTTCCTTTATTCCCATACTTGCGGAAAACAAGTACTGGCTACTCTCTAGTTTGCAGTTTAATAAACAAAACCAGGAATGCTTCAAACCTCTTTCATTACCTTTCATACAAAAGGTGTTCATCATTTATGGTAATATAGATGTACACACGAGTGTACATCTTACGATGCTATGATATGAAATAAGCTTTGTTCTCTTAACTAGGTCCACTGCTGCGTATTCAGCAAACCTTTATAAAGCTTACAGATGCATAATGTATTATTACATGCAAACACATAAATACATAATCTCATGTATGCTTATCTTTATATAACTTCCCAAATGTTAGCTTCAATAATATAGTAGAAGACACACTATTAAGAGAATTTCCCTTTTGAGAAGTGAAAAAAAAAAAACATGTTCAGTTATAAATTCATGCCACTTAACTAAGATGTGAAATAAATGATCCAGAATGACATATTTTTCTATACTAATGCAATTATTCAAATGTGCATCAAAATTCAGGTCCTCATTCTAATTTAGCACAATAAGTCTCATTTCATAGGTTGAGATGATTAAAAGGGTCATCTGCAATTGTTTGCATGGAAGGAAAGAGATCAAAAGCCTAAACACTGCCAACTGAAAGTAGCCTTCTCCTGATGTTACCAGCTTTTCTATCTTGATTTCAACACGTTACGATGTTTCACTCCCTGAAATGACATTGCCAATTCAAACAGGACCCTCAGTCGGGTGGGACTGGTGCTTTGTTTGGAATTACGGGGAAACGGCACCTATTAATCTGTATAGCATTAACGAAAACTGATGCAGTAAGTTGCAGTGCACCACAGTGCACACAGCATAGACTGCAAAAGCCATCGTGAATAGTCTTTAAGGGAAGACTTCACATGAATCTAACACAGCTCCAGCAAAGGAAGGAAAATTTAAGAGAATTAAGCGTTACAGAAGACATTAGATTTCAAGAAAGCACGTTGGAGAAGAATTGTAAAAACAGTTTCAAACTATAGAAAAATAAAGCAAAACACGTGAATGGCCTCACATTACAGGACCAACTTCACTGGGATTCCAGCATAGCACTACCAAACAAGTAACACATGACAAACACCTAGCATTTGCACTGTGGCTGTACCCAAATCCCTGGCAATTGTAGATACACCATAAACAGTAGAAAAGCACTGTGAAACCTTAACACCACGAGCGTGAACGCACTGACACCTGCTTGCACAGAAACAGGACCACTCAGAAGCAAGCCTCGGATCAAAGGCTAGTCATGTTTTTTTTGGTTTTTAAAAGGAGAGTTGCAACAATAGCACCAGAAGCCAGCTCATTCCAAGTAAGCAGGGACGGATGGCAGAAGAAAAAGAAAAGGCATCTACTGTTAGGCTTCAGATGTTGCTGGCCGGAATGAGGTACTGTGTTTAGTCAAGGTTATAAAGCTGAGGTCACCTCTCTGGACAGCTGGTGAGACCAAGTAAAGGAGTCATTCTAGGAGGAAAAAAAATATCTTATCTTACAGGAGTACTTGTGGTAAAAATAAAGGAAAAAAAAAAGCACAATTACAGTGTCTCAGGTACTTCCTGAAATGGTATTCCAGTAATACTCTTCTGTCTTACTTTCTGTTTGGCAATCCCAAAGTTCACATAGGCATGAACAAAAAATATGGGCCAGTGAACACATTAAACTTTGGAATTTAGAGCATGCTATCAACTCAAAATATACAAATAGCAAAACAGATGAGGCATGCACGCCTTTATACAACAACATGTATGTACACACTGTGCAAAATATTCCAAAAAAAAAAAAAAGAAAAGAAAACAAATCCAAAAAACAACCAATCACCCGCAGGAAATCCAAAGCCCCAACCATTTTCGAATGAGATTCCTAAATCCAGAACCTAAAGGGACGGACTTGGAAACTGAGGCAGGCCAAAAGGACAGCTGCTGTAGCAGGTAGGTACCTCTGAGCCATGCATGCAGAGGCACCCGCGCCGCAGCAGCTCCTGGCCCTGCACGTTTCAGTAACGTGGGGGGCTCCGGCTCACCCCCCATTTTGTGCTGCAGGCCGCCACAAGTGCAGGCCAGTTGCCCTGCTATGTGGGTGGCAGCCTCTGAGGAGGGAACAGCTGGAAGGGAAATATGCTTCAACCACCCAGACTTGATCTAGTTTCTTTAATTCTTGAGTCAAAATCAATACTGCCTTGGTATTCGGAGGCAAAAAGCACATTGAGGCAATTCCTAATGGCTTCAGAAAAACACTGCAGGAAAAAGCTACTAATACTTTAATATTCCACCTAGGACAATATTGGCCTATTTAAATACAAGTTTTTGCAACATTATCTGCTACTGGGATCTATAATCCCTTATCAGGTTTCCCAAGTAAGTTTCACGTAGAGGTCAGACTAAGTATTTCTTTTTGCATTTCTAAATTTTCTTAGATCCTAAATGAGTGATCTTGTTATTACAGGGATAATGTAACCATTATAAATGCAGAGTGTTTTGAAAACTGAAAACTTGATGGAATAACCAAGCATCTTTTTTTTTTTTTACAGTACTTAATGAAATTAGTTTTCATACTTCAATAGCAGCCATAACACTGTTTTTAATATAAATATGATCATCCTATCAAGCAAAACCAAGCAATCCTGTAAAGCACAAAACACAAATGATTAACAACAGGACTGCCTCTTCACATTATGAAGTTTAATTTTTATAGCAACACTACTAAATTCAAGAATCAACTATTTTAGTTTCAGTATTTCGCTTTACCACTACGCACACAGAACAAGCTCAGGGCTGCTCTGCACTACTTTAATCACACTTTTGCCCAAAAATAGGACTTAAAAATGAATATATAGGTGGACTCTATGATGGAATCAGTTTGATCACCTATATGAAAATCCTGGCCCCCGCAGAAGTCAAATGTAAAAACGCACGAACATTGACTGGGCCAAGATTTTCAATGTCACATACACACAAAGCTAAGTTCATCCCTCCTGTAATATCTTGGGGGATATGATTTCAGTGAAGCTGCACTGAGCTCGGCCCACTGTTCACACCTACTCCAGGACATAAACAGGAGGTCATGTCCAGAACCTGTATGAACACCAGCACCAATGTTTTGCACCTCAGAAACGCTCAGAAATACATACACTTGGTATCTCTGCAATACATACGAATTGCATGAAAATTACTCTAGCAACAGGTTTATTACATGGAATGGCAAGAAAAGAGAAATGAGCTAGATCAACCACGCTCGATCTGGAATTAACATGACTAGGAGAAAACAGCAACTTTTTCCAACTCCATGCAGAACAGCTAAGAAAAGCATTTGAGAAAGCTTAGTCACTTCTTTGCAACTTGAGGCTTTTTTCCTTTTATTCCAGGCTTAAACAAAGTTCAGTGGGGCATCAAACTGCCTCAGTTTTAAATTACAGTCTGTACTTTAAAATAGAATGCATGCACCACATGTTCCTGAAGCTAGAGGGTGGGAGTGTTATTCACTGAAAATTGAAGGCTTGTTGAGTCAATAATCTTCTTTCACAGAGTAACAATTTTCAGCTAAAATTTCTTGACCCAAACAAAGGAAAACAAGATCATTCAGTTATTTTACAACACTGCAGAAAAAGAAAGGAAAGCGGGAAAGAGGCACACCAGTCTTATCCTACTTGGTGTAAAAACAATGGAGAATTTAATTCACAAGCATTACATGTGTTTCCTTCTTGTTCATGGTTTAACATACTGCCAGTTATTTTCAGATGGAGACACAAATAGCACAGAACTACAGGACACAACTGCTACCACTGTTCTATCAACTGCACACTGCTTTTACCTCCCGTGAGTTACCAGGGATCCATTTACAGATTTTCCCCCTCTTTCTTCTTAAACCAGAAACAACATCCTGGATTTTAAAGTATCACTTAAATTTGAATCAAGTTTTCTACTTTTGCTTACCTGCTTACCTTGACATGGTCTGCAAAGTAAGACTGTTGCTGTACCATCTCTCTTTTTATGATCATTTCTCCTTACCAGAGGGGCTACAGTGGTAATTAATGTTTACATTATGGTAGTGCCCACACCCTCCACCATGATTAGGGCTTACTGAACTAAGCTCTGTATAAATGTCACCAGAGTCCTTCATCCCAGCAGTTTAACCTCTGAGAAAAGAAGAGGCATCTCCTACTAACTCTTAACTACAGTTACTCTAACTATACTGGAAACTCTTTTCCTGCTCTATAAAGACTTCAGCCACCCATGGCACTTGTTCAGGGAGAACTCTTCTTGATGGAGACGATTTTCCAAGCTACTTCATATTCTGGACATTAGACAGGGAGTGTGGATTCCCAAACATTTCCATTCATTTCCATGTATATGAACAGCATGCTAGCTGTTGCTTTGTTTCACATAAAGATTGCTCTGCCTCCATGAAAAGACCCAGTGAAAATGTGATATCAGAATTAACGTGTGAGCACCGACATCTAAGTGACCTAGCAAAGCACCAGTTCCCTCCACTCCAGATACAGCCTTCCGCCTTCAACACAGCATGACCTCCAGTAAGCATGATACAACGCCCAAGCTAGCTGACAAGACCGAGGCCGTGATTTCACTACAGCTTACTCTGACCGAGCCGTCGTCTGCCTGTTTAGAGCCCTGTGACTGCTGTGGGGCAGGACTAAGAGCACTGTTTTGCCACCACATCTCAGCCGACAGGATGACAGCATCTCAAACCCTTCCAGCAAGACCACACAGTCCTTTAGGATGTGGCTAAAACCAAAGCTGTTGCAGTCCCACTCTCCCACCGTACCTACGCATTCCCATCTCCCCCTCCGCGGTACCAGGGATGCTCACACAATTACAGTGATTCAGCCAAAAACTAACCCAGAAATAAGAAGGGCGATTATTTCTGAGCTGGGCCTGTTCCCGAGTCGCAGCAGTGAGGGCGGAGGAGGTGGTAGGGCGCAGCGGGCGCCCTGTGTGGCACACGGCAGGGCTGCAACCGCCCGGACTTACAGCAGCTCAAGAACCTCACCCACAGGTTGCAACAAGATGAAATCGGCAGAAACCCTCGTTTCAAAAGTCTGGCAGCCTTGGGTAGGCCGTTTGACCTCACACCTCCAAGAACCACGCTTGGTGCTGAGCACGAAAAGGACCTTATTAAAGCAAAGTAATGGCAAAAAAAATATGTCTATCTGAAACGGCTTTCATACTGATGCCAATAAAAAATTAAATTCACCCATGTTTTCCGCCCTTCGTTCTATCAGCACAATCCAACAAGAACATTTACAAAATTACTCATTAAAGGCAAAACAAAGTATTAGTCTTCACAGACACACACAGCCTATACTGACATAAGCTCCTTTACTGCAACAACAAATTTGCAGATATATCATTTGGAAGGTTTTTCCCGTACGTCTGTTCTATCTTTGTCACAATAGCAGAAATGTGTATTTGGCTATTATCCCTTAAATCTCAGTAAATATATTCGGTAGTAGCTGTTCTCCAGACAATTGCATTCAGGCTTCTCCCCCTTTATTCCTCCACTCTAACTGGGAACAGTTTCTGTTTATTACTTCCTTTCCTTCACAGAGTACCTAACTCCCATGTTTTCTCAAAAGCCTGAGATTTCCTTCTAATTGTGACCCCAACAAAAGTGCTCGGAGCACTATTCTATGCAACTTTTCATTTGGGCTCTCAGTGACTCCACATGGTTAAAGACCTCCAGGTCAAACCTTTCAGATATCAGAGCATTTAGGAGAAGGAAAGCAAGCATTGTATAGAATCTGACAGGCCATTAGAAGTAGCTAATAAAGCCATATTTTGTTTGTAGCCATTTGCTACCAACCCACATTACAAATTTGTCCGCTTTGAACTTTATGGGAACATTCATGCCAGGACTTTTATATACAACGTGTGAAGGAAACGGAACAACTATTGAGCTGTTTAGCTGTGCTTACTGTGACACAAACCTGCTGAAAAAACTCTCCAAAAGGATGACACAAGTCAGCATTCAGTGCTGCAGAAAGTGGCCAGCTCCTCTTCAAATTCATCAAAGGGAAACGCTTTTTTCAAAGCCACATCAGAGAACACCATTCAGCATTTAGTGTTACATCTCTTTTGTTGTTTTTAAACATTCGTATAAGCTCACTATGTAGCTGCTGTGACTTTACACAATGCCCTTAAGAAATAAAAAGATAACGGGCAAATTGTATAAATATCAGAATACCATGAAACAAAACATTACCAAATTTTATTAAAAGCTTAACACCACTATCATTTCAAGCTTCAATATACAAAGATGACTTACTGACTACCCTCAAGAACAGCGTTATCTTGAAAGCAAGTTTAAGAAGCCACATTTCGCATTCCAAACTGACACTATAGCTAGGAATGAACTAAATGAGGAATAGTGATCACAGGCTTTCATAAGCAGCTGAAAACTGAATACAGACCCCTTGCTCAAGGGGAGAAAAAAATACTTATATGGTCAAGCTATCCTCGCTCCCAACAGAGTTACATTAAAGTCTTCATCATGCTCACCATATTATGCATGTATGGACTATTCCTAATTTCTAAGGCATTTTCCTGGGAAGTAAGGAAGTTTGCTCACATTACTAAAAAACAGTGTCACCGTATGTGAAGGGTTGCAACTGCATTTAGATTTGGAACAAAAACAAAACACAAAATGGTAATACCGCTCATCCCTGTCCGAACAGCAAGGTTTTTCAGTATATAAGTGATCTATGGATTAAAGCTTTTCAGTAGTGAAGTGCTTGAATAAGAGCATTTAGGACAAACCTACAGTTTAAGCTACATGGCCAAAATGGTTAACATTCACTGTTAATACCACACCAGCTTACTCATACCTAGAATAATAATGAGCTACTAAATATACCAAACACTTAGGGACACAGATAATACCCAACAGTCTGCTTAGATATCATGATGATGGAGGTAGGACAGAGTATGGATTAAAAGTAGGACAATTGTTTAAGAAAAAGCACAGGCAAATTAGAACATTAGCTGATAAATAACTATTTCTATCTATCCTTATAAACACTGTTCATGAAAAACTGAGGTAAAAAGTCCTTTTTAATATTATTCCTTTTAAAGCAGTTAGTTGTTGCCAGAACAGTTCCATGTCCAATAACTACTATTTTTAAAGTAATTGCTACTGTTCACTTTTGAGACCTGTTCAGAGAAATTAGTCTTAAAAAAAGGCTTCCCTGAAAAACGGTCAAAATTAATACTAGTTCAAAGCAAACGGATAGCTCTTCTCACACCAGTTTTCATAGCTTCTCCTGAAGCATACATGTTTTAACATCATGTAAAGAAAGAATTTGTGGCGTATGTACTCTCCTAGGTGCCGAAGAGATAAACATCTTCATGGCATTTTAAAGTTATTATCCTATTCTTAAGGGTTGACAATAGTGCCATGTGTCAGAGGTAAAATATACAACAGTCTACCAGATTTCACACATACATTCAGTGTCTCGATAAGGTAAACTCCAGAGGAATCCCTGTGCTAACTGGAAATGAATACACACTCAGTGAACCGGGGGAAACATCCTATAGGTTTGCCATACATTATTCTGAGCCAGAGGTCATGTAATTTATGAACAGTTTTCATCTTTCAAGCTGACCGTATTCTGGTTGGTTGAAATTCATGCTGTTTTACTACCAAAAAACAAGAAAATCCCCAAAACAACAGTAGCATACAGAAACAAGTCCAAAGAGTACTTTGTCCATTACAGTGAAATAAGACCTTCAACAACGCAAGTAGCCGCAGTGTCTTTGCGAAGTGTATTAATGTGTGCTGTTTCCCCCACAGCAGAATGCACAGAGCTCAGAAAACTAAGAAAGGTTAGTCCAAAATAATCTTCCAGCCAAACAATCAACCTAGCCAAAGTATCATTACCATTCCCTCTTCTGCACTTCTGACTGTAGTAATAGACCGTAGCAGAATTAACATGTCAAACTCGTTATTTATGCTCAGGGTTTGGAACAAATAACTCATGGCGGCAGTGTTCTAAATCAAAATACACTGAAATCCTTAGAAAAGGGCACAGAAAAAAGCCTCTTTCTCACCAGATTGTTTTGTGCAAGTACAGAATTCCTGAAGACAAATATCAATCCATTTCCTCTATGCAAATACATGTGCACGAACATAAAATGTGGATGTACAGGGATATTTTGGACCAGTAAAACCCTAAGCTAAGTCCACTCATACACAGGCTGTCTGTTCTCCCCCCCACCTTTTTTTTTTTTTTAATAATAATAATTCCGATCAACTTTGTTTATTATTGCCCTTTTCAGTACTTCTCATCCACTTATTCTAGGTGCAATGAGGTCCTACATAAAGTGCTTTCACTTAAAGATATTGTACGGTAACAGAAACATTAGTTTCTTACTGGTAAGCTCGATGGTCTTTCTTGCTGGATTAGATTCAAGTCTTCATGGTTAGGCTTTCCTGGGGCCATAGGGGGTTGAGATCTGGTTCCATAGCCTTCCTGAGACATGTCCTGCAAAAACAGTTGCAACAGAGTTATTAACCTGATTCAGTAATTACAATTAAATGCACATCACAGAAGGGTGAAAATACAACAGCTGAGCACTCATTTTTTATTTTTTAATCACAAGTTTTTACTAGTCACATCTTCCTGATGGAAGTACCAAGCCCACACAGGTACCACTACGGCTGGCACGGTTCGTGAAGAAATCCCTGCAGCAGGCAGACGTGCCAAGGGGTGGCAGGGAATCAGACCACTGCAACATGGGGCAACGCACACAGACAAGCCTGCTAAATTAATGGCCCCCTTCTACCCTAAGAGGAGCAAGCACTAAGTGGTCAAAATGTTCATCCTACTCTTTGATGAAATACTGAGCCAGGTGGAAGGACTGGACTTGAAAATTAGATTGTAACCATGCTGTGTAATCAGATGCCTGTAGCAACCCTGGATTTACCATCAGTACTACTGACTTTCAAAAGCTGCCTGTCAAAGGGCGGCAGAGACGACAGTCGCATTGCATCCGAGTGCTTCGGAGGCAAGTGTATTTGACCAAAAGCAGCTCCACAGCCCGTACCAGCAACTTGGGGATTTTCCTCCCGGTGCAAGCCCAAGCAGTGTTAGGTAACGGCCTGGCACACAACCCACTGCCAAGGGGCTGGGGGGCCACCGAAGAACCCTCTCCCACCCCACAAACTTACTCGACGTGCAAGATACTTGCCCATTGCAAAGCCTTAGGTTCAGGCTCCGCTGTAGCTGCTATACTTCACATTAGCTGCTCCTGCACTAACTTCTTCAAGGAAAACAAAGTGCAAAACCTACTTCAGCATGGGTAACTGGCAAGGAAAGTTGAAGAACCAGTTCCCGACTGTTAGAAAAAGATATCACTCCTTACTGTTTTTTCTTTATTGTTTTTAAATCATTCGATTCTCTTCTCCCCCTCCCCGCACACCGGCGGTGCAATTTGCTCAGGCCGTCCTCTCACGGCCTCAGCTTCGGTCAGCGCCTGCGAGCGGCCAGGCGGGGGGCACGGGGAGGGACATGGAAGTGTCCCTGCCACCCCCACCCCCACCCGCACTGTGAAGACTCCATTGCTGCTGCTGGCAGAGGGCTGCTCTTGCAGTCCGGTGTCCCTATCGGTGCAAGTTACTGCTCGCACACAGGCTGCGCAGGCCAGCCGGCCTGCAGAGCAGGAAAGCTTTCTGCCTCAGTTTGAGCCCTGCTCCTGACAGGGAGAAACTTGTTAACGACAGCACCGTTTCCGTCCGGCTCCTTCCGTCGCTTTGGGCTCTCCTGAGTTACTTCAGGGGGTGCCGAAAACTCAGCGAGGCTCAAAACAAAACCCGGCGGAGCTGAGAGGATGTAAACCCAACGACGAACGATCCGGTCTGCGAGCCTGTGCCAAGCGAAATCAAGCAGCACTTAAAAGGCCAGCACTTCAATGTGGTTACCAGCAGAGGGTAACAATTAGGCTTAGGGGTGACAAAGGCTGCTGGCTGAATGATGATTATCCCCGGTGACCCCCCGCGCGCCCCCCGCCCAGATCTCCACTTGTCACACAGCTCTCCTGCTGCGCGCACCAGCAGGTTCCTGTGGATTAGCAGCGAGGTTTAAAACCAACAAACGGCACAAGGCCGCCATTCAGCAGCCTTCACCCTGCCACAAAGGAGGAGAAAGGTGCAGGACAGCTTCACAATGGGCAAACAAATGAGCAAACCTCTGCTTTCCCCTTTATTTCACAACACACGCGCACTCGCGCGCACGCACACGCCGGTTGTCCCTGCACAGACATCTGCAACAAACCCTGCCACCTGAGGTCTGCGCTTCCAGCTCGCCCTTCTGCTCGCTCCCCTAGTTCTTTACAAACATGCAAAGTACAAAAAAAGAACCGCTTGTTAAATCACCAACCGAAACAAAAGAAAAAAAAACACCAGGAGTGGTGAAAAAAGGATAAAGGGAGTATTCCACTTTGGAGACATCATTCTAGAAATACAATTATTTCATTTTCCATACAGACACTACAGGCTTAGGACTTTTTTTTTTCCTGTGAAGCAAAACATGTTTTGTACATTGAGAAGTCAAGAGCTATTATTCCTGACAAAATACCAAGCACGGGTTTTCCCACATTTGCAAGATTTTACTTGAAACCTCACTTCCTACTGAAGCTTCCAGGGGAGGGAAGGGAGAGAGCAGAGACACTGTGCTTTTCCCCGAGAAATACTGCATGTTGAACGGAATTTACTTTTACCTGGGTATTTGAAGACTATCTGTGGAGCATCTTTGCACATGCTGAGTGCACATAAAAGAAGCTGGACACGGCAGCCTTTGTCTTTTTAAATGCGTAACGTTCACAGTGCCTCCCCTTCTGACTGTTGAAAAACCAAATCTATTTGCTCAATTCTCTATTAGGTTTGGAAACAAATACTGCAGACATCTGTGTTTGTTATGATGGGGATACCTGTGCACTCCAAGTAGGACTGAAATCACATCCCATTTCCCTATATTCACTATAAAGCCATTAGATACTTTGATGACTGGAAACTTGGAAAGTAGCTCTTGAGAAGTGAAAAATCGGTCTGCTCTCTAAGTTTCAGACACAGGAATCTCCCAGAAGAAATGTGCATGGGGCTATGTGAATAATTTTATGTGTTTATACATATGCAGTGTCCAATAAAAACAGTTCATTTATATAATAAACATAATGACGATTAAATAATAGCATGTTACACTAAGAGGTTGGCTTCAAAACCAAAACAGTGCTTAATATCATTCTCCCTGAAAAAACGGAGAGAGAAAATCCCTACCGTCTTTCTTCAGTTTTTCTGTGTTTGAAAATTTTGTTAACATTCAGCATATTACAGACTAGATAAAAAGATTTTGAGAGATAAATAAGACGTAAGTACAGAGGTATTAGGGTAAATTGTCTGTCACTGAAGAAATGCACGGAACTGGCAACACTCACTTTCAGTTCTGAAAGGTCATTTTTCTTTCTAGCATCTAGGAATGGATTTGTCAGGGGGCGAAGAGGAAACATAAGGGGAAGGGGAACGTGTTGCCACATGTGCGCTATAGCCATGGCTGAGAAGTCCCTCATTGGTACCGAGGCTCAATCTTCTCCCAGGATCCCTGTGGTTTTGTTTTTCTTTTCCTTTGACTCCCAATATTTTATCCACCAATGATATCAGATTTCAGGGCAAAGCTTCTGATTTTTTCTAATGACTCACAGAAAAACCTTCCTCCCATAGAAGACAAGTATGTGTGTGACAGAGAAATCCAGGCTTTCATAAACAGAAGGCTACAAGTTTCCACTCAGAACTTCCCAACTTGGCACAAATCCAATCATATCATAGCTGTTACAGCACAAACTGTCAACAAAGTTGTAAAATAACTAAAAGCAGGGTTTCCCCCATCAGATTTTAGAAAAGACACTGGGAGAAATAATCAGCAAGTCATAAACATGTACCCCAAAATAGACGAAGTTCAGCCTGTTTTCGAAAAATATTTATACTCTGAAACAGGTAAACCAAAAAAGAAAAAAAATGAACATGCCTATGTGTGTAATGCCTAAAACCTACAAAGTGGATAAGCTGTTCAGAAATCAGTCCATGTACAACTATTATATTTGGGCAGTAACAATCAATTGCTCATCACCCATAGAGCCAGTTATTCACCTCCTGCTCATGTGCTTTCTTACCTTGGGCTGCTAACTGGGGTATATGGAGCTCGTGACTTGTGTACTCTTAGGAGTATGGAAGGAAACGGATGGGTATTTTCTTAGCTTTTGTTCTCTAACACTATATTCATTTTACTAACTTTCTGAGTCTCTAATTCTGATGTGGGGTGTCACAGGTTTTGAGGAAAAAAAAAAAAGGGCCTATGTATTGGCCTGCAGGGAAGTCAAAAGCTCCTTGCTCCTGCCTCTCCCATTCTTGGCACTGGGCACCACCACCACCACCTTCCTGTGTTGGGTCCTTACAGGACCGCTTTGTGAAACGGTGCAACTTAAAGCTTGCAAGAAGACTAACCCCCTGCCTCCCAGCTTTGTTTTCTGAGCAGGAATGGCCCCTGGAAGGGTTGGGTGAGAGGAAGAGGTGAAGGAGCCATGAGCCTGGCTCCACCAACCACCAAATTGTAGCCCAGGTCAACAGCACGGCAACCCTTCTGGAGCAGGCCACAGATAGGCAACCTTCTCCTTTGTAATGTGCAATGCTAATAATATAATTAGTGTCATGCTTTCATTCCCTAGCTGGGCCTAGTTTAAAACAAGAATTCTGTCCACATTTTTGTTTCCTATGCAAAACTGAATGAATATAGTGCCGATAATGCTCAAAACCGTGTAGATGGAATGCACACTTGTTTTAAGTTCTGCTAAAGAAATTAGGATCTAATTATGGAGCAGTTTAAATTATTCTTAATGGAAAATGAAAGCATAGGGAAATCATTAATTTTTGGGGAAACCACATTTAAAGAACGGCTGGGTGAGAAATATCATTCAGGCTTCATCCACTTCTACTGCAGTAAATTTCAGAGGGATAACATGACCACCCAGGAAGATAAGTACCACGACGGTTAAGTAGAAGCAAAATAATTTATGGAAAATAATATACTACTTTTCAATTTGAAGAACTCATTAAAAACTATTTTAGCTTGTGTCCTTGATTCATTTGGTTGATCTACAAAAGACTTCAAGTGTGAGAGCGCTGAATTCTACAGCAATGTGACAACAGCAAAATTGAAAGCAAATGTTCATTTTTCCCCCCACATCACTTGAGAATGGAGGTCAGGACCCAGTATAAAAGCCAGAAGAAGCATACAGCCCTGCTATACAAAATTATTTTCCTCATCTCTGAAGGGACACTATGGAAGAGGAAAGAGGCAAGTCATATCTCATTGGATACAGAAAGACATTCCTTCTTATCACTTACCAAAGTAACCGTTTGTGCTGTGATGGTAAATACCCACCAAAACATTTCTCCTCCCTTCCACCTTCTGATGCAAAAAGCTGCAATAAAAAAAATTCCGTACCTGAACAGTGGCATGTCTCCCTCCACACGGCCAACTTCTAGCCCAGCCATGATCCCTGAAACATTACCTCCTAAGTCGTACACTCCGACAGCACAAAGCACCAAAGCACAGCCAACCTGCTGGAGCTATATTGCAGGTAAGGCTGTACTCAGAAAAAAAGTGTTATGCCCAAGGGCACAAGCAACACCGAGGCTCACGCAAGCAGGCAACAGAATGCAAACCTGTGGGGAATGGTCCACTAAGGACAAAAGAGCAGAGGGGTTTGCCCGAATCTCAGGCAGATGGTCTGCATAGGTCCCACAGGGTGTAGATGCTGGGTCAGGAAGAAATGCATATATATGTCTTGAACTTTGACCTTTACGAATCAGAAAGGGGGGGGAGGGAGGTGGGGGGGGGAGGAAGGCAAAAACAAACAAAGCTTTAAAGAAAAGGAAACTTGTATCTTGCAGCTGTGCAAGGTACTGTGCAAGCACTGTACACAAGCCAGCGAGCAAGTCTCTTAAGTGCAGAGACAGAACAGGTGATGGCAGGAAAAAAAGGATTTGGTAGGTCCCATGCCAACAAAACCACTTTAGGTTGATTACCAGTGCAGTCCAGTAATCCCCTTCAGCGTGATAGTCTATGTTTAGGTGATGAAGTAAATAAACCCTTCTCATAATCAGAATATGTAGATCTCAGCCCGCTACCACCACCTGAACGGAGACAAAGAGAGCAGCTGTCCTGAGGTACAGCAAGCACCTGGAGAAACTTGGAAAAGCTGCAGTTTCGATGTCTCAGGCACAGAGCAGTCACCATCAGTAAGACATCTGATCTTCAGTGTAATTAATGCCGCCCCTTCCAAGATATCTGCAGTTTCATTCAAAACAGTTGTGCTTCCTAGATTTCTTTTTTTTAAGCTAATCCACATATGTCTACAACAACGGGAACACCATTCTGTCCCTTCATGATCCCCCCTTATCACAAATTGATAAGTGAGTTAAGTCTCAAGGCACAGGAGAGAGAAGAAAAAAACTGTACTTGTAGCAGCCAGAAGTTGGTGCAAATTATAATTATCTCAGCCTCAATCACGTATTTGCTTACATACGTCCATAAGCCATCTAAACACTCAGGAAGTCATTAGAAACTCAGACTACCAAATTATGGAAAGTTTTCCCCAGCAGAATACACTGAAAGCACATTAAATGCAGATAGGGTCAAAAAAAGTCTCCCACATCTGAGGAAGAACATTATTTGTTTGGACAGGGTAGCTTCCAGTCACATATCAGGTAATCTGAAACAGCTAACAAGAAAGATGGGTCCCTCTTCCTAAACACTCTAGTCCATTTTTACGTATGTCTTGCCTGTATGGCCTCCAGGAGCTGCGTTAAGCTAATGATGCAGGAAGAGCTCAAAGATGAAACCCTTCTCTGAAGCCCTTATCTTGCTATTCTCCTTCCCCCACTATTGCATTCCACGGATCACAGAGCATATCAGTAGTGGATTTAATCAGAGACAAGGCATTTCTTCTAGTTTTATTCTCTCGTAACATTCCGCATGAAAAAAAAACGTGCAAGTTTGGTGTTTGTATTAAAATGTGACTGTTTAACATTTCACAGCCTGATAAATGGCTGTCAATTCTTAATTTACAGGCCAAAAAAAAGGTACAGCTTCTTTGTTCTGCAGACATGATGTTCAAGTATGAATGAGGAGATGAGAGAAAACCTGAAGATGCAATCTGAGAACTATAAATATAACTTGGAAGTAAGAGGTAAAGCAAGCCTTTTATTTCCATGAATTTCCCCATGTTTAGAGAGCCTTTTGGACTTTTCCTAAAAAACCCTACGAGGCTGGGCAGTCCAACCACGCTTTCATTTTCTACACCCAGTATTTCCTTTCCCTGCCCATCCTTTAACTGACAGAGCTATATTTAAAAGAAAAACAAACAGAGAAAAAGAGCGTTGGCAGTTGGTTGGTTGTTGTTTTTTTTTTTTTTTTTTAAAAAACTTTCTATTCTTTCTATTCATTTGGGACAAGCTACCACATTAATGCGATGACTTACAGATTTTGTGCCATCCGGTGTCCTGCCCTGCCAAACTACTCCTTCCTAACGCTCGGGGAGG
Source organism: Anser brachyrhynchus (assembly GCF_964034855.1). Lineage (NCBI taxonomy): Eukaryota > Metazoa > Chordata > Aves > Anseriformes > Anatidae > Anser > Anser brachyrhynchus. The sequence goes on along the minus strand of NC_137696.1, from coordinate 60,217,121 downwards.
GACGCGCTCTTCGGCAGGCCCGAGACGCCAAGCTGGGCCGAGACCCCCGGACGGAGCTGGAAGCGACAGGAGGCCGGAGCGGGGCAGGATTTGAAGCCTGCCCTTTCCTCAGAGGCGGCGCTGAGCCGGGGGGCCGCGTGCCCCAGAGGGCAGGATTCGGCCCCAGACGCCCGCCGCGGCGGAGGCGGCTCTCGGAGCATACGGCTGGCTGGCAGAAACGAGGTCAGGGACTGCCCGCAGCTTACAGCAGGGCTGGGGCCCTGCCGCCAGCTTACGGAATAAAGAGAAAAGCTGCTCCCAGAGCAGCTGCTACCTCCGGGCCAACCCAGCGAGGTACCCGAGGAGGAGACTTCCGCACTCGAGGCTGGGAAATATTTCTGCAGCGTTTTCTTTGGGGCACGGCAGCGTGAGCCAGGACTTCACCCGAAGGCTCAGGAAAACCTGCGACTCCGTAAGGAAGGGCTGCAAGCAACACAAAACACCACTGCGGTCACACAAAACCTGAGTGGTGAGGGGGCTTTGTTTGCTTTTGTTTTCTCTCTTTTGTTTTATTTTTTTCCCCTAAATATAAAGCTCATTATGTGATAGACAACACCTACATCACAGTCCAGTGCAATCCGTTATGTCATTCCCTAATACTCCACCACAGAGTCTCTTATAAGAAATGACCGACATGAGGCTTACCCACTGCTCATCAATGGGAGAATCGCAAGGGAAGGAAGTGAAATTCAGATGCGGAAAAGCCTGCAAGAACCCTGGTGAAGAGGGTTTTCTCAGCTGGACTCTGCCATCTGAGTTAACTTAAATTTTTGGAACGTGAGAGGGTTAGCGTGGGACATGTGGGGCTACTGGAGGTAGGGCATTAGCTGCATTCCTCTCCGCTCTTCCTCCGCAGTCCTTGAAGAAGGAGTGCCTGCAAAACAATTTTTAAACCCAGCCGCCACATGGAAAAATGTCTTAGTCCGAGGAGTGGAAAGAGAACAGTAATTTACAGAGGACAATAATTTACAGACGTAAGCACCTAGCTGCAGGAGCAATCCAACAGACTGCACAATACGAAAGTTTAAACCAACAGAGGTGAACTATTTCTTTCATCTCTGAGGTAGAAAAGTCTTCACCACCATTGCCACAACCACAATTTTTTCAATAAAAAGTATTCCCAACTGGGCTGGCGTTGGGAGTGGCAGAGGACAGGGCTGTGGAGAACAAGCGATGAAAACTTAAACCTCAGCTGTGGCCAGACCACGGACCATTCTCTAACACATCCCTGAAAACAAACAAACAAACAAACCAGTGAGATTCGCTGAAAGTTGGTAAAGGAGTGCTAGGTAATAAAGGAAGAGGAAACCTTTTTTTTCTTCTTCTTCTGAGGGTGAAAAGCAAGACCTTTGTGAATTCTGTAGGCAGACACCCAAAACCATAAAACCGTATACCTGTATTTCATTTTCTACCCCAAAACATGCATGTGGAACAGGGGTTGTAGATTAGATGGGTACTTGGCAATCAGGAAGAAGTCATAGGAAGAGGTGGAGAGAGAGGCTGTACTCTCTCATAGCTTGATTTACTGAGGGACAGCTCACAAAGACCAGCGGTTTTTCTCCTCTCTCCACCAAGCAGTTTTGTCAACACGTACAGATAGCTTGGTTTTGAAGCAGTATCTTATTCACCTTGACTTGCTGTTTCATTCTTTGGTGGTCACACCTGATCGCAACAACGAACAAACCCTCTAAGGTTTCAGCTGCGCATTCCAAATCCCGCTATGGTAGGACAGAAATGCAGTAAAGGGGAAGTACACGGAAGGATAATGAATATATATTAAATATATGCTGACCTATATTCAGATAATACATTGTCTTAACAACAAAATCCCAGTTCAGGATAGAGAAAATAAAACTAAATATACATACAGCAAACATCTTTGATTACTAAAGAAAATATGAGCAGCAAAAAAAAACCCACAGTGGTAAATTTTATGCCAGGAGATATTAACAAACTTATTTTCCCCACCTCTGAGGAAAATAACGTGTTAATTTAAAGGCCATAAGAGAATATTGCTGCATTGCAACTGGCCATAAGGTGTAATTTACAAGACCAGTAAAATCTGAAATATATACTGCTCACATACAAAAAAAAAAAAAAAAACACATCCAGATCTATTAACATTTTTCAGACTTCACAATGTTATCACTTAATTCACTGTACAGTCCCATTCACATTTCAAAATTTTCCTTAGACCGGGATTTGTGCATTTATATTCTAGAACATTTGTGTGGACACATTTGTCTAAAAAGAGCCACCAGATTAATGGATCATAAAGTAAATGACTATTATGTGATCAGGTATCTTTTGAAAAACTTACTATTCTGCTTACTATTCTGTTTAACTTACTGCTACATTTCGAAGGTATAGATAAAATTATTTCTGGGATATTAATTTTGGTCTCCATAACAGTAAAATAAAATCATCATTGGGTAATAAGGAGAGTGGTAAGGGGAACAACACTAGTTATGATTACTAATCTCCTAAAACAAAATAGTTTTTATCAGCCTGCATTCCAAGAGTTTTACTATCAAGTTAATTAATAGACTCCTACACTAATATCTAAATGCCAAGCAATTAATGGCACTGAACTATAAATGGCTTTGTCTTTGCTCTTGTAGGGTTATTTTATAAAGCAAATGCAATTCTATCACTTCAGTGATTTAATGCAGGCTTTGTGAGGTTAATATTCCCAAGCAGTTGCAGAATAAAGAACTGCTTTAATTAACCTTCTGTGATTTAAATACTGAAAGAAATCAGAATTTAGAAACTTTAAATAATAATGCCACTGTAACAACAATACTACTATTCTGTGGATCAAAGCCAAACCGCTAACTGATTTGAGAACTCTGAAAAACACATTGAAACATGTGCATTTTACTGTATTTGTAACCTTGAAAAAGACTTTTCTCTAGACATAACACTCTACATCCATGATAGATTTTCATGTTTTTTTTTTTTGTAGTTAAGGTTAAAAAAGTTTCCTTTCAGAACTATTTACTTATAAATACCGAATTTTTTAGTTTATACAAAAATATTTAAGTACAGCATCCCCATCTTTTGCGCTTCAATGCTTTGCAGGGATTTTTCCTACTGTCCACTATGCCTGCAAGCTGGTTGCGTGTAAACAACTGGCTGCTTACCAAAAAGGAGCAAACAGGAGTTAAGACCTCCCCTTTTCCCCCCAGACTAGATTTTCTCTCTTTCCATTTAGCAGAGAGGAGGCTCATATTGCCAGTCTTTCTTTATAATACTGAGGGCTAACTTCGTTTCAGTATATGGGGAAAAAAAAAAAAAAAAGCTCATCAGGACTAGGGCCTTTCTTCCATGCTCATCTTACAATCCCAAGAGCTGTGATATGTGCTTACCAGGTTCAGAATGATACAAAATAGGGAATTAAAATTAAAAGCCAGCAGGGTCCAGGCTGCCATGAACTCCACTGCCAAGCGGGTGTGCAGTGTGCTCTGGCCGAGCTCCTCCGAGCAGCCCGCTCACCCTCACCAAGCCCCACTGGCAGCAGACGCTTGGAGAGGTGGACTAACTGCTTTTGTGGGAGAAGAAAGCAGACCTTCACATCCCTCCCTCAAACTGCAGGTGGAAAAGCCCGCTTTCAGCAGAAAATCACTAGTAGGTGAACACGGTAAAAGAATTAAGTGAATGGAAAAATGTCTCCTAACTACAGCTGGGGATCTTTAAACTGCGGTGACAGAATTGTTAGACAATGTAGAAGCGAACACACACATACTTTCCTCACGTATGGTACACGGGCTCTGCTTTTGGAAGATTATCAAACAGAGGTATAAACAACTTCGGTACACTTTATACATAAGCAGTAGCACCACTCAACAAGACAAAATATTTCTCATTTCCCAGGAATACCATTTAACAAATCCAGGTTTACTACAGAGTTAGATGCATACAAAGGGCTATTACACATGCTAACGTTAAAGGTTTCAAACCCAATAGACTAGAGTTATTTTTTTTTTATCTTGCTTTACCTATCACCCTGTCTGCGAACAATCACTTTAAAACAACAGGCCCAAGAAAGTCTTCCCAAACTCTGAATGCATGTTTTTGGGTTTGGTCAATGTGCCTTCAGCAAAAATAAGCCCACACTGGTGCTAGTGCTGCTTCACGGTATGCCCCCATTGTGTGTTCGTGCTCGGGTGTGAGTTCACAGGAAACGGTCCTTGCTTCTTCCGCCTGCACCTAATCCTTCCAGCCCCTTGACTTTGGAAGATGGCTCTCCAAGCCTGACGAGCTAGCATCTATTATAAATAGACATAAACCTCTGAGGATAAAAGAGAAGAGCTTGGCATTTCCTGGAATGATACAAACAACGCTGAACAAACAGAGCATTCCCCAAATGGACCATAAGCAGCTATTCCCATTACTGGGAGAAGATGCAGCACAACAGGAGCCGTGGTTTCACTGAACTCCTGAGCTGATCAAGAAACCTCAGCCACAGAGATAAACAGTCATATGCTTAGCACTTTTTCGGTATCATGGCAGTATCGTGCTTATGAAATAAGACTTTCTAAAAGCTGAAACCTGACTAACTGGCAAAGAGTTCAATCAGTTAAGCATTCATTGAACCTACAGAGCTTCAAACCTCATTTGCCCCTCCTGAAAATGTTACACACTTAAAGGTTAAAAAAAATATATAAGTTAATTTTATGCACAAGTATGGTTCCTAAATATTCCCCCGGTTGTTTTGTGGTTTTGTTTGTTTGTTTTGTTTTTTAAATCACTGCAGTGTTTACCATGGTAAGGTGACAACTTTCTTTCAGAGGTGCTGGCCATTGGTGAGATGTCTAGAAGCCGAGATTTAAGCCATGGTGCGAGAGTTTGAGAGCCAGTTGCTGAAAGACTGCTCTCCCACTCCTTCGTCCCCACAAATCTCTCCAAGCTTTATTACAGATGCAAAAAGTCAAGACTGCACCCTGGCTTTTGATATCCGATATCTCTGAAGTACGCTGACAACAAAGTGCTCAATGTACCAAAACGGATGCCTTTATAAAAAGAGGTTATACTGTTGTTTTTCCTTGACTCTTAATTCAGGTCCCACAGAAAGGAGGCTGGAAAAGCTGGCAGAAGAACCCAGCTGTGTGTGAGAGTTTTCACCCCACCACTTTCTTGTCAGAGATTTCCCTGCTCACTACATCCAGGCAGCTCTGATTTGTAAAAGCCAACCAACAGGTACGCATCAGAAGCACGAGTTCTCAATGCTATGGATTCGGGGTTGAACGGCTCAAAGGAATCACTTCTTCCTTATTCCTCTTTACCTTGGAAAGAAAATAATTACCTCTGAAATGAAAATAAGGCTAGCATTTCAAAACACCATCTCTGTTGTGGAGACAATGGAAGCCATGAAGGATTTACGGCGCACAAGCAGTGGTGTCAGTCACTGTTGATGGCGACAAGCACCAATCTCTTCTGAACATTAAACTTGCTTATGAGCTCTCATATAACTGTAATAGCCAACTTTCACAAAGAATGCTTTCCTATATGGCTGGCAGCAAATGTCAGATTAACATGCAGACGTGTTCCTTCCCAGATTTCCTGTGGTTCATAACACAACAAACATTAAGTGCAACCACTCGTCAGTGGTGGATGACTGCAAACGCAAGAGTTAAAAGGAGAGAAGGACAAACAATCCTTATTATAACTTTAAGCCTTGGGCAGCTACATGTTACTTGCAAGGCCCCATATATTCTGAAAGAAGTTTAAATTAAATTCTGCGGGAGTTAAGACTGAACTACAGTACTGTCGACGGCTAATTCTGTGCCAGTTTCTAATAAGAGAGTGGGGATTTTATTAAAAAGAATAATTGAGTTGAGGTATAAAGCTTTAATTTGGACTCACTGAGGATTATCTGTTACTTACTAATGAATTTGATATTTGCATGCAACACAACTATTCCTAACTTACAACAACAGCATTTTTATACTGTGTTACACCCCAAAACAGCTTGACAATGTTAATTAACATGCTGCTTATTACACTGTTAAAGGAACTTTAGCAGCTCACATGAAATTGCAAAACAAAACTTCATCCTCTTGGTACCAAAATCACTTCAGCAATTTGATGCATTTTGCCACAATACAGTTTGTTCTGTTTTCATGACAGCCATACAGCTTGGACATGAAAAGCAATTAATTAGTTTCACATTTTGTTCACATTTTCAAAGACTGTTTCAAGTGGGGTAATGTTGTATCTGTCCTACCTTGCACTGACTCAGTGCTAGAAACAGATGTCCACATGGGAACATGCCCACAACGCTCAGGCTGCCGACTGAGACTGGCTCAATCCGTCGCCGCCACTTCAGAAACAAACCTGAGATTTCTGGCTTTCATTGACCCCCTGCACAGAACCAGATCCATTCCTTCCGGTTATTGCTGCGTAACGAACACCTTGTTAAAAATAACGGGAGACCTGAGCGACGCATGGACCCTCTTTGCCCGCTATGACCTTGGGGGCAGCATCCCATTGCTGATCCTCCTCCCCTGCGGCCGGGTCGCTGGGGCACAGGGACGTGGTGCCCTGCAGTCCTCAGCAGGAGAAGGCGGCCCCTGCCCCATTGTCCCATGCTGCTGGTGGCCCACAGAGCGCTGGGAATGCCTGCTGACCCCACCGGTATGTTGAGCTTTCTTCTGGAAAGCTACTGCAGCACCTTCCAGGTACAGCACACAATGCATTCCCCAGCCCCAGCTCAGCAGGCACCAAGTGACTGCGGACGGGGAAGATGGTGCTCCCCAACACCATTACCCAGCCCCAGGGCTTTGGCCAGCTTTTAAACAATTTTAATAAAACCCAATAGTGAGGGCACCTTGTCTACTTGCTTGTTTATAAAACATCTTATCCTTTTAAATAAAACCAGACTAGGGACTGAGCCTGAGTGACCTGTTTCGTTAAGGCTTTTTTTTTTCTTATTTAAAAAAAAAAAAAAAGTCATGGTAACCACAAAGGAATGGTCTAAAAATACATCCACACAGCCTCTTCGTGCACACTTAACCAGGAAGAGCAGTGCCCCAGAAAAGCGTGCACACCTGCTGCACCTCAAGGATCCGCCACGCTCTCCTCTGCTTTTAATCTCATGCCTGCCTGAGAGAGCAGGGATCAGCATAATCCCGCTCTATCCTGCAAGTTTACGAGCAGAAAGCTTCCAGGAATACTTCAAGCTAAAGATGACTTCAGGATAACAGTAACAGGTGTAGAATAAAATCACCATTTTTGTTTAAACAAGAGTGAGACCATAATTATTTTTCAGATCTACTTTATCTGTCAAAAGAGTGATACAGTCCCAACTCGTAAAATTACACATTAAATCTCAAAGGCACGATCCTCTCTTGATATGTACGAACACATGCTACATAAAACAAGAAAATATATAAACATGGCTGTTTAAAAGCCATTTGGAAAGCATAATAACCCAAAATATACATCACACTATCTTAACAAAATAATGTTTAATGATGACAGTTTAAGTTTGCAATTACATGACATTCTTGAGCAAAATATCACTTCTAGTTATGGCAAAAGATTTAAAACTGCAAAAACAACTGAAGCATTTATTCATTTATATGCCATTTCAAGATGAAAAACCCTGCCAAGGGCAACACTCTAGTAGTATAACACACATCTTTGTCTTTTTTCTTTTAAGGAGCGGTAAAGGTAAAAAAAAAAAAAAAATTAAAACAAGGAGATACCTACATCTACTGGCAATATCTAATGATCAATGAATCTGCTGCTACTGCAATAAATTTGCTTAAAACAAAGCTCTTCCTTTAATGGTTTTCATTTTTATTTTATTTTTTTAACACACACAGCAGGCTCCTGATTCAAAGAGGGGATGACTGATGCTGGCTTACAATATGGCTCTGTAGTAAACTATGCCAGTATTACTATCAAATCACCCCTTATGAAACTCCCTTCCTACCCACCAAGCAATCAATTTAACAAAGATCTAAACAGCTTACGGTTTACACATTCAAATAAATTCCGCTTTCCTTCTTCTCCTCTATGCTTATTTGAAGAACGGGAAATCACAAGTCACCGGAACAGACTCAGAAATTATTTTATCCATTTACTTTTATTGACAAGATTGCATATTGAATTCAAGTGAGTCAAGGAAAAGGAGCAACGGTTTCACACGTCCATGATACGTGAGAAATGAAGATGAGCACCAATTCCAAGGCACGACACTAGGAGTTACACCTGACTGCAGAAACTCACTCGCATTCTAACAGAGCAAAAATAAAACATCATCTGTATGAAATTTCCTATCAATTTTTGTTCACATAATAAAATACTCCATAAATCACACTACAGGATTTTATATAAAAGGAAACTGATGGCACAAAAAAGCCCATCATCTATCCAAAATAAACCCTACTTTCGGTTTGATAAACTCCAAAACAAATACACTGGACAAAGTAGGGAAAAGAAGGTATCTACTGAGCAGACCCCTTTCTCCAATCTGGCATCTCTCTTTTATCTGGAAGTAAAACCCGCTCAATTACACTCACATCACAAACAATGCAATCATGTAGATGGATTATTTACCCTAAAAACAACATGAAACTTCACCTCACAGCTGCTCCCCTGTCACAAGCGAGTTCAGCTTCCAGTCCATCAGGCACAGAATAGGATCCATGGATGCCCGCACAGACCACATTAGAAAAACTGATCAAATTGCACAGGACAAATTTATTTATATTTGGGAATCCTTTAATATCAGCTAAGACTTAAGAAAATACAATTCTGAAACTTTTAAAATCAGCTCAGTCAATCTATGTCAACGTATATAAGAAGCTTTGTCCAACTTGTGGTTTTTGGTGTTTTTTGTGTTTTTTTTTTTTTGACAGCAAAAGACAATAAGAAAGATTTTTTCTTTCTTATTTTTTACTCCTCCCTCAGTACCTTCCGCAGCAGATTGATCTTTTGTTTCTCCCTGACCACAACGTGGACTGAAAACAATTCTTGTTTACCTATTACTAATTGGGAGAGTTTGTGCCACCCAAACCTCAATAATCATTCACAGTAATTGCATTTTCTATTCAAAATTAATACTTTTTTCTTTTTTTAATTCAAACTGATTTCCCTTGTCCAGAGGGCAGGCGACTATAGTCAGCATTTTCCAACACTGGGAAAGAAAAGAACATCTCTTGTTAAAGCTAATGAGCATTTGGCCATCATTCAAGGTATCGGATCATGAACCAAGCAAACATTCATATTCTTGAAATGCAGTTTTCTGCTGTAGCAGTAGAATAAAAGGAATATCCTAATATGAGAATGAACCAAATGAACGCCTTCCACGTTACTAGCCTACACACCAATGACAGGTAGTTCCCATCTCTGAAGTCTCAGACCACTGTTTGCTACTCTGAGCATTACTGTCTTTCTTATTTATACCTCCCTTACTGATCTGACTTCACCTGTTGCCACATTTACTATTTAGACTATAAACATTTTGGGGGCAGAGACAACCTATTTGTTATGTACTTGTCGAACACTCAGAATAATAATGTACTGATCCATGGCTGGGGCTCCCATGAGATAATTCAATATTATTAGAGCGATCATCTCTTGGTTCACAATCCATCCATGCTCTCCAAGAAAAATACTTGTAAGTCTACAGCTTTCACATGACTCTGGCTAGCCAGCATGCAGCAAAAACATCTTCAGAGGCCAGTCTCTCTTCTTGAGGCTAATATGCTGAAACTATTGACTTTCACATTCCTCAAAGTTGTGACAATTCAATAGTAGGACATGCTAATACCAATTCTGAGTGCAAAACCCAACAAAATCGATATAAAAAAGAAAATGGTTAATGGAATACAGAAGACATGGATGAAGTTCATTTTCAGGATGAAAAGAAAAGCAAAACTAAGGATGGCAGAACCAGTCTCTGTATAATCGAGATTGTCCCCCATTTTCTAATTGACAGAATCAGATAAACAGGAAATAGTATTTTAATAGAGTGGGGGAGAAAAAACGCTCTAACTGGTTAAACAGGTATTATATGACTTCATAGCTTATTTTTAAGTTATATTTAAAATATGTAAAGCCAATATTAAATCAGAGTCACTTAGGTTTTGGAGAGACCTTCAGAGAGAGGTCAGGTAGTCAAGCCTCTGGTTCCAAGACAGTCTAGCAAGAACAAGGTGCATGGGGATCTTGTCCAGTCAAATCTTGAGCATCTCCAAGGATGGAGATTCCTGTCTCTTTGGCTCAATATTTTAATAGCATTGTTTTTTCTTTTACAGAGTTAAAATCTCCCTTGCCTCAGCCTGTGTCCATTGCCTCTTGTCCTTCCACTGTGCACCTCTGAGATGAGTTTGGCTGTGCTCTCTCCTACATCCTCCCATTAGGAAGCTGTAAACAGCAGTAAGATCTTCCCTGAGCTTTCTCAGGATCCTCAAAGTAGTAGTTTGTCTATAGCAAGGCTGATATCTTCTACCTGTGAATCTCCCTTTCTTCCTCTATCTCAGTTCTCTGACGGCCATAATATATGGGAGGCTTTACTCTCATTTTGCCTTTACCCTCCTTCTATGATACCCTTCACTTCGCTGCACAAGCCTTCGCTTTACTGGCTATAATAGCAAAAAATTATGTAATTGGAATGCATATCAACAGATAAATCAGTATCTTGCTATTTTATAAGTTCTGTATACTCAGCAAATTTTGTATATTTTTAAATTAAAATACTCTATCCATTCAACTGACAATATTTAAAATATGATGAGCTGTCCAAGGCAGCAAAATACATTTCAGTTTCACAAACTGTGATGTGTAAACACTGTGTTTCTTCTCACTCACAGGATGTATTACTAGGACTTTATCAGCTAAGACTTTACCAAGATGCTCATGAACAGTATTTTCAAGTCATAAAGAATTTAAGTATTCAATACCAAAGTAAAAAGGAATAAAATTAAATTTAAAGACAACTGCAATATTTAAAGTGAGTTACGTATAATCCAAAAGATGGAAAGGTATGACATTTAAAGGATATCACAGACACAATTAAGAATTCTATTTCATAAACGATCCAGCATTTTAATGAAAAAAAGTTAATTCTCAATGGAATTTTAAAATGTAGATGAAGAAAAATTAACATGTAATTACACAGTGAAATTATCATAGCTTTATTTTAAAATCAAAGGAGGGGAACTTCCTGTATCATTCCTACCTCATGGCATCTTTTGTTAAGTTTATTTTGTACACTATTTTTATTTCAAGCTGAGATTTCTTCTTTGCACGAGCATTATCACAAAATGTTAATCAGCCATGCCTGACAGAATTCCCCAGTGATCCGCAGCAAGTGCTGATGCTTTCACTAATACCCAGTCTTGAGCAACTTACTTTTGTTAGATTTCCCAGGATGGTGAGCATGCTTTAGCTTCATCCTTCCATTTCCAGATCAGCTCTCCGTGATTAACAGAGCCGAGGCTGCAGACGGACCTTAGCCTACACACTGCAGTGTGATCAGCTATGGACATCCATTTTGTTCAGTATCTACAATCTGAGTGTTTCTCTAGCTCCAGGAAGCAGACCCATATACTACCAGTTCTGATCTTAGTTAAAAATAGAATCATTTAAAATGAATTTTAACAGCTAACACATAAAGCATAATTCAAGAATGGCAGTGGATACTGAATTATGCAGTTTTACTACCTGGATGGGCAAACTGAAAACATTCAAATTAATAGCTGTGATATCAATTATAAAAATAGCTCCTAAGAAGCTCCCTTGGCAAAGCAGCTGCAAAATACCTTGAACTCATCTATCCTCAAAAATGAAACAACACAAAGAACAAAGCAGTGACCATATTAGAGCTCTCAGCATCTGCCTTGTGAGGGGAAAATGTGAAAAACAAGGAAAACCTTCAGCCTCTACTGACATCTGATCAAGCAACTTGGTTGTTTTTAAATGCAGAATGAATAGTTGCTGGGGTATAAATACTGGCCTTATTTAAAAAAAAAAAAAAAAAGATACAGAATAAATCCTGAAAGTGTGCGTGCACGTATTTGTATGTATATGCCCAAAGACTTCTCAGAAGGATGTTGTCTGACTCCGCGTGAGTTTGATTTTGTTTATACCAGTGTTATCTCGAAAAGAGGTCAGGCAGGTTTTGTTTGCCTTGCAGAAAACATTTCGCACTCCGGGATGGCGCTTACCTGCTGGGCCTGGTACCTCTGCTGGGCCTGCGACAGATACTGCGCCTGGGGCGGCAGGTGCTGCGGCTGCTGGTTGTAATACGGTTGCTGGCCCTGCTGGCAGTAGCCGCTCACGCCTTGCTGACCATACTGAGGCGGTATCTGTTAGAAGAGACAAGCAGAGCAGATATGTGAGTCAAGACACAGGAGACGTGAAGCTGAGCTCAGTTACACCTGTACTTTAACCAGGCTAGGCGCGATACCCTCAGCTGCAGCCCCGACCCACCTGTCCGACTCTTGTACCCAAGAGTTAATGCAAGCCCTTAGATCCTCTCGCCCGAGCAAGAGGAGCAAACCGGAGTGCTCTCTGCACAGTTTCCCTTTTCAGGAAGGATTTCTAAGGAAAACTCTATGCTTCTGAACATCACGATCCCATAATGTCCAGTCTCAAAATACAGAGGCAGTTATTTTAAAGTTTGCACTCCATAGGCACACCACTGAGCCAAATCTACCCAGGAATCATTTTGGTACATCGACCCAAAAGCAGAACTGGATAGCACAACTCTAAAATAGACATTGAGAGAGAAATGCCATTTTTCTAGAGCAATAAAATACTAGCTTTTGGTGATTTTTTTAAAAATTTTTTTTGCACAAAACCCTCAGATTTTTAGCTTTTGTGCATACATGTGTGTTTAACCTTTACACAAAAAAAAAATAAAGGTTTGGCAGGTTTTTGTCTTTGTCAAGATCAATCTCTTTCTCCTATCCCCACTAAGATAAATCTTTTTATGCAAAATGAAAAGCACACAAAAGAGCACAACATAAACTGTTAAAAAGTCCTATTAACAGACAAATCAGCACATGTATCATACACTAAGAAATCTTCCCTGCACACTGAGAATTTAAGTTATAACCACAATCAAGCCCATTACAATTTATCAGATGAATTTTTCTGTTACAGTTCAGGCGTTAAGCCTTGTATCAATAGACATTGACATTTTCATGAGATATTTTTAAAAATAATAGACTGTAAGTAATCTCCTGATATTGCATCTGTATTGCCTCTATTTTAGATACCCGTTCCCCCCCCCCGACACTGGTATTTATAGCATTTCAGGTGAATGAAATATGCAATATAGGATTTCCCCCCCATCGAGAATGGATCTCCCATTGGTCCTGCACATCTCTGCCCTAAGCAAACGTCTTGGATACCTGAGTGCATCTGAAATGCTTTGATCCCGAAATTGTTCCCACCAAGACTCTGATACTCCGATAAATCTGTTTACTCAACATACAAACACATACCTGTTTTACCTAAAGTTAGCTTATGATATTCACTCAACAATACAGTAATATTTACTAGGCAATAATCACAATATAAAGTCAAATTTTAACATATGTTTAGGTGTTTGGGGTTTCTGTGTTTTTTTGGTTTGTTTGTTTTTAAACCATCACACCTTGATTTGTTACTACTACTTCTGCCAGGAGCTGGTAGTCCTAGTTCTTGTGAACTCCTCACGTCAACACCTCAGCCCCACATCTGCACTTGCTCTCCTTGCTTGCACATCCATTTCTCAATTTCCTCCATCTCTGGCATTTTTGTATGACCACACTAACTCTTTTTGACAAATACCCTCTTCCTCTGCTGATGTATAAGTGAGCCAGTCAGAATGCAAACTGAACAGGGTTTCACCAGGCAAACAGACAGCTGGAGTGTGGGGCCTGACAGAGGACCATAAGGCGGTTTGCTTGTCAGCTGTAAAGGTCACAAAGCCTGGACTGGTTCCTAGGAAATGTTGAGGAGAAACCTATGCTGCGGTCCATCTGGGTCCCAGTAGCATTGGGAAGAGAAGCTGACAGCTAAATATGGGCTACTGGGAAGAGGGTGAGAGAATCTCAATGCTTGGTTGACATGATGATGACAAAGCAAGAAGTCAAGAAAGCAAGAAGGAACTGGACCACTTCTGGAATAAAGATACTTGTACAGGAGGACAGAGCTCACCTCAACATAGGATCCAGGCTGCTGGTACCTAAGAATCAAGACAGTGGACTTTTAAACTGAAGAGAGGGGTTTAGAAGAACACATGGTTCAAAAGCATGACACTGCTGTTGCAAACGACGATATGGAGACTCTGGGTTATCGAGCTGGTCAGAAGAATCAAAGAATGAAGACAGGCACACAGACAGACAGATTGCAGACTAAACAGGGTGACAAGTAGTTAACCCAACAATACATTGCCTTCTACACCAAGAGTGAGAGCAGAAGAGAAACTGGATCACCGGAGCATCAAGCCTCAAACAGAAGCACTAACCGTAGTCCCGTGAGAAATCTGGTTAATGGAGGCAACTAGCAGGACACTATTTTGCATCATGCCAGGATACAAATACATAGGGAAGACAGCTGATGACATAGCAATAGCATATACTACAGAGTTAAGAAATGAATTACAACAGAACTCCCCCTCACGAAGCAGTAGAGTTCCAAAAACACGGACTTTGTTCCAAAACCCAAGAGCGAGTGCTGGGGCCTCCAGGCACGGCCGGACTGTGGTGACACTGACAGCAGCACACCGCGAGAGATCAGCAAAGGCAGGGCATAAAGTAGCACTGGGAGACTGCAACTGCTTGCACGTAGACCGAGCAAGTGGAACCCAACACAGGAAGCTCTAACAGCCAGCTAGGAGAAATAAAACCTGAGTGGCAGCATCAAAGCTGGTTAACAACCACCACATGGAAAGCTCAGAACCGATATTCGCCACCTCTTAAGAAAGACTTGAGAAGAGCAAAGGGACGTCAGCATGGCTCATAGCAGGTTTCCAGAAGCAAAAAGGCATCCTTCAATAAGCCATTTGGACACCAGGTCCAAATGTAGAAAACAAAAAAGAATGTAAACTCTGGCACTTCACATGTAATAAGGCAGGCCAGAAGGAGTTGGAGAAACAGCTAGGAAAGCGAATCAAACGAGTAATGAATCATTCCTTCGAACACATCAGGAGCAGGAGGTCTGCCAGAAAGTCTGAAGTGCCAAGTGATGATCAAGGTATAAGAGGAGATTCAGAGAAAATGAGGACATCACAGAGAAGCTTAATGATTTTTTTTTTCTTCACTAGTGTGCACTGTGGAAAAATCTTGGGAGGTTCCCATGCTGGAGTCCTTCTTTGTGAGGGACTCAAAGAATGTGCCTGAATATGATGAAACTATTCATGGAACAAACTGACAAATGAACAGTACGAAATGCTCAAGACGATACATCCCAGAGGTCTAAACGAATTCAAGAATGAAATAGTTGAATTATGAACGATGGTATGTAACCTCTAACTCAGAGCTGCCTTGGTATGCGAGAACTGAAATATGTTTTTGGTTGGTTTTTTTTTTTAAAGAGAGATTTGAGGAAGTTAAGACTGTAAAGAATTGATGGCTGTACTGGATAAATGAGCACAAGCAAGAATGAAGATGAGAATTACAAAACATCAACACAGCTTCTGCAAGGGAAAAATCCCTCTTGACTTTTTTGATTTATTAGGAAGGGTCAAATACAAAGGTTCCGAGAAATGCTACAAGAATCAAAGGCGTCGAACAGTATCCATACAAGGAGCATAGCAAGCTAGAACCCTTCAAGTCTGGAAAAGACACCGGGAAATGAGAATATGATAGAAAGCTAACAATCATCATGTCCAGCGCAACAATCAGAAGGCATTAAATGAAGCTGGTAGAAGTAAACTTCACAACAAGACACAGGCAGGGTCTCCAGTAGCAGGCGTTTGAAACTCCTTGCCAAACAGTGTTTTGAAGACTGAAAGTTCACGTGGGCTCAAGCAAAGACTGGACAATTTCAGAGAAGATATATCCTCTGAGGGTTACCAAATATACAGAGCCACATCTGGCTCAGAAAGTCTCTGAGCTGAAAACAGCTGGAGGCTTGAAGAGCACTGGGGGAAGTATCATATGCTTGCTTTGCTCTGACTCTTCTCTAGGCATCCAATTAGAGCTTCTGCTGGAGACGGGATACAGGGCTACATGAAACCTTCATCTGACCCAGCGCGGCCATCCCTGTGTCCTAATCGTCTCTTTGCAATACGTGTTTGTCTCCCTTGAGAAAGCAAGGGAGCTTGGGCCTGCAAGACACCTCGGTAACAAATTAAGTAACCTGAAGAGGCAATAACGCCTTTATTGCCAGAAGCTGGGAGGTTGCTCCAAGTCCTTAAACGTTACCCCTGCTTCCAGACAGTGGTGCAAAAGAGGGTACTGGGCTCTTCTGACCTTATGTATCAGTTATTTACGTCAGAATTTTCCTCCTTCTCTCAACCCAAGCTGTTTAGAGAGGAAAACAAGAAAAAAGCACAAACAAGACCCACCCCCCCAATAATCCTGACATTACATGTACTTTTAGATGTCGTACATACAGTGCAGCGACCCATCACAGCTGCCTTAGTAGAAGGCTCAGTATAATTTCTGTGGCTATTTAAATAAATAACAAACAACAACATGCAAATTAATCCTCCTGCTTTACTGATGTGGATCACAGGATACCGCTTATGGACAAATGTTTATTAAACAGCATATAAAAAAGCTTAATTAAAATCTCCCCAGAACAAAACAAATCTGAAGCCAATTACTTACAATGCCTGGAGTGAATGACCCAAGCATCATCTTTCTTCTTAAGGTAATTGTTCCCTCCCTTTCTCCCTTCCACCCACGCTCTTTGTGGCCTACACAACACAGGTGACCAGCGTTTGGGAAACTTCAGCATGCCTGTGGCAGCACATATGTTCTTGGGACAGTACAGCAAGAACAGATCCCAGTTTCAATCTATTTCTAGGCAAGCACAGAAGCTGTAATAATTGCTTCGCCTCCTATCTGACTTGCACAGTACCAACAGCATTATTTGGGGAGAAGTATGACTGACCATCAGTGATTAAGCCACTCTGACTGCAAAGAAAGAAAGGAGGAGAATAAAAGAGGAACAAAATTGGCAGCCAGAATGAAGAGGTGGGAGAAATCCAATTAAACCCATAACTTAGCCCATTATCTTTAATTCTTGCTTGAACAAGGGGTCTTGTGGCAGACATTCTTTGTCCAAGTAATACCTTGATAGTAATGGAAGTTTTAAGCAATTTTTTGCATGCATAATCCATAACTGATGTCAAAGGAGAAGGATGATTAGACAGCATTACAGTCATTATAATAATTTTTTAAAATTAAAATGCAACAGAATTAGTGTGATAGCACAGGTACACTAATAATAACAGCAATACGCAGCTACTACACTCTTTAATCATCCTAATGGGTAGACCTAGTCAATAATGGAAGAAACTTTACATGTTCCCTAACACAAAAAGCTCTGCCAAGCCACTTTGGGACCCATCTGAACATCTCAGTCACCATGAGATGCTCACAGCAAGGAAAGGGTCCTGGCAACACTGGCTGGCCATTGCTTCTATTAGACTGCATGCAGTCTATTCGGTGCCCAGAAACGTGGACAGATCCTGCATAACTTCACTAGCAGGCAACAGCACGGTTCAGAAGTTTGAACCATACTGTCATAATATAAAAATCCCCAAAAGGGGTGTGTTTGGCCTGATTAGCATTAAGCCACATTTCCAAACAGATAACTCCAATGGCAGGGCTGACAGTCAGAGGGAAGGGTGACACTACTTGATGCAATGACCTACTTTGCTGAGAAACAGGGAAATAGATCCAAACATTGTGAAATAAGTACTGTTTTCAGAAAAGTAATCATCAGTAACATTCCACTTTCCTAGCAACTATAACACCGTAATTACATAGAAATTAAAATACAAAATGTATAGCTATTGGAATTCCCCACGGGGAAAAAAACACCTGGTAATTCACTCGAGGAGTTAAAACAGTACATTCTTGCAGTCAGCAAATGCTATATCCAAATTTAATCCTAATTATTTTAATTTTACAGGGGTAACTTCAGTATTAACCGTAAAGAAAGTTGTCACACAGTTCCCACCAAACCCTCAGAAAATCACCAGTTTTATGTGAAACATTTACTCCTTCAATCTTACACTTCCAAAGCCATAACTCCGCCAAAACAAAAGTATTTTCCCCACACATTCAAATCACGCATTTCTCCATACACTTGATTAGAAAATTTTATGGGAAAGTTATCACTCTCTTTCACTTATAAAGATTCAGCTCGTATCTAGAACTTTCAAGTTCACATAAGCACAGGTCTTCAGCAGTACCTTTAGCTGCAGTACAGTAAGAGGAAAGCGTAGCATGCTTGCAGCACAGGAAAACCCTTCAGCATACATTCAGTGGCAATAGAGACTGTTACAGCGATTTGAGAAAGGGGACCATGGTATAATAACTATGTCAAACCCCAGTGTGCTCGTGCACATACAGTCCTAACGAAAGCTACAAATCCTTCTCACAATGGCAAAAAAATCTAAAAGGAAATCAAGTAAAAGCTCTGTGTTAACGCCAAGACTATTAATCAGAAGTAAATCAGAAATCCTAATGCTAAGGCATCTTATTCATGCATTCTATAAATTCTATTACTACTTATCGCTTACATCTTTGACCTTTTGACAATACACTGGTCACAACGTTCACTGATGTTACTATCTTTCCTAGACTGCTGCCTTTACAGTGAAGCGTGAACTTCAAAATCTTATTAAGAGCCTTTAAAATATTAACATTGGGCTCAATGTTGGCCTACCCTGACCCAGGGCCACAAAGGAAAGGGGTAGGAGGCATGTTTCTATGCCGCAGCACAACAATCCTGATTCCAGAACGTGCAAGGGAGCAGATTTTGCAGAGTCATTAAATGTACGTCTACGTTGAAGACTGCAGTGCAGCACACCGATCTGCAAACCAGCTCAGATACTGGAAGAAGCCCACACCAAAAGCCATGCTAGGCTAATTTGCCTTGCTCTGTAGAAGGGTGAACTAGGTCACGCGTAGATCCACGCTCTTGTAGACAGGATGCTTCTTGTACACAAGCCAGTTCATTTAAAAAGGTAGCTCAAGTATCTCCACAATACGCTGCAGTCTGCAATGCAGTCATCGCCTGTACTACTGGAATGTGCAGGACAGAAAGGACAGGACTTCAAACACATGTCTACAGACCCCTTTTCCTCAAAGGGTGCGCAGCAGCATGATTACACTACCTGTCAGAGCAATGTATACGGCATCAAATATGTACCTGTCACGAGGTGCTCTCTATATACTGCCTTTTACTGTAGCTTAAATCAAAGCAACACGAGCTAACCCATTATTAGTACAGGCAATTTTCCTCTCTTTCAAAAAAAAGAGAAACTATAAAAAAATAGAATGTAAAAAACTACTAAGATTACATGATTAAAAAACTCTCCAGTCAGAAAATATAGATGTTAAGGTTCCAAAAGTAACATTAACTGAGCCATGTTGCACATATATAGCACCTTCTATTTCTGATTTATGTTGTCAAAGGCATTTCATAAAATATAGAGGATGTGAAATGTGGCTCAGTTAATGTGGCTGCTAGAATCTTATCATTTATGTTTTCTGACTTCTTAGCTATGCAGCCTTCACATCTTATTAACATAGTTTTTTGCATAGACTGTAGTATGGAATAGTACTTATGTTTTATGTATTGACATATTTTTGATGTACTGAGATTTTGAATAAGTTTGCTATTCTTCATGATAAGAGCCAAATAAATAAAGACTACCACCACAAAATAGTCAATCATTTATAAGGAAAAGCAATATCTCTCCTTCCAAAAAAGAACACTTTGATTCCCTTGTCAGAAATTGATGAAAACTACCTCTGCTGTAAATGCTAAATCTATGCCAATATCACAACCACCTCCTACTCCCACCTTCCCCCAAAAGCAGCAAACAAACAAAAATAAAAAAAAAAATTGCATGTTTTAGATGAGCTAAAATTAGTTTCAAGGGAGAGGTAAACAGCTGAGTCTAAAACAATAGGAAGAAATTTTTCCCACACAAGAGCCTGATATTGCTGATTTGTACACTGCATTACAGTTTGTACTAATGCAACATTCGGTCCTTTTTGTAA
Source organism: Anser brachyrhynchus (assembly GCF_964034855.1). NCBI lineage: Eukaryota > Metazoa > Chordata > Aves > Anseriformes > Anatidae > Anser > Anser brachyrhynchus. The sequence continues at coordinate 60,196,890 of NC_137696.1, read as the reverse complement.
AGGAAGGGATGAAAATAAGATAATTTCTAGTAACAGTATTCCATACTGTCATACCCATCCCCTCAGACCAATTCCATAGAGAATATTGAAACTTTGCAGGTTTTTTTTTTTTCAGAAGAGCTATTTTGATATATTGTATTAAAAATAGAGAGAAATCACAGTGCCTATATATACACACACACTTAAATGAGTCACATATCTATTCTTATCCTCTGCCTTCCTCTTTTTCCTTTTTCTTTTTTTTTTTTTAACAATCAAAACAATTAAAAGGGATCATGTTATCTGCTTAAGTACTTGATTTTCATTTTTCAAACCAATTTAAAAAAAGCACATCGCAACTGCCACAAACAATGCCAGCTCTTCCTAATTCCTATGGTGTCCCCAATGGTTGGTGCTTCATTAAAAAGCATACAAGAAGTCTCATCCCTCACAGCATTAATAGCATGAAACCCACCAATGAAACGACAGCCATCAACTGAAGAAAAATGCAAAAGCTTGTATTTAACCTGACTTGTAATCATTTAAAAAATAATTTATTAAAGGGAATTTATTGTGCATCTACAAATAGACTATAAAACAATCTTACGTCCCCAAATCTTGCATTTACCATTTATTCTCCGGGGAACAGAGTGCCAACAGTTCTGACCACTATTTCTCATATGATGGTTAAAGAAATTGGTTATAAAAATACACACGCTAACATTTTTCTTCAGACAAGCTTTGCAGTGCCATTCAAACCTTCTAAAGCAAGGAACACAAATGAGAGGTATGGGTTGAGTTTGAATAGCAGGTAATCTAACTGCATGAGTAATGCTCCATTTTTATGTATTTATACACAGAAAGACTCGCAACACTTAAGTACTGGAGACTCAAAAATCCCTTTCACTCTGCATCTCTTCTGGCATACGATCTTGGTAGCTGGAAGAAATGCAAATATTATTATTTAATTGCAGTAGCGGGAAAAGGAAAAATGCACACACACCCTGTTTACCATTGCTTACCCAGTATCTTGCACATCCTTGAGTTTTCTTTCTTTCTTCCAGTCTCTTTCAAGACGGAAGGTGAATGCTTTCTAATTCATTCATACACTTTTCCGAAGATATCAATCTTGATGAATACTGTCCGTACTATATCTAAGTTCAATGGCTTTCAGAGCTAAATCACCTGAGATCATTTACAGAGCCCTTCACTATACCTCTTAAAAACAGCAAGAGATGAATATAAAATATTTTCTACGGGGAATAGTGCTGTGTAATCTTCAGCAGCCCGTGCCCTTCTTCTCCTCCTACCCAAACTTCCTGAGTTTCGCTAGACTATGGAGTTCCAGAGACCTTTACAATGCATGCACTTTCTCTCTTATGGCTGTTTATCTTCTACTTTCTTATTTATTGCTCTTTCCACACCCCCACCACACCCCTGTCCACTTGAGTTCACCTGTGGTGATGGATGTGCTTGCTTATGCGTTCTAGCGCCTCACTTTTGATGTTACGGAACTGCAGTTGCCACTCTTCCATCCTCTTGGGGCTCCAAGGCCTTTGAGAAATATGGTGAAAGGAAAAAACGGCAGACCCTTTGTGGGAAATTAGCATGCTGGGGTGTCTCTCTCAAGCGCCTGTACGCGAACGCATGCAGCATGTGGAATAAGATGACAAGTTTGAGATCTGGGTGCAGCTGCAGAGCTATGATCCTGCTGGGATCATGGAGACACGGGGGTATGGCTCCCACAGCTGAAGTGCTGCAATGGAGGGATACAGGCTTTTAAGGAACGACAGGATGGGAAGATGAGGAAAAGGAGCGGTCCTTTATATGAAAGAACAGCTAGAATGTATGGAGCTCTATCTGGGGATACATCATGAGGGGTAAAGACTGAAGATCAGACCAGCATGGGCAAAAATGGGAGGACATCTGCTGTAGGCCACCTGGCCAGGAAGACACACAGCTAGAAGCAGTCCCACATTCAGAAGCCCCAGCCCTCATTGGGGCGGGGGGGGGGGCTTCAAAAACCCCAGCATCTGCTGGAGGGACAGCACAGCGGGGCATAAGCAATCCAGGAGGTTCCTGTACAGCATCGATGACAACGTCCAGACAACAAGGAGAGGTGCTCTGCTAGACCTCATCCTCACAAACAAGGAGGAGCTTGTTGGTGATGTGAAGGTTGAAGGCTGCCTTACAATAGTCATGAGACAGTGGAGTTCAGGATCCTGAGAAGATGGAGGAGGACTGAAAAAGAATGATCATAACCCTCCAGGAGACTTCAGGAGAGCTGACTTTGTTCTCCTGAAGAATCTGTTTGGAAGAATCCCATTTGACTGTGGAGGTGAAGAGGGGCCCAAGAAACCTGGTTGACAGGCTGACAAAGTTCAACAACAAGGAAGTGTAAAACCCCACACCTGGGGAGGAATAGCCTCAGGCATCAGTAAACACTGGAGGCCAGTCAGGTGGAAAGCAGCTTTCAGAAAAGGATCTGGGGGTCCTACTGGACAACAAGGTGAATATGAGCCACTTATGTGCCCCTGGGGCAAAAACTGTGAATGCACTCCCAGGCTGCATTAGAAGGAGTGCTGCCCGCAGGCCAAGGAAGGTCATCCATCTGCTCATCAGTGGTGAGGCCACACCACTTTTGGGCTCCTCAGTACAAGAGAGAGCTACCAGAGAGAGCCCACCAAAGGCCTACAGAAATATTTAAGGGACTGGAGCATCTCTCCTATGAGGAAAGGCTGAGAGCTGGGACTGTTCAGCCCAGAGAACAGGGGAATCTCCAGGTATATAAATACCTGAAGGTAAGGTGCAAAGTAGTCAGAGCCAGGCTCTTTTCAGTGGTGCCCAGTGCCAGGACAAGAGGCAGTGGGCACAAATAAATACAGGAGGTTCTGTCTGAACATTAGGAAACATCTTTTTATTGCACTGGAGCAGGCTGCCCAGAAAGGTTGAGAGTCTCCATCCTTGGAGATACTCAAAAGCCACCGGGACACGGACCTGAGCAACCTGCTCTGAGCGACCCTGCAGGGCAGTTTGACCAGAGATCCCTTCCAGTCTCAACCGTTCCGAGATTCTGTGACTTAATAATGTCAAGCTGCTCTAAACATACCTCAATTTAGAGTCTTTGTGCAAAGTTAACAGGCAAGGGACACATCCAGTTTCTGTTGATCTCTGACAAGATCTCCACGTCTGGATTAGCTCTGCCTCCTGGGCCAGGCTCTGAACCAGCACAGCAGTAGGTTGGTGTTATGCAAGCAAGTCATTGCCAGTTCTAGTCCTCCATTTTTCTAAGGGATATCACACTTCTAATCACAAAAAACTTGCTATGTACATGCACTAGGAGAGCAGATTTACAGCTCTTTGTGTTCTCATTATGGATTTCAAACCCCAAATAGTGTCCACAGCACAAAAGGTCAACGCAAAAGGAACAGGCATAACCTCTCACAGCTATCATCCGGTTTCAGCAATTTCTGTGACAAATTTAGTCATTTGTACAGTCCAAACTCGGCTAGTTTCCTCTGCTAAAGCAAGATCAAAATCATACTTTTTATCTGGACACTAAAAATTCCCCACAGCAAGGAATTCTGAGGCAAACAGAATGATCGGGTGAACCAACTGGAAAAGAGAATTTGATTATGTCTCTACCAGCCCAGCATAACTCTATGCTGGATGATAAAGTAACTGCCTGAGATCCAGAACCAATTCCCATGGTAAAGTCCCTCAATGCTAACATTCCTACAAAAAAAAAAAAAAAAAAAGCAGCCCTACCCCAAACTCTTCATCTTTAGAACAACATCAGCAATTAAAAAAAAAAAAAGAAAATATGTAAGTTTTCTCTGTGCTGGCTTCTCTCTCTCTTTCTCTATTCAGAACAGGAAAAAAAAAAGTCAGCCTCTTAAATAAGATCACTTACATAATCGGCCAAACACTACATGTTACAACTATAATATAGTTACGACTTCAAATATTGCTGCAAGTATTTTTAAGAAAAATTTCAAACCCCTCCCTATACTCGCAGAGTTCAGATATTTGAATTATTCCACTTCTCTTATTTAATTTGACCTATTACTTAGCACTGGAAAACATCAAAAGATCCCTGACAGAAACATCAAAGACATCAATCTTATAAATTCATAGTTGAAACCATATAGCACATAATAATTCCTTAAATAATTACATTTTTATTATACTCAGGCTAAGATGATTATTGTAAATTATTCCTCATATTGGTTACCACAAGTAAGTCTTAGAAACATCTGCTAAATATAAGTATCTGAATACTGATAATGCAATTCATGTAACATTATCCTCAAAATAGAACAGAAGAACAAGCAAGCCACTTTATAGTTATAACATCACTCACTAAAAATGACCTGTCCTGATTAATTTAAAATAGCCCACTTGAAAACTTATGTAGAATCAAAGACCAAGTTCATTCAGTCAGTCTGCCACCCTAATAATTTTTTTGTTGTTCTTGTTAAATTAACCCCAACCCATATATGTGCTTCATCAGACAATCTTTATAATACCTACTATTCTTTCAAGGCATTCAAGAATTTCCACTGTATCTATGTGTGCTCCTTCCCTTTCTTGGAAGCTTAAAACCCCAACAAGTCTGGTCATTTCAGGCTACTATCTGAATATCTTTTTTTTTTTTTAAAGCATTCACAAAACAAATTCTTAGACTCAGAGTAAAATGCTTCCTTCTCATTTATGTCCAGACTGAAGTCATATCTATCTGTACGCAAAATTAACACACAAGTGTATAATTGTAGTTTTATGTTCAAGTGCCCCAATTATGCACTTTAAAACACTTAAAAGGATCTATCAGGAGCATTCAATACTTCCAAACTGTAAAGTCTGTAAGAGTGTCTTCTGTCAAAACAGCTGCATTAAGGGGAAATCTTTCAGTTAAAAACAAAGAAACCAAATCAACTTTGGCTTTTTACTCAGAGACATCCAGATTGTAAGGAACGGTGGGAGCTGTCTGGTTCGATGTATTTCACCAGAAGTAACAGTCAAGCAGGAAACAGAGTAGTTCATCTTACTTTCGTATAATAAAGGTGTCCCAGGTAGCCTTTGTCTTATACTGCTAAATACAAAAGGGACCCAGACTTAAGCTTGTTCAGAAAGGTGATTAAGGATGTCTGCGCTGTACAAGTGAGGACCCTACACCTTCCTCATTTCACTCCCAAAATAATCCCAACTCCTCCCTCACCCCACAGTCTTTGAATATTCAGTCCTCGGCATTCTCACTTCTCATTACAGAATACTGCTAAGAGACTCCCTTTTCCAAAAAAGCTGCATGAGGAGACTGTCAATATTATTTTTTTTGTTACATAAATGTATTTCCACACGTGTGGTAAAGAAGGGAAATCTATGTTAACTCATCTGAATTTGCACTGAAATGCACTGCAAGCGCTCACATGATGTGCTACGGTTTTTCTCCCAGTTTAGTCATTAAAATGTAGTTTCTTCTGTTGTTCAGTTTATTAGAACAATTCTAGTTTTTTTGTTTGTTTTGCTTTTAAACAAATTCACATGGAGATAGAGGAAAATAAGGACGACAACATTATTTAGTTGTTTCCTATGACAAACCCATTATCAAGATCTTAGTAAGAAAGAGATGGGAAAATTAGAAATGGGAAAACTTGTAAGCATAACAATCTAGACAATTCATTGCATTAAAGAGCAGCATACAAAGAAAAGTGCTTCAGGCTGATTCAAGGACGAATATGGAGTTAGGCCATGCAGCAAACACTTTCCTCAATGAAATCAACAAAACATACATGGTAACCTACGGTGAAAAAATGCAATGGTCTGTGCAAATCATTCGAGAGGGGCATGTAATCATTTCTTGTGGACCACCAAGGAGCTGAGGAGAGCCTATTCAGAGGCCGGTCCTCCAAGAGACAGCAAGCACCAGTGAAAATAGCGGTTGCTGTTGCAGTACTTCAGAGGGCCGACAGAGCGCTAAGCTCTTCCAACGGCATTGGAAAAAGCTCATGTTCTCAGGAGGAAGCCATTCTAAGCTATAGCCCAGGAAACAGGTGGGTGTGAAATGCCCCTGAGCTCCTCACCCACCCCACAGAGTGGGTTCCTGCCCCGGGAATGCGCAGTGCCCACCTCTGCGCCCTGGGTCTGGAGAAGGACGGCATCTCCTGACAGCAGGCGCCACAAAAAGCAGGACTCTCTCTTCTGGGAAGACAGCAGGATACATGCAGTGGGGGGCTGCCCCCCTTTTGTAGAGGGTTTCAGAGGCTAAAGCACCGAGACACCCGGTCTACAGCGCCATGCCAATCTTACTGCAGCTCCAGAGGCCCTGCTGCCTTCTCTCTTCTCCCAGCCTGTCAGCTCCCCATGGCTGGTCCCCAAAACTGTCTGATCCTCTACCAAGCCTTTCTACCCCACTGAAATAGCAGAAAGTTAATGAACAGCCTCCTGCTGGCTCAGTGCACAGAAACAACTCAACATAGCCAGATGAGCCCAGAGGCAACAAAAGGGAAGTGGCACTGCAGCTACCACTTGGGTTGGCTTTGCCAGCTATTGAACTGCAGGGTCCTTGGTTTTGGTTTTCCTGGGCTCTCCTCATCCTGTGAATTCAAATCCACCATTTCCACTTTGCTAAAAAGCGCAGCATACACAAGCTAACAGCTCCCAGCTCCCCAGAGGAGTGATACAGGTGTCACAAGAACACTGCAAGCCCAAAGCGAAGCTGCAAGAGAAACCCTTCTCCTTGGCTTTCAGGGAGGACATTGGCTTTTCAGGCCTCCTCAGCTCAGACACTGACATCCAGCCATAAAATGTAACCCATTTTATGCAGCAAAGCAGTCACTGCAGCTCTCACCAAGGATGGCACCCAAGGGGAGGGACACACACACACACACCTCTCTCTCCTCTCATGCCTTGCAGGAAGCAGAAACAAACAATTAATGCATTCCAGGGACATTTTTATAAGGAAAATAAAGTTGATTTTTTTTTTTAATGCAAATGGACAATACCTGTTTTGATTGGGTTTTGAATATTACTAGGTCAGTGATCACTGTTGTATGTCGGTAGTTTGATGCTGAAGTCTCCCATTTGGTTTGGCAAGTCTTTCTCTTACTGGCAACAACACTGCTCAGGAATGAGCTTCTAAGTTTAAATTAAGCTCCTGATTTTGCCATTGCATACCTATTTAAAATATTTCAAAAAAAACAGGCCAATGTTTCTCAGCAGCTGTATATACCCTTCAGAGCAGAGAATTCACATCCCAAACCGTAAGAAGCAAGCTGCGTTTTAATTTTAAAAGCAGATATTTTTACTACTTAGCTGTCTCTTAAGTACGAAAATCTGTTTTTTTGAGAGAATAAAACTGGGGGGAAAAGCTGAGGAAGAAGCACTGTCTGTTTTGGAGGGAGTACTTACCCATCTGCCCTTCTGGCCAGAGGTTTAATAGATTTCTATTTTTATAAAGGACATAAGGGGAGGGGGCGGCTCCATCAGTTTCCTACAGAAACCCAGCTGCCAAACTGGATGTGCCAAAGGGGAATTTTAGGGAATTTTAAAGAGATAACCTCTGCTGAGACTGCAATGTCAGCTTTGTAACCTCATGACTGGAACATGTGCAGTGAATGCTGGATTGAAAAAGCTGTGCTATGGGAGTTAGAAGAAAGAAAAGGAGAGAACACGGGATCATTACTCTGTGATGAGAAGGGGACTGGAGCTCAAAAACACTGTTAGTTCACTATGAAAAAATACATCCATAGAGTAAGCTCACTTTGATTTGGGTATTTATTGATAATCTATGCTCCCTTCCATCCTCTCAGACCTAATACAGTCTCTGCTGATACCATCGTTTCATTTAACAGTTCAGTTGCAGCGCATTTTAAACAACGCATGGAGCCAAACTGACCTCTGGTTTAAACATTCAGCACAGAAACTGGGGGAGGGGGGAGAGGATCAAGCAGGGAAAAGGAAAGGAATAGGAGCACTGGCAAATAAAAACAAAAACAATTAAATCTGTGCTTTTTCACAGTCTAGCCCTTTAGCTTCTACTCAGCTTTTCTTTCATGTCAATAGGTAAAAATAAACCAAATCCCCTCAGTTTAAAATTATCAAGTCTTTCAAAAGCTGCAATTTTAGAGAGAACAGATAAAAATAAAAATAAAATATGGCATGTGCTACTGTTTACTCACCAAGATCATGGTATTTGAAGAGATTTAGTATGCTAAAGAATGTGTAAAATATTTGTGACTCAAAAATAGCTGAACAACCACACAAATACCTTCAAAGGTCCATAAAAATACTATTATAAAGCATTAACAATCTTAAATGGGTATTAAAAAGGTGAAACTGGAGATTTTCACATAAGTGAGATAAATGTATTTTTTATATTTTTATGTGGTATTTTATATATTTTTATTTTTATATATTTTATATATTTTTATGTGGTATTTTTATACCACATTACAGTAAGGGAAGTCTCTATTGGATAAGACCCCATTACAGAACATTTTTAATGTCAACCTCTTTTTTGTTTTCCATCTCCTCACGTACAGTAGCGTGCTTGCAAAATGTACCCCTTTTACTACATTTAAAATAGATGGGAAAAGATGATGTCATCACATTTCACCTAGAAGGAAAGCAGCAATAAATACACTTTTGCTGTGAAAGCAGGAATGCTTTATGATAAAATATAACAGCTCTTTAAAAAGAAACATTTCAAAGTAACAGGAATGTTAGAAAGGTAAAATAAATTAATAGTCTATGTTGTTAAAAGCAATCTACAAATCTTTATAATCCAATTCTCTCAACAGCTCCGATATGTGGTGAACGTCATTAAATTATCAATCTAAGAAAAGAAGCTGTCTTCAGACTTAAAAGATAGATGCTCTGGTTAGCCTGGAAATTTGGAAATGTTGAGAAAATCTTAATGTTTTGGGATATTTTTTTCTGTTTGTTTGTTTTGTTTTTAAGGAAGCTGCCAACAGAAGACTCTTAAAAACAACTCAGTTTTGTAACTTCACAATATCAGGTGTGTGCTTCTAGAGATGCCCTCTTAAATGAAACACTAGCAAGTTTCCACAGTGTTTTTTCTTCTTCCTGGGAAGCATTTCATTGTGGACCTGGCTTGCTTGTGAAAAGACAAGCTGATTTAGTGCGGTGTACCTAGACGGTCTCTTCAGAAGAAAAGGAATACAATCAACTAATTAGCACTCAATGCAACCATTCTGTGTATCAGAGGAAAAAAAAAGCTAAATAAGCACCGATTTAAAAGCATTGCTTCTTCTACTTTGTTGCTTGTAACTGATCTGAAAATAATCTCGTTTCATCTTCAAGTCAAAAAGAAAACATCTTGTTATGCTGAGTGGCTCTTCCACTGGCTTTCTGTAAGAAAAGCTTTGCAAAGTCAGAAGATTTTTGCTCTATCAAAAAAAAAAAAAAAAAAGTATTTCTATGATGTATTGTAAATCTTTACCTCCCTCAACTGGGAGGTAGGTTTTTATGCCTTTCAAAATTTATTATGTCTGCTTGACTGTGCTTTCCTAAAGATCCCCTTCAGCTTCTGTTCCAACTAGCAAGTGAAAACTCTCTCAAGTGCAGTAATATAAAAGGAGTAGGAAAGAAATTCAGTACATCAACAGGGCAGGCACACAATGTAGTGCAGTGCTTTGCAGAACCCTACAAAGCATATTACAGCTGGATTCATGAAATACATGAATTCAAAGTACTTGCTATATAGGTCTTATAATTTATTAAAGTTTGTATTAGAAATAAAACCATAAAGCAAGTCCCAGTTGAAATGCATAGGTTTCCAAAGAAGCCCTACAAACTCAGCACAACCTACAACCTTTTCTATACATCTTTGCCACCCACATCCTTATTTATTTCCATTACATGTTATTCAAGTTCAAGTTCTACAAACTGCTATGCATTTTTAAATTTTAATCATACAAGTGGTGCTGCTGAGCTCAACGGTACCCATAACACTAGCATAACTGGTGATGCACACACAAACGTATGAACTGAGGATTTATACTGCAATATCCTTGGGGCAAGGAATATGGATTTATCTACATTTCACAAAGAAGCACATGATTCTGGCAGCAAACAGCAAATAAACAAAAATTCAGTTTAAAAATTTTCATAGATCATCAACATGAAAGACAAAGCCACTGTTACTCTACCACCAGCAAGCCCAAAGAGTACAGCAGAAAGCCCAGAAAAAGCTCTGTAGTGAGTCAGATTAAAAGGATCTCCACAATCCTTTCCTACGATGATGAAGAAGTCAAGAAGTCAGGAACAGTACTATACAAGCTACAATACAATAAATTTACAATTATTTGGAAGACAAAGCAGAAACCGGTTTGTTTGTTTTCCCTCCCCCAGTAGCCATTCCCAAGTGTTTTTCTTTTTTCCTACTTTTGTCAAAAGCAAGGTAATTCCAATAAAATAAAAGCAGACTATACTACAACCATTAAAAAAAAGTTTCCACTACACTAAATACTCCCTCCTTGCATTTTTCCTACTCTTATGTTTATTCATTTAATAAAAGCAGGGGGAAAAATTAGAGGTATTAAAGGTGGGAAAAAAATCAATAATTAGTCTGTCAACTTTTCTCTGGTATTTCAGCATATTTATTGCAGTAAACATTCCATGCTATTTCTAGCTTTGAACAGTAAGTTCACATGCAGAAAGTGCAGGAAATTCTGTCTGGATAATTTTAATTACTGGGAATATTGTCACGGATTTCTAAACTGAACCAATGACAAGGTACCCAAAGCAAGCAAGACAGAGAGAAACAAAAGCCAAAACTACTTCAGCAAAATTATACCTTGCTAATACATTCAGACTGCAGTTTTGTTTGACTACCAAATATTAGTAAGCATATTATCAACTTTTAGAAGACAAATTGATTATTAACATGGCATTTCGACCACAAGCAAAAAAGTAAGGCTACACTACAGCAGAAATTCGATACAAGTTTGACAGTGGTGATTTTGAGAAACGGCTTTTCAAGTTCATACTAATGAGATTCTTTTTCATGAGCTGAAAATAGTTTTATTCCCTTCCATCAAATAACATTTATGTTTGAGTTATGTATCTGTAACATGTGCCATAGCACAAGAAGGAAGACACGAAGCAAACCCATGACCTTACAGACATGGCTTTATCATCACACGGCACTGCTTTATAAATAATGCCGAAGTAAACAGAATCGGTCTATAAATTAACATTTCTCAATACTGACTGTTAAATACATTGACAGAACTGAGCAGCATTAAAAATGCTGCCTATCACAAAAATATCCCTGCTTTTATTTTAAAATATATAAACAAAATTGTTATTTTTGTAACCATCAAAGCATTCAGGCAGCTGACTTTTGATTTCATCTGTAAGGAGCACATGTCTATAAATAAAGAAAAAAAAGAAGGGGGGAGGCAGAGGGGAAAAACACGAGCGAGCTTTCACACTATTGACAAGGCTTATAATCCAGAAAAAAACGCCACGTGAGCCAAGGCATGGCAATACAGCGTTTAGGCACATCTAGAAAAAAAAAAAAAAAAAACACGCTTGTAAATTCCCCTGGTCCAATGAACAGAGACACAGTTTTCATAATTTTATCACTGTACTCCATGGCTGACTGGCTGTCAGGCCAATGGCAGCGCACAGGTTCCCATTTGAATGACATATGGGTTCGCCCAACCAGAGAGATGTTGGAGCATTAAATACCACAAACAGACGGGGCAGGAATACAAAAAGCCGAATTAGCGCTCGCGCAATGGCACGGAGCTCGGCCCAGCGCTAGGCCCAGCGCCTTCGCAGGCTCGCCGGCTGCCCCTGGGCAGCGGCCTCGCACCTCATAAAACTGAGAGACACGCGGGAAAGTCAGACTTCAAAGGCAGACGGGAAAAATAGGGAAACGTGTGTTTTGAAATACTGGAGGATTTAGGTTTAGATATGAGGGGGGAAGAGAGAAGCGAGTAGGAATTACCCTTCCCCACAGTAATGCTGAAAATCACCACGGAAAACACATTTTTACCTTTGTGGAAAGCTATTCTTTAGACAGAAGTATTTAACATGTTATATAAACACGTTACACAGTGAAATGTAAAACACGGGGGAATTTTCATCACATTTATTGCATTTGTTAACCAAAACGTAATAGTCTTGTAATCACCGCTGCCGCTGCAGTAAAACACCTCAGCGATATTAACAAAGTGCTTTCGGCCACGCTTGTTGAAGGGGAACAAAATTACACGGAGCAACTCGGACCTAAAACCCAACCCGAACAAGAAGAAAACCCCAGAGAGCCCCAGGGGAGGGCACGGCAGCAGCGGGACGGGAGGACAGCCACAAGGGAAAGCTGGCTTTGTCCTCCCGGCTGCCACCAGCGAGAGCAGGTCGAGCAGCTCGCCACCATCGCTGCGCCTGGTGGGCGCTGGCCTTGCCCAGCGGAGTTTGCAGAAGCAAAAGCAGGGCTGGAGGTGCCCCCAGCCATGCTGCACACCCCGGCCCTCCTGCCCCCAGGCCGCTCACGGCACAGGCTCGCCGCCTTCCAGCCGCAGCCCAGCGCTGGGCTCAGTAAGACAGGGTCTACCCACGACCAACAGCGCCCTGACTGCAGGGGAACTCCTCCTCGGTCTCTCCCGGCGCTCTGTTTTCACTCTGCAGGTCTCTCTAGACACAGTCTCTCCTTAGGTTTGCTTTATAATACACGGATTCTCTTTTATTTGTACTGCATTTTCCTTTTCTTGTTTGTTTTACCCTTTCAGTACTACTTCCATTATTACCGTGTCTACAAAAAAAAAGCAAAAAAAAGGCTTAGAAGACTTCCCTAGGACCTGTGACAATCTGCAACAGTAAACTAAAGAAGGAGGGAGTACTATCATTTGGCAGCCATTCAAAATAGCTGTTCAGGTCAAGGGTCCTGATCAGCCACTGCATCTCAGAAGTCAGTGACAATCTCTTCCCAACTAGAAAACAGCTACACAACAAGAGCAGCAATCCATGATATTTTTTTTTAATGAAGATAAATAAATCTTTAATAAATCACACACAGTTTATGTTTTAAATAACCAAATCTGCACTTTACTAGGTAAACATTGGTTTCCTTTTTCTTATATATAAATATTAAACAGTTTTTATGACAATGAAGAATTGTTACAAAACAGCAAAAACAAACATTTTTTCCTTAATAATTCCAGCACAATACTACAGTCTCCCACCCTTTATTTCTTTTCAACATCTCCAAATACTTCAGATGCTAGACCCCAGTAAGCTGTACCACAGGCTAAGTTCTGCCCCAAGGTTTATCCCAGCAGTCTCTTCACTTCTGAATTTGTTCTGCCTGAGATCTTCATATTCCAGCAGGACTTGCAGTTCAACAAGCACAATTACTACCCCCCCACCTTCTTTCTGTGGTTAATTACTAAGGAACTATTTCAAGGCTATGGACACCAAGATGCTAGAAGAAAGTCCCTCTGACTCAGAAAAAGAACCAAACAACTCCATTTAAACGTTCCCCTAATTGTTTTTCATATAAGCAGGCAGTATGTCATCTGAAAGGATAAGGCTAAGAGTGAATGGATCAAAGACAAAGAAATGTATTCTTTAGTTATTTTAACATCTAAGAGTAGGAAATTATTTTAAAGCTACAAATACACATACAGAACACTGCTGGCAAAACACAAGAAAAGTGGATATGAAGTAGAATTGTCAGCGATGCCCTCCTTAAAATACTGTCTAGAGAACTACTCTTGTACCCTCTAGGCTAATCCATTCCCGTGCTCTGTGTTGGAAGATGATGCTCATATTAGCAGATCCATCACAGCCTGCCCTACCTCAGACAAGGAAGGGAACGCAGCACAGCTAATGGAGAGAAACCCTCCCAGCCGTAGGCAGAGCAGCTCTCCTCTCACCATTATCTCTCCCCACTCTACCATGTTAAAGAAAGTTGGCAAACTGAGATAGGACTCCTAATTCAAAAATGCAGGAGCTTTCAAAAAAGGCTTAGGAAATGTTAAGGGTAAGGCTGAAGATTAATAGTGCCTTCAGAGCTCTGCAAAGTGCAAGACAAGATGAGGGGAAAAAATGTCTATGGCACACTGAAGTAGAAAACCTGCAAACACCACCCTTCTCTTAGAAGTTTAAGTTACATGGATACAAGTCTGATATGCAGATGTGAAAACTCCGAGGGTTGATTTTTTTTTTATATCATCATCATCATTATTATTTTTTAAGTTCAGCACTAAAACATGGCAGAAACTATTAATAGTGGTTTTGGAAAATTTCAAACCAGGATAAAAGCAAGTTTTACACATACAGAAAAACTCAAAGACTGACAAAAAAGAAAACTGAAAAAGTTATAAAATATTAATATTTAGATTAGACTACAATTGTTAAGAACATACAAGTTACAAATTACAACTGGAAAAAAAAATAATTGAAAAGAAAAAAAATACTTTTCTGAAAAAAAAAAAAAGAACTTTTCAACTCCTTCCTCCTCGAACAGGGAATCAATTTTCTTTCAAAGATACTTGGACAAAAATTTGTTGTCTGACAGAGGATTACACTAACCATGTTTTTACAGCAGCTTACAGGTATCCAGTGTAGTGCATTGCTGTACACCAGGTAAAATTCTGATATATTCAAAATGAATAAGCACTTAATACAGATAAAATTAATGTGGATTTAACAACATGGACTTGTGCAGCACAAAACTAAGCTTCTTGAGTTACATGTATATATCTCTAATAGTTTAATGGAGTCTCTGTAAACCTGCAGGCAGACACGCAACGAACCCAGTCAGAGCGGGACATGACTTTCCTCGATGTTACAGTAATTTTAACATGCCAAAGCGCTGTCCCCATATACACAGCTCCACAACATTCACAGGCCCTTTCTAGCTCCATTTCTCTGGAACAAAAGCAATTATACATCAATAAAAGGAATTGAAGGAATCATTCTCACAAAGTTAGTGAATACTGAGTCATGCTTATACCGAAGCATCCGGCACCCTCACTTCCCCAAATTACTCTGAAGGCAAGCCCTGAATGACGCTGGTGAACATGTTTTCAGGCCAGAAATAATGCAGCCCGACGCCCTGTGTTTGGGCCACACGGCTGGTAGGTTTTTCATAGATGAGATTTCAGCTGAATCGTGAGCGCTGAGCAGAACAAAGCCTCAAAAGCTTTTGTTTCTCCCACCCCAGCGCCACAAAACCCCCTCTTGAATATCATCTGAGCTCCCAACCAAACAGGTATTAAAATACCTAAGTGTGTCTCTTCTAACCCTAACCAGCTCGCACACAGAAGAACTGCAAGCTTTAAGGACAATATCCAGCTGCTTGTCCCCATCTACTCCCCGCTCAATTTGGGTAATGGATTGGACTGGTACAAGCTCCACCACGGTGAGAAGCTCCAAAAGCAAACGGCTGTCCTCATCCTTAACCTAACCGGACAATGAAGCACAGAAGTCACAACTGCCCTCCGTCTTCAGGGGTTTTTCCACTGATGACCAAACTGCAATTAACGAAAGGACAGAAAGGCAATGGCTGCAAAGGGCGTGGGCATGTGGAGACACATTGACAAGGCAACAGAGCATGCACCTCAAAAATGTTTTTTTCATTTATAGTAAATCGTAAGATTAGGCTATAAAACTGTCTCTAGATTAAGGGTATAGTTGGAAAAGTAAGCAGGTCTTAGGCATTTACCCACATCAAGGAAGGTTTCATGTATTAGGATGCAAATCTGCACTCCAAATAGAGGCTAGGCAAGGAGTTAACGGTAGTTTGATACATGTGATTTAAAAAACAAACAAGCAAAACAAACAAACAAAGCACATGGATAGATGGCAGCCACTGCCTATTACTGCAAGGTTTGGATTGGATTACTTTAATTAATGTTCTGTGTAAACTCTTACTTCAATAGTTTCAAATTACCATTAAGAACTACTAGCAACATCCTCAAATTAAACATTTCTCCCTACCCAAAAGACCCAATTTTAGAAGCTGCCTCTTCAACTAATTGTTTATTATACTGCTTATGGTACCACAGAAACCTTTACATCCTTTTAAATTTGTGGCAAGAACCTTTGATGGTTCTTTAAGAAAGGTCCTTTAAAAGAGAAACAAAAACACAACACTTGTTGAACAGATACGCACAAAATGAATGTCTCTTTGCATATGCCCAAAGAAGAGTGAAAAAATGTGAATATACTACATAACTTTACAGGAAAATTGGAGGACTCCTAGTATTTGATGCAATCTTCAGACTGACTTAATCCTGTATCTTTCTCTTTGTTTCTGAATACACTTAGGAACAGAGAAATATGGAAGACCTTGCCTTGAAGATGCAATTTTTTTGTAGATTGATGTATCCTTTTTTAAAGAGATATAATTTTACAATCCCTCACAGGTGAGATAGTGGGTTTAATATCTAAAGGAAAGTACATATTTGTCTTTATGTCAATCTACATGAAAGAAAAATCACTGGGAAAGTAACAATGAAATACACGCACTGCAAGGATCCATCTACATTCCTATTTTGTGGCTCAGACTTGACATATTTGCTGTACTCAGAAATGCAGTATTTCTGCATGCACACATAAATCTTGACAAAAAGATCTTATTTCAGTTGTGCTGATCCTATTTTTAAATTTATTTAATACTCAGCTATAAAAGTAGAATACTATTTTATAATTGAAAAGAACATCACAGTCGAGAAATATTCCTGATTGAAAATACTATCTACATGGAAAAAAGAAAAATCCTCCTGCCTTTCTTTTAAAAATCAATAGAGTAAGACAGACGTGCAGAATTTGGAGAAACTAATAAACGAACTGCAACATGAATAGTGTTACCAGTTCAACACACACTCATTTTAAATCTCAGTCATAGTTTTCCCCACAGTATTATGACTTTAATAAGAAATCACACTGTGTATGCCTATGAGATGTTCTAATTAGGAATTTTTAGATGTTTAAAGATATCCACAAATTCCATTAAACAATAAAATACTACAGGCCTGCAGTTTAAAAAGAATAACAGTAAAAACTCTAGTAGGCAAAACTGAAATCTCCTTGAAGAAATGTTTTAAATCTGTTCTCCTGTGATACAGAATCTCTCCTTTTGCTTATTCCTTAACTGAGAAATTCCACATTAACATATTGGTTATGGTATAGCCAAAACAACAGCACTGTAGATAGAGCTATATGCTACCTCTCCCCTAAGAAACAGTGTAGAACAAAAAATGAACTAAAAAAATCTGTACACCAATTATGATAAAAATTGACTATTAACACAGCTACAATACTGCAGACAACATTTTTAACAACATTTGCTTTCTCCATCTGTCTTTTTTGAAGACTTTCTTCAGCAGTGAGTCAGGTTTTGGACAACATTTGATGTGGTGCCATTTAAAAAGAAAGAGAAATGAGAAGTAGGAAGAGATTTTATGAAGTCAATTCTGCCGTGATCCAAGGCAGATATGGAATATGACAACAAATTCATGTCAAATAACAGACTGCCTGATGTTTAAATTCTTAAGATCTATTTGGGAAATGCGATGAAAAAAATCAAGTTTTCCAAACAGTCCTGAGGATCTTATAATATGTTACTTGCACTAGGATATCAAGAAAATTAACAGATATATTAATTTAATGTATTTGCCTATTTCTGTTACACACGGTAGACCAAACACAGCTAAAAAACCTGGCTAGTTAGTGACTTTTGCAATTTTTCCTTTCAACACAGAATAGCCAGTACCCGTGTACAAAGCAGCGAGGAGAGCCAGCTGCTAGGATTTTCACTCTTTTGTTATTTTTCCTCCATGATCAGTGTTGCACAGATTCTTCTCCTTGTCAGAATTAAGTAGAAAGAAATATTTCAAATAGCAGATGGGGCAGACAAAAATTTTTTAAGTGGATCTCCTGTACAAAGACCAGGTTCGCAAGCTGAGTCCCACTTCAGTAACGAAATGTAAGAGTGTACAGATAACACATTTTCTTTACAAAAATAATTTAAAACCCAACAAAACAATCTACTAGCTTGACTACTAGCAACGCCTACCTAAACAATGGTTTTCTAACAGCCTGCCAAAACATGCCAAATTATAGCCAAAACTTCTTGTGCAGTGACCTCATTACTTCTCACAAATGGGACTGTCAAAGAAAAGTCCTATGCTAATGTATTTTACAATAGTTATCAGTCAGTTGTCGTCCTTCTGAATACATCTGGTTTGAGAATAGTCAGACAAAGCATCTTTACAAAAGACTGCTCTATAAAAACAGGAAAAAATAATGGAAACATCAATTTCTTTTAAACATTTATTGGGTCCAGAATGGAATTTCTGGACAGAAGAGCACACAGCATCACCACATAGTTTTGGCAGACCCAGACACAGCCTTACGCAAGGACATGAACTTTAACTAGCGAATTACTGCTTATTTTCAAATTGTTCTGACTGTGGCAATGCAGCAAAGCAAGCTGATCCGACTGCCAGGTGCCACAGATTCACTTTCCTCCCCATCTCTCTGAGCTGCCCCTGGCACCGGCCTGAGATGAGCCATTTCAGCACACAAAACCAGCAGAAAACTGAACCTCCTCCCTTCCCTCTCTACCAAAAAAAAAAACAAGCAAAGTCTCCTGCCAGTTCAGCAAAGCACTGCCGAACTTCACTCAAATCAGGCACTGTACCTCTATGCATCATCCACAGGGAAGGCAGGAGATCCAAATTGAATCAAAGTGCGCAGTAGAGAACAGAAAACTGTCCAGAATTAAGGAAGCTGTTTCCCACACCACCCTGGTTCTGACTCAGATTTGTAACACCAGCAAAATGCCACGCAGCAGTGATGGGACTGGTGCATGCTGTATTTTGCATCATGCAAAGCGTAAGAAAATCTCAGAAAAAAATGACTCCATCATATATATACACACATCTATACCTAAACACAGACATCCTGATATTACTTTGTTAGTAATTAGTCCTTCAGCTGAAAAATCTTCATTAATTCATAACAAATTATAAAATATATTGGTGAAGCTAGCATTATCATTTCAATAGAGACAGCATATTAAATCTTTTGTTCAAATTCGTGTCAGAGCTATGAAACCCACTGCTTACTTCAAGTGTTTTAGAATAAATTCTCCCTGTACCGAATTACATTTTGCCTGTTTATCTTCTACTGATTTAGTTTGCTAAATATTTTTCCCCCCATTTACTTTCTTCCAAATACACTGTAGTGTGCCTAGCACACAGTAGTTTTTGATGCACTTACGTAGTCAATGCACATATATAATCCAAAGTTATAAAGCGCCTTAAGGGATGTGAAAGGTGTTAAGAAAAATAAATAAGGCAGTAAGAGTTTTGGTTCAGCCAACCAGCCTAGAGTTACATTTTTCTAAGTACTTGCATTTATTCCTAGCCACTTTTAAGTATGTGTTAAAAGCACAGAAACAATAAAGAATTTGTGGTTTTTCTGTAAGCCATGAAAATCTCTGCAGCTCCCCGGTGTAAACGCAAAGGGATGGAACAAGCCCCACGGTCACCTCCCGACTGCTCCCGGGACCCGGGTGTTCAGCCAGCTTCAGCTGCTCAGCAACAGCTTATTCCAGCAGCTAGACCAAAACCAACAGTTAACAAAACCCAAAAACTTCATAACAAAAGCCTGCTGAAACCACTGGCAGAGAAAAGCCAGAAACCATCTGAAACTTAGAGAGACGACATAAATTATTCTTTGAAACCCTTTTATTGGGAGATTGCCAACACCCTTCAGAAATAAAAGGCTGACGTCTGATTTATCCAATTTGAGCCTTGTGTGTCTAGATGGTTACAAAACTAAACAACAACGTGCTTAACATTTTCCCCTTAAGTTTTGTATTTCAAGAACTGTTTTCTGAAAGATGCAACTGTTGTAGGTGAAACATCTCCAAAACAATTCAAAGCAGTGGCAGAAAACAAGGAGGGATGAAGGAGGAAGACAAGCTTGGATGTTTAATATATTGCCATTACTAAGGATATCAAGGTAAAAACTGAAGGGATGAATTGAAGGTATGCTCAGCGCTCAAAGCACATTTCTGAAATACAAGATAACAATTTGTCAGAGAACATCTTCTCTTTATCTCCCTCAGAGGGCTGCAAGATTATTAATCTTCAGAGCACAAAACACTGAAAAACTACAGCTCCCGATGTACCCTGCAGCCCATTCAATTACCACAAGTACATGAGTCCTTGCTAAGAGGAGGAGGATTAGATTTAAGGAAACAAACCTAGCTCTGCCGTGCAGTTCCCAGCTCCTAGTGTTTAGACACTTATTTTTACAATGCTCTATTCCTTTTGCAGAAAAAGAGGATTCATCAGCCAATAGAGGCTAAAAATTTTTTTTGTCTTCCTGGGAAAGAACAATGTCAAGGTGATACTGCAAATACACAACCGCTTTGGGCATTGATTTTGGCAATGCCTTGGACACAGCTGGGTGTGGTATTGACACAGTAGCCTCAGGACAGAAGGATATGGCACTGGGTGGCCACTATCCCCCAACAGAAGAGAGCTGACCAAGGGAGAAAGCACTCAAGCTGAAATGATGAATCAGTGTCTCTGAGACAGAATAAAGCTTCCCGACACTGCTCAGAAAATACAATCAAACCAGGATCCAACCATGTTTACCCTTTCTGCATCTACAACAGCACCCATAACGCAGGGTTCGGATACAGCTAAGCGGCTAGGAAAGACAGGGAAAATCCCTCACGTACTGCTTTAAAAGGCAGAAAGCATGCCCATGCCACATGCACGGGCTGATGGCACGGCCCGAGATGTTGCTCATCTTTCCAGACCTGAGGTCACAGCTACCCAACCGGCTTGGATACAACACTTGTTAATTACAGACAGCCATGAGAGAAAGAACTTCGGCTGAAGCGTCTGGGGCGCGTGTGTTTTTTTTTTCCCAGAGGTAAAACATGAACAAAGGGTGGTGATGGGGAAATGCCCACCCGCCGTGCTAGTGCTTCCCCACCCCAGGACCCCAGCTCCGTCCTACTGCCTGGCTTCTCCATCCCGCCCCCAGTCAGGCCAGCCAGGAGGTGCCCAAAGGGCAGAGCGGAGGGACGCCCACCCCATGTCCGTGCAGGAGGCCCTGGCAGCGCAGACCTGCCACCAAAGCCCTGTCACGGCCTGCAGCAGTGCTTGAGAGGGCACATGGAGCCTCCAGTTTAACAGCAGATCCCGCTGCAGTACAGGCCGCAGGAGCGTGTCCTCCATCACATCAAACTAATTACACATCTTGCACCCACTACTTCAGGGTAAGAAAAAACAACAACACTTCAAACAAAGGACCACCCCGGCCCTGTTTGCAAGAGAGAAGGAGGTGGCCTGGGAAGCCCCAAGCGAGCAGGCAGCAGAGCTGCCTGGTGCTACAGGGAGAGGGCAGGCCGCAGTTTGTGCTAGCAGAGCCCCAGCGGGCCCAAACAAGTTGGATGTGCAGCATCTTGAAAACACAGTGCGCCGAAACACGTTAAAAATACCCTTCCCTCTGCCCACAATTCGGTGCTCACAGATCTGCTGCCTTCACTTTCTCAGGTCTGTAGACATGGAATGGCTGCACCTACGGTAAGGTATTGCAGAGCTAACTGCGGGGTGTGGGGGGGAAGATGGCAACGGATGACGTGCACCAACCTTACACTCCGTACTGTAAGATCATTAATTTACCTCACCTTTTTTTTCCTCATTGGCACAAGCCCCACTTTCTAATGGTGTTCTTTTCCTGACCATGAGAAGCTTTTGGGCAGTTTATGCTAACTGCTTTCCATCGTGTTTCATTTCCCAACACCATCTCCTGGCAGATGAATTATTCCAATCCAACCCAAAGCGACTGTCAACGTGAATACTGATGATCTGTTCATTTTTATAATAATCTAACGTTGGCAGTGATTTCCACCTCCCCTCCTATTTGAACTCAGAAGACTAACAAAACTCAAAAGCGAAAAACACATTAGCAGACTCACCTTAGCATTACGGAAAATATATTCGGCATGCGTCACTTAACTGAACTGCTGTATTTTACTCTAGGAACAAGAACTACGGGGGTGGAGGGACCCCAACGCAACCCAGAACGTCTTATTTGTATATAAACATTTTGCACCATAAACATGCACACTTTGTTCTTCTATTCCTGCTTATTCTGCTGAGTTTTAGCATGCAACCAAAAGCAGAGCCCTTCTGGAGGGGTAGAGCTCAGACCCACTGGCATCTACCACCCATCAGACTTCCATCCACGCTGGAAAATGCAGCAAAAAAACAGTGAAGACTGGGGGGAGGCAAGGGAGGGTTAAAAAGAAAATAAGGAATCCCTGGAAATGGTCCTGCTCTGCAATTATGTAACTAGATATCAAAGGTGCGAAAGCTAGAATGAAAATATTTGATGTGACAGCTCTTCACCTCAGTTGTAGCATGCCCTATCTAAATAGCAGGAGAGCAGATGGTAATTTTCAAGCACATTTAGACTGGAATACAAACGATACTTAAAAATAAATACATAAATAAACAAATAACAGCACACATGGAATAAATAAAGCAAAGCGCGTGTAGGGGGAGAACATGTCTTACCAAGCTAACTGAAGTAGCTGGGAAAAAACCACACACGCTAATTTACAGTCGCACAAGCCCCTCTTTGGATCTGACATTTACAATTTATTTCTAAGCTCAACTACCAAATTGTGTAACAATGCAAAGATGCATGCACTTGTCCTGGCTAAAGCTTCTCTGAAGTTCATTGGTATTAAATCTGCAGCCTGGTAAGCTGTGAAAACTCTGTCCTTTCAAATGAAGTAGCTTTTGAGTACTTGTTTTGAAAATTTAAAGTGAATAAGCAGACTGCATAAAATTTGTTCAAACACCCACCACTACCTAGAGATTTATGCAATGTCAGATGCACCCTCAAACCCAAACGATTTTAAAGATAAGAAGCAATAAATCATTTTAACACTAATAATGACTGGTTTCAAAATGCTGCTTGCTCCACAGATAATGCTGAATCGTTTTCCAACTGTCCAATCAAATAAATCAATATCTAGGGTCATGGAAGAGGTGGATTTGTGAGCTATACATGGTCTGTATTTAATTGTGACAGCAAATCCCAGATTTAAAGCATCACCCAGCCTGACACAGAGCCAAGAACAGCCAGTGCCATTACTAGGAGCAGTGCCTGCCACTGCCCAGAATCCATGCAGTGGGGAGGTTTCTGGATGGGGAAATACACACACCACCATATGCAGAGTGACTGCGTGTACACACATATATATGATTTATGTATATACCTATGTCAAAGACAAACTTCAGCAAAACTGCGACCAGATGAAAAGACAAATACATGATGAATTGTTCTTAGGGATCTACCAACTACCAACATTGCTCAAAGGGGATGCCCACATGCACAATTCTCCTTATCTATACTGCATGCCAAGATTGTTTTCTTCTAGTCTTTTCAGGACTCCCGCCTATTCCAGAAGGAATCTAAACAACTTACCATTGAAAATCAAATGGAAACTGCTAAAATTTTATGCTTAAGCCCCTGTGTTTTTATGAAAAAATGCCGGTTTGATCACTTATACTACTTAACTAAATAAAACGTGTAAATCTTTTTACACATACTGCTCCAACAAGTTACACGCACCTACCTGCCCACGCCAATGTATGTATCATCCCGGGTTACAGTAACATCCTACATCAGTAAAGTGTGAAAAAAAACATACCACTAATTATGTCTAAGTAAAACAGCAGGCATTCCTACCTCAATAATTACTGCATTAGTTATTCCAACACCTTGATGCTTCATCCAGAGCAACAGTACCTAAAATTAACAGCTTCCCTGGCCTGCATAGGAAGGAACATCTCACTCAAGGCCTTGTCAATTCATGTCACAGTTACAGTAACATTCCTCTCCTGTGCAATCACACCAACTTTGTTACCCTGCTGTCCTCTACTCCTGCAGACATTTACTTGACTCTGCATTAACCATATCATCCATTGCGTATGTCGTTGCTGGCTTCTGCTTCCCCTGCTCATCGAGAACCCTAGTGCCAGACAAGGACAGTTTCTCATGATGGGAACAAGGCACATTTTTACCTGTCACTTCATTTGAGACTGAAAAGATTTAAAAAGTAAGACTGCAGTAACAGGGAAAAAAAAAGATGAAATTAAGTGTTGTGATAAAAGCAATTAATTGTTGCATCTACAACACAAGTGTTTCCACCTGATGTATAAGAGTATGTTTGTTCAAAGCATGGTAGAATTTTAGCAAGCTTAAAAGTTGTATTTTGCTTCTGTATTTTGCAAGAACACGATTTCTGCTCAACAAACATTATTTGGATAAAATGTTACTGAATATGCAGCACCAGGTAGCTATTTTATCATTTATTTGCAAGTATTATGCATTTTATAATAAATTAGCATAACAGTTCAGCAGCAGAGTCAGAATTTGTACCCAAGCATCCTAATTACCAGGATTCTTTCTATATTCCGACTCTAATGTGTTATCTCATTTGCTCATTAGTATGTAGTATACATGCATCACTAAAAGCACACAAATGAAATTATCATAAATATATAACTACAGTTACATTTTTATTAGGTTTACAGAAATTTGAAAGAAAACTGAACTATTAAAGACTAAACTTACATATAAAATTGTAATAAATTGTGTATTAAGCTTAATTTATTCTTCAAAATACCAAAAAAACTTCTAAAATGAAGCATTATATTTAATATAAAGACAGTAATAACTGTCTATTCACTGCCTACCAGAAGTAGAGGTTATTATCTGAAATAATAACTTGAGTATACTGTAACATGGCTCCCAGGCATTAAAAAAATAAAGACATTTATTAGCTATTAATAGAGCCAGACTAAATTGATATGATTAAATCATAGTTTAATCTACTGTATAGTTTTATGAATTTGTTTAACTTGCTTCCTTGTGGTCAATTTTGGAAAGTAAACTGTTAAGCAATATAAAGACACTTACTTATTCCCAATGCATGCGAAAATAGACAAGAGCAGACAGGAATACTTAGTATGTGTATGCCTGCATGTATTCTTGCATGGAATTTAGTAAACTTTTACTTGTTATTTTTATTTCTCTTCTAGTTTAAGAAGCAGAGAGAATCAAGCTGCCTTCTCAAAGCTTTTTTTCCTTGGTGATGCAGATATTATCCTGTTCATGATTCCAAGTGAGCCAAAAAAATGACATTTCTGCGCCTTCCGAATTCTTACAATTTACCTGTTGTATTGTAAAAGAAGCAAAAGTGCATTCAATCTCCAGGATTTTCATACCTTCTACATGCATTTTAAAATGAAATATTTGCCTGATGACAAACATCTCGGGCGTAGAAAACCAGTCTCCACAAAAAAAAAAATAAGCACTCATGTTTTCTTTGTAAAATTAAGAACCACTTTACTTTATTTTTAGTAATTAAAGTTCCTGGTTTCTGAAGGCATAACAATGTGTTACAGGTTTAATAGACTGACCACACTGCTGGAACATGAGATTCACTAGAGAGAAAAACAAATACTCTGACTGCAATAAAGCAGAAGGAAAGTGACTTCACATTTACATCACTTAATACTTAAAAAGATCAAGTTAATTTTTTCAGATCTCTTGGGGTTATTTTTATTGTTTGAAGATATCCTGCAACGCTGGAAGAAGATGGCAAGCCTGACACTGCACCTGCATCTGGCCACCGTGCTCCAGTCAATGTGCTTTCTTTATCTGTGAAAGTACAGACCAAAGTTGGACTGAAAAATTCTTCCTAAAAACGTCTGTTCCACAGATCCAGATATATAAAGATTCACACCAGGAGATGGGAATAATCTCTTTCTCAACCTAAAAGGGCATTCAGTTCTTGGGAACTGATGATGGACAACATTCTTCAGCTTGCTGCAGCCATTGTAGCTCTCTGCCTGAGCTCCATCTCCAGCAGCCATTCTAAAGGACCCCAAACTAGATTCAGCTTTCCGGTATCACTTTCTTTTACTCAGCCAAATATCATATTAATGCTTTTAAACTGCAGGACTGCACAAGGAACTTGCATTCGACTGATTATCTGCCATGACCTTCAAAGCTTTCTCTGTCCCTGCTTTCCAGAAGAAAGCGATATCCTGTAAGCGAGACCTGCCTTTCAGTTCCTACATCACAGTGGACTGATTCAAATCAAGGTACTGAATATTAGTCCAGTCTTATCATCATTTAAATTGGCAAGCAGAAAATCTGGCTTGAGTAATATATTTTAATCTTGCTTTGCATTAATTATTTTTTGGTTATTCTTTTAAAGAAACATTTAGTCACACTGATTGGTAAATATTGAATTTTGTTTTATTATTAGCTATAGCTTTTACACTATGCTTGGCAAGTCTTTTCGCTAACCAGAAAAACACATTTAAGTGTCCACACACACTTACTTAAGCAATTATGCACTTAGACAAATATTTATTCAGATCTTAAATTTAACATGCTTATTACATTAGAAAAATGGTAAACAGAACATTTCTTTCTTAGCAGACCATTTTTTAAGTTTACAATTAGCACTCATTTATAGTTGAAGGAATTTGACTCCTTTTAAAAACGGCTCTTCGTTAGTTAAAGAAACCACTCTAAAATAAACTTGATCCACATTCAAAATATCTTTGTTAAACAAAACAAGAAATAGCTTCAAGAGCTGACAGTATTTTTTCCTACTAGTTCTACAATTCTGACAAATGCTGGAGACAGAAACAGCAGGAGAGAATTAAGTTTTCCCTCAATTATTCATTTTGTAAAATACCTTTAAGCAATTTCTAAGTATCGTCTATAGAAACTGAACAAAAAAATTTCTCTCAAATGATTTAGCTTATGTCCATTTCATCTCTCTGTAGCTGTCTCTCTGAAAGTAATAGACACATGTTTTTAAGTGTATGCAGTACATCTGCAAATCTTTATGCATCCACGGTCATTGATTATGCTTTCCTTACTTGAGCTCAATTCTTTCTGCAGGCAACACAGTTAAACTGTGGTCCTTAAAATTAAAAAAAAAAGTAATTTAGCCTTGTAACAAGTTCATCTGCCTTTGAATTCCTCAGTGTCAGACAAAGCATTTCAAGATAAATTGTCACCTGCATTTACACACACACGCTTTTCAAAAAAAAAAAAAAAGAATCTCAAAGCTTTTAATACTGGCAGCACAAGGTGTTCTGTCTCTGCTCCCCAGCACAGGTACCATTCTTAAAGAACTGGTTATCCCACTTCTACTTTATTTCAGTGCTATCTAGCAGATACTAGCTAGCACCCTGATCTCAAGCCTTCTCTGCCGGGACAGTAGTTCAGAAGCATATAAAATCATTTGCTTTTGAACGCTCAGTGATTCAGAAATACATAATATTGCTCCTGATATAGAGTTCCACTTTCCCTCCCCTTCTACGCATTCAATTCTCTCTAAATAGGTTATAACCATTTATTTTAACATTCCAATCCTGTGAACCTTCCCACTAGATTTCAAGTAATACCAAGTAGATGAAATTTATAATCGCAAATAAGAAATTTCTTTTCCTCTTGTTTATTACCCTTGCTGCCAGCATTACGAGTATAGGCAATTAAATAGTTGTGATCACTTTTGCTCACAAGGCCATGATGTAGATTTCCACGTATGCTTACCTGTTGCTTTAGTTTTACCCTCCACCCTTATTGCTCTAGCTTGGAGTCCTTCCACCTGCCCTGGCCTCAGCAAATTGGTTCATCTATGGGAAGCAGCTCAGCCCAGCACACTCCCCTCTCTTCACAGACGATAACTTGTTTCTCCAAAACCCCCAAACTTTCTACATTCTATGGTCTACCATATCAGCAGGTCAATTCCAGAAACTTTCACCTTTGCTTCTGTTTTGCTTAATGGAAAGGAAGTTTCTTCAGACACATCAACTGGATAAAGAGACTTTCTAAAGGCTGTGGCCTCCTGGCAACTGGCATCATAACCTACCTTACATAACATGAATTCTTCCAAAAAGAAGTCAAAAGACAGAAGTGACTTCTGGTAGTAGGGGGTTGTTGCCTAAGTTTCGTGCACCTAATGGGAAAAGTACATTTTCTATCTTGTGTAAAGTTCTGAGACTTGGAACTGTCTCTTGGACATCATCATCTGGGAATCTCACCAATTCTAAAGTGTGACCCATACCTTCCTCTCCTTGGGCCAGAAAAAGCCTGTCTCAGTTTATTTTCCAGCCAGTGGAGCCATTTAAGCAGTTCAGCTCCAACAAAGGCCTCCTATCCCACAACATGGATTTCATCCACTTAATTCTTTTACCTTGAAATTTCTCTGATGCATTCCCTCACTTTTCTGTACCAGACAAAAGAAGTCCTTGCCTCAATATTCCACACAGTCTCAGATCAAAGACTCTAAATCGGTGTTAAAGTGAGGTGTCTAAAGGTTTCCAGTCCAGACGAAGACACTGAACTGCAGCATCAAGACAGTCATGTACCGTCACCAGCTTCATTCAGGGGGATTATCAACTTTTTATTTGCTTGCCTTAAGATTTACATTTGCACGCTTACCTTCACATGGTAGTTCTTTTTCTGAATAGGTACGAAAATGTGGCCCCAACAAAGCAACCACCGTTTTATCTCTGCATCCAGATACATTTTCTGTAACACAGGCTTAGATTTTTCCTCGGCCTACTGTCACTGCATTACCTCGATGCCTCACACCTGGAAGGGAGACATGTAGCCCCTTGAGGCAGACCAGCTGATAACCACCAGGGTATTTTCGCTAAGTTATTCTGCGAACGGCTTGCCAGGGGAAGAGGGGACAGCAGTAGCCTCTCCCCTGGCTGCCTGTGAATGCAGAAAGCCTCCTGTACATCCAGATGTACCGCAGCCGTGAGGGCAAAATTGACAAGGACTGCACAACCTCAGACGAATTTCATTCAAGGTCTTGGAAACCAATGGGCGAGTGGTGGCATTCCCAAGCACAAACGGGTTGTCCCACCCCAGTGACACCGGTTCCTCACAGAGGGGGGACAGCAAACAGAAGCCTGACCACGTGTCCACAACAACTGTGCAGAATAATGCTGCAGGCTTCCGTGATTCATATGGTTTTTTTCTCCATGAGCAAGTATAGTGTAACTAACGATATTAACATTGCAATAAGGGCAAAGAAGTACACTAATGCCTCAGCTGATAAATGTATTTGCAAGGCTAATTTCACCTGCAGCCACACAGATAAAGTTGCCCCAAACAGGGAAACTTAAAAAAAAGAAGAAAAAAAAAGAAAAAATCCATCAAGATAATGGCACAAAAACACAGTTGTACCTTGCTTACTCCCATAAGCAGTTACACTGACTTCAACTGTAGGAAAAATTATGGGACAAGAGTGAATTCATGTCCTTTCAAGGGTCTCCATCACCCAATTCATTCTGCCTTTTTCAGCACAACTGGGATTTTCACAAAATATCACATTCCAGGGTCTGAATATCTCAATTTGCAAAACAAGACACTAACAGCATAGATAAAGAACTCCACAAGTGAGCAGAAACAAGACTACGCTTTGAATAAAGCCACTGTTCAAATACCAGTGACAATCTATCGCCGAGTGTATGAAAATACCAAAGAAAGGTATCTCTAAGGAAAAATATTCAATCTTAGCACTCTTACTGCATCCTTTAGGTGAGTCATTCACAGTATTTGTTTTCAACTGCAATTTGACATACTCCACACCACGTGTATTACTAGATGAACAGTACTACTGAAAACAACATAGGGAGAGTAAACAGTGCATTTCAAAAACAAAGACAGCATACAATAGAAATGTGCAGATTTACGTTAGATTCACCATAAAAATATCTCCAGGCTAATCACAAACTGTTACAAGCATCCTCAGTATTTCCCACTGCTATTGTCTTCCCTTAACGGGAGGAGGGAAAAAAAGAAGAAAGCAGCGATTCAAAATGGAAGTTCAGTAATTATTTACAGCCCAATATGTAAACGGCAGAGTGACTGGCAAAGTTCTTAGCACATCAGCTCGAATGTATGTAAGCAAGACATTCCTTCCCCGCAGTAGGCGGCCCCATGTCAAGTAACTATGTGCTAGAACTTGTCCTGAGCTACCTGTTCAAAGGGAACTGCGCAAGAGTATTTCAAGCTCTGACAGATACCACTTTGTGCAAAAACATCCACAAGAGTATTACAAAAAGAGACAGCACTGATGTTTCAGCAACCCCCATGTCAAGAAAGGTGTTCTCCTGCATTTTTATTGACATGCATGGAGCAGATAATCACTGCTTACGTTATCAGCGATAGTGCTGCTGATACTGCTTACCTACTGGTGGTCTTGTCCTTTCCATTTTTACCAAACTCTGCCATTTAAGACCTAGCACCCCCCCTTTTCAGAGACTGTTTGCCATTTTCAGTACTATCTAGTGAAATTTTGCATCTGAGACAATAAAAAGTACCTAAGAAAACCACAATGCAATAAAGAGCTATCATTTATAGCATTTTATTACTACAGGATTAACAAGTGCCAAAATTTTTTGTCCTTTCTTTCAGCAAATATATATAAGAATCTTGAGAACACTTGAATTTATTACACACAAGAATTCTGCCTATGGATGCAAGTTGAATAGTTTTCTCTTATACGTAGACACAATCTTTTCAAGTAAAAACTTGTTTTCTTCACTAAGTAAAACATTACATGCAGTGTGCATCTTTCCACATTCTTATAAACAGTCTTACAACAAGGTTCCTTAACAATAACTAGTTTTTATCCTTTGGGCTGTTTTTTTAAACCAGTTTTACAGAATGCAGAAGTTTGAGTTGCTTTAGATCTGTCTGCAGGAATTCCAGTAAAAACAGAGCAACTTATATGTACACAGGGCTGTGATATTTAGTCAGGTTTTTATTTTGCCATACAGGATCGTAACGCATGCCAAGAATAAGAACGTATTTTTAGTTACTTATATATGTGAAGGACAAAAATGAGATGACAATATGAGAGAGAAAGAACAAAGAAAAGCCAACACAAGTATATATAATCTTTCCCTGGATATTCTTCAATTACTTTTTATGGTTATATTCCTCTTGTAACCCCTGAGTTACAGGCCTAAAGCAATGTTAGAAAACATTCTTTTTCCTGTAATGTAAAAAAAAAAAATCAAAAAAGAAAGGCCAAGTATCCACACAGTCTTGGCATTTTCTGAATCTACTCTTCAACATTTACTCAGGTCATAAACCTTAATCTTCAATTTGAGAAGGATACATGGGATTTTTTTTTCACAGCATCACCTTGGACAGCTGAAAACCCACCTGCGTGCTCTCTAACATCAGATATGACTTTCTCCTTGGTGAGCACAAAGTCTGAAGTATCACTTTCTGCAGAACTTAAGGTTGAAGTAAAAATAATAGCTTCCTTCCTAGGACAACTTTCCAAACATAAAACGACCATAAATCTATTAAGTACACACTTCCCAACTCTGTAGAGGGATATCTTGGCCTCTGATACTCTTCGGTTTTGCCAACCAGCAATAAAATGAAACCAATGAAAAAAACAGAAACCAGTCAATTTGTGTCTGTCCTTTTAAATACTCTCCAGTAAGTTGGAAGAGTTCGAAAGATACCAAATTTCATGCTGACAGAGAGAAAGCTAGGAGCAAGAGCAGAGACGCACAGCGGCACTCCTCAAAAGGGGGAACAGGAGCTCCAAAGCAGTAGAGGTGCTTTCTGAGGAACCTCGCTTGCTTTCTCTATGCACAGATTCAATGTGGTTTTGGCATCAATCCTCACCTACTTATTTTTACTAAAGACCACATGCGCAGAGCGAAACGTCTCAGGCACAGAGGTAACCCAGTGCAAAGAACGAGGCAGTTTTGCTAACCTGTCCTATGAAACACGCATTTGCCAATCGGGTCTGTAAAACACACGTGTACACAGAGTCAAGATAAGTAATGTCACTTCTATAATTAAAACAACATCTTCCCTGAGTGGCCATATAAACCTTGTTTATTTTGATTGGATTCTTGTCTCAAAAGACATGCTATATTACAGTTTGCCAAGAAATAAGCAGAAATCTCTCCATCACTGCTTTGTGAAACATACTAATAACAAGAGCAATTTGTCCCTTTGACATATACAACAAAGCCAAATTCACTCACTTTCCCAAAGGCATATTTCAATATAAGATTCAAATACGCTTTTTAATATTGTCCAGTCACTGCATTACCTGTTACGTGTTTGTTCTTAACACACAAATGCAAAAAGCATTAAGTGACAATATTCAGAAGAGGAAGAAAAGGATGGAGCACACAAAGAAATAAAACAGACACTGATTTCCTCCTCACTTCTCTTCCCCACCCCCAAAATGCTTTATAAGATTCAGAGATCAAACACTTACAGCTAGAATACAAGCATTTAACACATTTGTTCTATTCCAGGCAAAGCAATGAATAAAATGCATAAGTAGTAGAGAGGCACCAAAAAATGGGGTCACATAAGGTAACATATGAATAAAAGCCTACAAAAATTGAATGAGCTGTACATTGAAGTTATTCCTTAAGTTCTCAAACCTTTTTTTCATTGTTCTTGAAAAACAATAAAAGACCAGAAGATTAAAGTATTTACATTAGGATCTTTATATGCCTCCAGTTAATATAGTCATAAGGAGCAATACAACTGGTTTTAGAAAAAGTGACCTAAGGAAAATGTGGTTTAAAACATATTTAAAATTCTTTTCTTTATAAGAGATTCTGTAATTCATTTATCCCCACAAAAAAACCTTAATGTTTTAGGTGATAAAACATACAGCACTGAAGCAGGTCACTGAGCCCGCTTTGATTGCACTGCATGGGACCCATGTCATTTAAGACTGACTTTAAAGAAAAAGGCATGGAAAACGTTTTCCATTTCTTGCAACTTTTTAAATACTACCGTGAAACTTTGGCTGAAGCTAAATCTAACTTTTTTTTTTTTTTTTAAGCTGCTGGTAGCAATGAGAGCCTAGTTGTGAGCTCCTGAAATATCTGATATTTCTGAAAGGTCTATCTTCCCAAGAAAGCTACCTGACTGTCCCAAAGTCACCAAAGTGAAGGATACTGACCTGTTTCAGTGTGAAATTGTTTAACTGACTTAAAAAGACGATTCTGCCTACATTGCCATCAGCTGAAGACAATTCAGACAACAACCCCATAGCCCTTCAGTGAAATCATGGGCTCTGCTGAAGTCACAGCAGATTTCCCATCAACTTCAGGCAGGTTTCACCCTCTTATCTTTAGCCCTATTTTCAGCTGTGGGAAACACACTCCCTGTTTTTTAAAAAAGCAAATTCTATTGCCTCCCTTGCATCCTCTAAGCAAGTTCAAATTTATGGGCAATTGATAATATCTTCTGTGAAACTTATATGAAGACTTAAAAAAAAAAAAAGGCAAAAAAAACCTGAACTGCCCCCCCAGGGACATTACAGAAAGTATGGTTCCAAAAATCTTAACGTGTGCATGATGGGTCTGGATGTAATTTTGGTAGTTTGGAGTGCCAATTAGTCTTTGATGAATATTATTAACAGAAAACTACTATAAATATAATATTAAGAGTAACAGTTAATTATTCCTTACCTACACTTTAAAACCTTCCTGGCATAGTCACTGCATGGCAGCTGTTGAATTGCGCAATGAAGCAGAGTTTTCTTAAAGCATGATGCTTATTTAACTTCAAATGTAAATAAACTCCCGTCCTGTGCTTCCATGTAAAATGAGCTGTTCACAAGTAAACGATTTTGTATCTTCCTAGCAAAGCAGCGAATGACCCTCTGTTCTCCACTTCTAATCACCAAAATCTATTTCCTACCTAACTCCAATTTAGGCTGACAGCTAATACTTCTCCTAAACAAAGTTCTCAACATCGGAATAACTGCTGCTTCCTTAACAGCAACCCGTGGGCTTTGCATATGTGGTTATAGCTATTAAGTATTCAACACAAAGTACCATCATTTAGCAGTAACGAAAATAATTTTTTGTTTGGCATAGTATGTTGATGGTTCTTACACACTTTCTATACAAATGTAGGCTGCCGCTTACTCCAGGACAGATACAAAAATTAGCATTTACTGAACATCAGTAAGTGAACAGATAAAAACGTCAACCCTGTCTCATTTCCGAGCAGCCTATCACCAGTTGAAGAATCAGTTCTTTTCCCTTTTCATCCTACTTTTTTTTAAGCACCGTTTCAAAGAAATGATAGAAGCTACTGAAATGTTTCTATTTACCATAATAATGCAATTCCACTACTTTAGGGATTTTCCTTCGGTAAACAATCTCAGATGACCAGCATTAAGATGAAGAGCTAAGCTACCATAAAGACCTGAAACTTATGTCAAATTTGATTCTGTGATTATCTGTAATCTGTGCTCACCTCTCTCTATAGAGTGAATTACACTCAAGGAAAGGGATAATTCTAACGGAGACAATACAACATAAAGCCTTATCCTGCCATGAACTAAAGTAGCAGCCTTTTTTTCAATTTAGTCAATGAGGCTTAGTATACCGAAAAGAAAGAACCATACTAAACATTTTCCTACAGTCTGCACAAGCACACTATTTAGCATTTTCTGAAATCTGAAATTTAAAAACCCCATTTCTTTACATGACAAAGAGCACCAACTTTTCTTTGCAGTTATTAACACTTGACCATCAAAAGATCCATTCTTAAAGATGACCTTACAAGGAAGACAAATCGCTGTGACTTCTTGTCCCCTTTTTCTGATTCATAAAAGGAAGGACTCAAACTTTACGCTCTCCAGGAAGTATTTCTTCTACTTATTTCAACTACAGCTTTTTTGCTGGCAGTTTGTAGCAGTTTGACAGAACAGCAGACACATCATTCAAATAAAGTATTCTGAGAAATTATTTTCATTCAAAGTATGTTTTTAATGGAAGAGAAAACTGGGAAAAGATTCACCTTTAAGATTTTCAACTTCTGCTTGCTACTAAAGAAGGCCCACAAGCTAATAATCAGAGCTCCAACTAAATGTCCAGGAAAAATGCAAAACAAAATAAACAAAACACACCCAAGGCAAATCAAACAAAAATCTTGGGGAAAAAACGTTCTGAAGCATGTGATGATCAAAGCTTCACAATTTCTTTTTATGTGCATGTATGAAGTGCATCTTTCGGTCTTTACGAAACGGCAACACGTCTCAATGCTTTGTCCTCCGCCAGTTCTTTTTAAGAATCAATCATATTGATTCATTCTCTGCCCTTGCAAAATAAATAGGCTAAGAAATGAAAACTCTGCTTATTTCGTATATCTACTCCCTTAACCAATAACAACATCATCTGTGCTAAAAGCTGCTCGGGAGCACAAAAAACTGCAATCTATTCAATATTCTCCAGCAGGTGAAGGCAATTGCATACACACAAGACAACAAACATACCACTTGACTAGCACTCACCGTATACATGCACTACATTTCAGTTAATAGTTCACAGCAAAACTTTACAGTCAGCCTCAATTTCTTTGCATATTTCAACCTTCTAGAATTAAAATTATTTCAGAAAATAACGCACACAACCAGCCACCCAATAGTAAACACATTTGTGCTTGCTAGCTTTAAAACTACCTGCCAAGCCAATAGCCAATTGATTTCCTTGGCGTAAATTCGACATTTCCAATCTGGGACATTACCCAATATGAGGACTGTAAACCCTTTCCTAAATGAGGTAATCACATTGGTGCTTCTATAGTTCTGGTTGAGTTGCAGTTTCCATTACAATAAATCCTTGCAGCACATTCCCAGAGGTTTTGTAACTTCTCTGCACCTTTAAAAAAAAGTTACTCCTAGCTGAAATCTGTCATATAAGACCTTAAAAACAAACAAACAAAAAAAACAGCAAATTTTCCTTACTTAATCCTCAAAAATGTACAAAAAAAAAGATAGAGAAAAATTATTTCTCTGAATATTTACAGTTCCACTTTTAAAACTGAGAACATTGACAATATTCATTTCTGCGTTCTGCAAATCGAGAATACAAGAAATGTGAAAGGGACAAGTGACTAGCACAGTTGCACTCTACAGTACTTATATAGTGAAAAAGAAAGAACAAACTGAGGCTCAAACCTCATAACTGAATTAGTGCTAGCAGGCTCAAGGCTCTTAGACGAGTGCATGATGAGTACTGAAGTGAAAAAGTACTGAAATACTGCATTTTAAACAGCCATTAGAAATGGCTATTGTACATATCCATGCAACTATCCTTCATAAAGGAATTTACCATGCGTTATAGCAACATGATCCTATTTACACAATGAGTTGTTGTTCCAGTCCATCAAGTACACAAGAATTTTTAATGCATCCTAAAAAAATCAATTAGGCAATGATCATCTGATTAAACAGCCACATCATACCATTCAATCCTTTCAAACATACTCATAAATCCAGGCCTTCAGACTTTGCTACAAACTTCCAAAACCTACACATATAGCGTATTACAAGGAGCTGATTTTTAAGCTTAATGGCATTCAGCACAAACTAAATTATTACATGCTGTTAACCTGAAAACGCAACATCAGACAATGACAGAAAAACCTTCTTTTAGTAGATACTCTCAGTTTTAATGCAAGTGTTTTTTACAAAGTATCAGAACGCTTTCCACAGCACAGAAACACCTTGAAAGGGCATCAGAATCAAAATTGGAAAACTGATTAGGGCATCACAACTGACTTGGTGAAGGTCCAAAAGGCAGGGAGGGGAAATAAGTAGCTAAATGAAAAGGAAATTATTGTGTTTTTTTTTTTAATCAAATCTTAATATTCACACTACAGTGAAATATATTGCAGAACTACGCCTGAAGTGTGAAGTTGCTAAGTATCGCTGCATATTAGTCTTCTTAATTTTGACATCACTCTTTGCAATTCCAAGAAGCATCTGAAGAAAGTATGAGAAAGCTGGGGCTATTCAGCCTGAAGATGACAAGGCTCTGGAGTGACCTTATTGCAGTTTTTCAATACTTAATGGGGGCTTATAAAAAAAGATGGAGAGCAACTTTTTGCTCAGGCATACAAAGACAGGACAAGGGGGAACGGCTCCAAACTAAAAGAAGGGGCATTTAGATCAGATGTTAGGAAGAAATTCTTCACTCAGAGGGTGGTGAAGCCCTGGCACAGGCTGCCCAGGGAAGCTGTGGATGCCCCATCCCCAGAGGTGTTCAGGACCAGGTTGGATGATGCCCTGGGCAACCTGATCTAGTGGGAGGTGTCCCTGCCCACGGCTGGGGGGCTGGAACTCGGTGGTCCTTAAGGTCCCTTCCAACCCAAACCATTCTGTGATTCTATGATCCGAGAGCTTAGAAAATGAAAGTCAAACCCGAAAGTATGTGTTTGTTTTCTGTTTTCACACACATACTGTAATCTCCCTGATGCCCTGGGAAAGGAGTGCTAGTAATCCCAAAATTGCATTCCTCCTATGCAAACCAGAAGGGAGAGTACGTGAAGTAGCAGTATTAAGATTCACATGCAAGACCAGCATTTTAAAACCCTGGGATGCAAACACTGGCCTTGCTGCAACTTGTGTTTCAGTCATGTTGAAAACTCACGACCTAGACACAGGTGAACTTGCTGCTGGGTTTGCCTTGCCTCCTTTCCCTCTCCTCCCACTGAATTGAGGGAAAGCAAAGAAAACCTAACCTTCCTAACAACGTTCAGAAATCATCTTTGTTAAGTAATTCATCGACAACATCTATTGCCTACTGACAAAAGAGAGATGAACTATCAAGTCTGCAACCCTACAAATAAAGCATATGATGCTTCTAGTAATAGCTTCCCCTCTTATACTTCCCTTTTTATGCAGGTACACTTTACAAAATCATTTGCATCTTTAATATCCTAACCCATGAAGACAATTTTACTGAAATCAGACCAAATTCTTTACATATTTAACTCATACTGAATTAACTGGACATGCCCTTAATATCAGACAAAACGCTGTAGCCATTTCACAGAATATATCCAACCTGTACTTTCTGCACTTCCTTCAACATCCTGCCATTTCCACACAGAATTCTAAGGAAGTTTGGGGTTTTATTTCAAAATTTTTATTATCAAGCATGCCTACGACATACAGAAGTCTGAAGAAGATGTCTGCTGCATTATATAGAGACCACTTTTTCAACAGGTTAGCAAGCTATGCTCAACACCCATGCTGCGGATAGGCAGAATGACAACATTTCATCTTTTCCACTCTCTAAACTTTCTGATGTTGGAGGACTCCCTCCCGACATGTCTCTCCTCCACCTCTGGCTGGCAGGCTGCAATGAAGGGCTTCCAATAGGAATACGCTATTCCCTGCTGCAGCATGGCCCCACCAGCTACCTACATCTTGGCAATTACCTTCATTTTCATTAATTTCAGGTGGATCATTAGGGTGATGTTTTTCCATTTCTGTTTGTCCACCTGCAGCATCCTATAGCAGAGCCTGCAAGTTAAAATCCGTCAAGTCCCATAGCTCCAACCTCAAGCCACAGCGCTGACTGACAAAGAGCTAGACTTAACATTTCAAGGTCTTCTTCAAGATTCAAATATCTTTACAGCCTGACAAAACGCCTGCTCGTTCCATCCACGGAAACGGAACTGACACCCTCAGCTAGCTCTGGAAAACAGCAAGCTATAACTTAAAATAAGAACAACCTCCCTCAGAAATGTTTCCCTCCCTTCCTACAGTGCAGCTTTCCGCCCTCATAACCCACCTACCCAATGCCCTTTTTGCACCACACTTAAAACCAAAGAAGGTGTATGTTAAGGGCCCAGGATGATTTAACCAATCAAACTTTTGGAAGTGTCTTGTGGTTTTCATTAATTCAATGTGACACTGTGAAGGACTCCCATTTTCAGAAAGTGCTGAGATTCATCTTCTGAAACTTTTGGCAAGATTATTTTCTATATATATTATATCTAGAAGTAGGCACATACTATGCAGCCAATTTTAACAGGCAAAGCTAGGCTCTCCTTATTTAATATTCATGTCACAGGAGTAAAAATCCAGCCAGGAATCAAACTGTGGCATCCTGTGCCAAAGACAACTTACCACTCAGCTGGTAAGTTGGCAATTCAATTTACAAACCTGCATTCCTGCATTTTAATCCTTTGTAGAAAGGTGGTAATATATGAGCAATATGAAAAGAACTGGATTCAGATCATTAGAGGTTCACAAACCAAACACGCGAAGCTTTGGAGGCTGTCCAAAACAAAATCATGCCTAGGTGGTGATGTCCGTTCAATAAAAATTCAATGTCATAATTATCCTCTCACTTTTTCCCCCCCGAAGAGCATTAGTGCTCAGAACCGTGCTGCTGCTCGGCCAATTACATTAATGCCGTTAGAAGACAGATAGGGCCCGCAGCCAATCGCTGTGCCAGGTCACTGCCTGCTGACGGATAATTTACAATTATCAAGCAATTAGCAAATGAAGTGAAAATTCAACACTCATCTCCACATAACGCAGAATAACTCATTTTAAAATTAAAAATATGTTTTAATAACTTTAGTTTGGCTATGGCCTCCTTTTACCAGTTTCTCCTCCTTTGCGACTGACAAAATGCTGCGCTGTCTGAAGTGAGAACCATGTCTACTGTTTGATATTTCTAAATGAAATGACCGCTTCCTTGGGACTAAATATCTATTTAACAACAGAAAAGAACAAAAATGAGAACTCTTGTTAAAGGTAATAGTCACTCAACTAGTGTATTTGAAATTACTAGCTAACTGACCACCTGATGAACACCCTGTACCAGCAGACAGAATTAACAGAAATAACTAGAACTAGCCAGGCACCTGTCTGGGAGTCCATAATCTTCTTTTCTTCTCTACATTTAACAATAAATGACCTAAAAAGAAACTGAGCTGCAACTAGTCAGTTGCACAAAACAAAATGCTGCTTCCCATTAATCATCAACTCATTAGCTTGCTATGCTCACAACATAGTAAAGAGCTCAGAGCTCCTATTGCCTACACTCACAATCCTCAAAAATATAAAAAAATCTAGGAAAAATTTGCCAATGTAACTTTTAGATAAATTCGTTTCTGTCCCGCTCTAGAAAACTACTGTATCTTCCTTAGCATGTATGGTATGGACACTGTAATTAACCTTCTCTTAAAAGTGCAGGAGAAAACTGCACAAGAGCATCATCAACAGTGAAATCCAAGTAGATTAAAGGAGATTCTTACATGGTCCTCGGTACCAAAAAATCAGAATAATTTTTGAAAGAGTTGGTGAAGGGGAAAAAAATAAAATTAAAAAAAATTAAAGAAATATACAAGGCTAAGTGATGTCAACCGAGAAAGACAACTGATGATGTTTGACCTATTTCCCTCCGAAAAGATACCAGCAACAAACTAACCTCTTTTCTGACTGTACACAGTTTCGGAAAACATTTACGATGTCAACACGAGGTATTTACTTTTGAAACAGTCCTCCACCCTCCTTCTGGAAGAGACATACTTATCTCTGAATTTTTCCCTTGCACCCACTGCACTACCACAATGTCGGAGAGAAGGGAAACCCAAGCAACAGAGCGAAACCCTCCACAAACCTGTTGCTGCGGATACTGCATTCCTCCCATGGCGGCCGGGGCTCGTCCCTGCATTCCCACGGGGTAGCGCTGGGGGCCGGGAGGGCCGTAGGACTGCCCGGGGTAGGGGCTGCTCTGCTGCGTCTGAGAGTGAGGGTTATTGCCCATGCCGTACAACTGAGGTCTCTTCATCACCATTGGATCCATTGGACTGCCCTGTTAGTGAACGCAAGCAAATAAAAGGTTTAGAGATACTGGAAGAAACAGGTAAGAACAGTCACACTCATTGCAGACAGGTCATACAGGCATTTGCTCAATACTTTATACCTTTCTCCCAAAATGATCAAAAATCAACGTGGCATGCAAACAGGCAAAGTACCGTAATTAGTTGCATGAGTTTCTGAATGGTGAGTTTGGGACTTACGTTCAAATATAAATAAATAAAATGAACTTTGCACTCAAGTTTAGACGTTGTCTCTCACCTACAAAGACAGGTATGATAATTACCCAATAAATCCCAGCTTAAGAAATAATTAAGTATACTGTTGTAAACTGATTAGCAACATTGACTTCAACGTGTAAACACACATCAAATCATGTCTATCAAGAGAGATACATGTAATGGGAAACCATTCAACCTTGAGAAAATGTCTATTTTCTTTCCTTGAAAAAAGGGGCAAGTGTAAAGAAAAGGAGGTTTCCAAGAAGTACAATGCATACAGAATGCACTATCTCAGAGCCTTCACATCACTATCATATGCATTAGTAAGTTTCCAGATCATAAGGCAAGTCATAACCCAAAATGTACATAGGCATTTATTTGCCTCCTTAACAGACCTCAGAAAATCCAAACTGAAATCACTGATGGAGGGGGATGGGAAGCAAGGGATGGAAGATTTATTTTTAGACTTCTTGGCAGGACTTACCAAACACCATAACAGCTCCAGGACGGGTGTCAACCATTGTGTGGCATTACTCTCACATTTTATTACTGAGGACTAACTGAACCAGAAAAAAATATAATTTTGTCAAGTGTAGCAGCGCTGCATTGTTAATATGATGCCCATTTTTTAATTCCTGAGTGCCAAACAGTTGTATTCAAACAAGAAAAAATGTGTGTGTTTTTTTTTTCCTTTTTTAAAAGCCTACCACAGTTTCATCTTAATGAGATTTCCCCCCTTCCCTCCCCAGAAAAAGGTGTATTAATTCATCCAACCAGTCTGCCTTCCCGCCAGTAGCAGGATTCCTTCCTATGGCATATTTTGTACATTTTTTCCAACAGTGCACTGCTGACCAGCTTTATTTTAAAGTCTCCAATGTAACGTGACTTCTACAAGGCGTTTTTGGCTGCTATGTTCTGATGTAATAGTTACTATGACAATAAATTACTTTCTCACTCCTATCCCTGTTTCTTTTCATTATTGCTGTTTGTACTACTAAAACACTATGCTTCCACTCCCCCACCCCCACCAATACAAACAGGTATTTCCCCCCTAAACTAGTCACTGCTTAACAAACAGTTACATATTGTTCTTACTACTTATTCCTTGCAAGGGAGTAACTCAAACCTTTCTCCCTGTTTTCTCCAGCTTTCCTTATCTCTACCAACACCTATTTGCTAGGAATATAACCCAAACCAAATATAGTATCTCAAATGTTGCCATACTACACCTGCACAGGTGGAAATTATAACCTCATTCTCACATGACACCTCTATTCACTTCAGAAGTGGACTGCACCCACCCTTTTTTTTTTTTTTTTGCCACCATAGAGAATTGCACATTCACTTCTAATTGGGGGTGAGTATTACTCAGCAATTATCCACTTTATTATTTGCCTTTTTTTGTGGCCAGATCAGAACTTTCTATTTTTCACCACTAAATGTCTCTGGGTAACATATTATTTATATTTCATACTTCTCAAATTCCATGGTTCCCCAACCACTTTAGGCCGCCTGACCTCTACCAACACATCTTTTATTTTATTTTTATTAGGCCATTGTGCGTCTCAAACTTTTAACTGAGAGCAGACAGACGTA
This sequence comes from Anser brachyrhynchus, assembly GCF_964034855.1. Taxonomy (NCBI): domain Eukaryota; kingdom Metazoa; phylum Chordata; class Aves; order Anseriformes; family Anatidae; genus Anser; species Anser brachyrhynchus. Next base: position 60,154,335 of record NC_137696.1, on the reverse strand, counting down.
AAAGTTTAGTGGATGAACTGGAGATACCTTCTGACATGTTCCCAAGGGACAACTTAAATTACCCTTCTGTAGACCAAGAGAGTTTCTCTGTGTTTATTTCAGCGTTTCCATGTTCATTCTGGGTACCACCTGTTGTATTCCTCTCCTCAGATATAAATCCTTGTTTAAAGCAAGTTTTGGGTTTCCTTCATGAGATTCTTATGAAGCCCAACATCCCTGCTAATTGCCACCATCTTCTGTTTCAGTGTATTGTTTCCAGGTCTCACTTCCTATAACAAATTTAGTCAAATTTAATTTTAATTAATTTTGAATGTAATATTTTCCACTCCCCATCCAATACTTAAATAGTACCATGAACAATGCAGATAATTACAGCTAAAATAGTCTGACATTTTCTTTCCATTATGAAGACTATTTTCAGGTGGGTATAGACTTCGCCAAACTTCAAGTATTTAGGCTGAAATTTTCCAGGCCATATGTATGCCTGAGGCTGAAATTCTCTGGAAAATTCAGCTGAAACAGTTCAGCGATGTCTCAGAATGAGGTCACAGAAGAATACATCGCTTATGTTCTTACATAAAATACTTAAAAATACCTCTTGAATACCATGTTTTGGGGTAGACAATTTTAATTTGCCAGGGTGACAATGGATTTTAGGGAAATATAAAACTTGTATCCCTATGAACCCCTGAATTCCATGCAGTCCATAGGAGTGGAGGAGGAGGAGGAAACCGGAGAGTGCAAGGTGCACAGAACACAGCAAGACCAGATCAAAGGAGCTGCAAGGTATAAGAAGGTGGCCTGAAAATTGCCAAAGAAAGGACAATGGGTTAAAAAAAAGCAGAGGAGAGAGAACTGGGACAGGAAGAGCTGAAGGAAGGAGGAAACAAGGTCAGGAGGTTAAATGGATAGAGGCTGAAGAGACTCTGCCCACTGGACTAGTGACCTCCAAGCGGTGGAGGTCTTCTGTTTGTTCATTAGTTGGTTTGGAGGGTAAGCCTCCCTGACATTTCGTTCTTCCCTGCTTTCTTCTCCCTAACCCGCTGCTGCCTCTTCAGCTCCTGCTCCTCCTTGTGCTCTCCAGGAGAGCTGCCCCTCTCGCCCTCGGGTGACGTGAAGGCTCAGAAAGGTGGAGGCCTGAAGAGCCCGAGCTGCTGCTGAACCCTCCTGAAACCCAAGGGGCTGCGGTCACTGCATATGGCTAACAAGGGACACGGGCAAGAAGGGACCTGGGCACACTCAGAACTTACTGTGCACACTGCAAGCAATGCACCAGGATCAAGGACTGGAGATACTGAAGATGAAAGTGATAGACAGGACCAGGCAAACAGCTGGGACAAGCCAGAGAGAACCACTCCTGCTTGCCAGTGCTGATTGTTCCCTCCACCATCCAAGACCCCAGGGAAACAGTAAGAAGCAGTACAGTAAAGTCCTCTGACCATGTTTAGGACTGGTGAAGTAAGACTGTGGCATTAAGTAACATGATCCAAAGCCACAGCCGAGAAGCATGGCCCGCTTCACCCCACTTTGTTCTCCTGAGCAGCACGAGGAGGCAGGTGGTCCTGCGGGAGACACTAAGCCTAACTCGGCACTGCGCCCACCTGAAGCACACTCACACACCAACAGGGAGGCCTGCACCGCAGCTGAGAACACTTTATTGTACATACCACAAGAAAGAAAAAAAAACTGGAACGAAACCTAAGTATAAGTGAAGTCTCAGCAATCTCCTAGCATCAAAGAACTCCTACAAACAACCCAGCGAGGATGCACATCTTATCCATGCACTGGTCGGTCCCCACGGGGTGTGGCAACCTGCCACTGCTCTTACTGACTCCATCCAGATGAACTCGTGACCATCTGTGCGCTGCAGGTCCAGGTGAAGACACCTACCAGTGGCTGTCAACATATTTCTGCATGGCCTAACAAAACCAAGTAACTCACAATGCCGCCTCCCTCTCCCCCAGCTTTAAGAAACTTTATCATTGCGGAGTCGTGTACTGAGTGAAGAACTGTTGGAAGCAAGTTTTCCCTCGGTATTTCTCCTGTTTCCTTCACGGAGGATGGTCACCGGATGGGTCTGCTCGAGGGACGGGTCAGCAGCAGTGCAGGGAAGGGGGCTGTTGCATGCTACAGGACCAGACACAACATTTATTATACAAGTTAGAAGATGGGTAGCAAACAAAGCAGAAAACGGTGGGATGAGGAAGGCTGATTAAGGTGGTCGTATGCTGCTCAGCCAAAAGTGGATTCTACCCCTCCATCTGCCACAGTTTTTACCTAATGTTGAATAAATTATTAAAACAACAAATTTTCAAAATGTAGCAGTTTAGTGCATCATTTCCTTGCTTGGAGTCATGCAATTTAATTTGCAGAAATGCTTCATATAACTGCAGCTACTTTTGAATTTGATATGTGCTTTTGAAGAGCTGTATGTTGCAGAAAATTTGACCTACAGCCATCATAAACAGGCTACTCAAACTTCCTTCAGTAGTGCCTCAGTTTCCCAACTGTAAAAATGAAAAAAAAAATCATTACTTCTTCACTAGAGAAGTGATTTTAGAATTTAATATGACTGTGATCAATACCATAGAAAACTCTCTTAACAAAAAAAAGAAGTTGTCTTCAGAACAGTGCATGGTAAGAAAGACCTGGAGCCATACGCTTAACAGAAGAAAACAGCTGCTCCCTGAGTACTGCGTGTCCTGTACGGTGGAGGTAAAAGTTTAATTATAACTTTTTCTAACTTTAACGCATGCTCAATTTTCAGCTTTAGCACTCTTTAAAAGTTTTATTTTTATAGAAAGTTTCATCCACAGTGATCTGAAAAGCTAAGAAATATGTATTACAATCCTATATGAAGGTTCCTTTAGCATTTACAAGTTCAAATATCTTTTTTCTAACATTAGTTCCAACAATGTTCAAAGACAAGTTTTGGGTGGCAGGATCATTATGACCAGTATCAACCTCTGCGTGTTGTAGGGATCAACAACCAACCCCTCCACACCCACTCTAACACTTTTCAAAGATGACAGTGTTGCTATAACTGCGCTGTATTTTTCCAAATCCCAGTGGACGTATATTCTCATGAAGGGATGCTGTGTACATTCTCACATCTCCCATGCCTTTACTTAATTCTATCACATGCTATATCAGAAAGCTTTAATTACTTTTTGGTTTTATTTTAGTGTCATTGCAGTTATCGATATCCATTTATTTCCTTTCTTTTACAGAAATACGCACATTTTTGCCAATTTAGTTTGCATATCCTAATTTTTACTGCCATATTCTGCCAGGCAAGTCTGAGTGGATTCCGCATTTTCCTTCTGCCTCTGCACCTCCTTTTCAACTTGCTGCATTTCATTTAAACTTTGCATAGATCTGCAGTTCCTCAAAATACCTCAGTCTTGTTCTTTGCTTCAGTCTGCAATAATATTATAATTTATAACCCCTTTATTATAGTGCCTATCTTATGTCAGTATCAGATTCATTTGCACATGTACCAGGCTTTGTAAGAACGGAGCATTTCATAAGAGTCCTCGCCTATTATGTGCCTTGTGAGCACATTAATGCACCTGTTGGAAGGTTTGCTAATGATTTCAACAGGGCCAAGATTTCACTCCCAGTCTTTACACTGACGGTCCCACCATTAAGGTAAGATGCAGAAAAGTCTATGCTGCCTACAGATAGTAGCTGGCAAACTTTTTCTATTACCTACTCTCTTTTCCGTGTTTTGTGTTAAAGGAGGCATAAACTCAGCATCCCCGCTATAAGCAGAAGTAGAAAACATTTACACCCACTTGTAAACTCAGTACCACCACTGCTTCTACCAGCCAAAAGAACCAAACAAATCACCTTCTCCAAAGTATCTGTGGATTCAACTTTGCCTCTTCTAAAATAATAGAAAAATACTATTTTCTCTTGTTATTTAACCAGTGTTTTCCCCGATACCTTATCTCCTCTCAGATCTAAGGGAGCATGATTTCAATAGCTATCTGACCAAGATACATGGGCTATTCCATTTACGTTATGTATTATACATACTGAGTTATCATTGTATATTCCACTTCTAATACCAAAATCTTTATTTGAAAATTTGAAAGACACTTACAAACATGAACAATACTGGTCACAGTCCCCAAACATAACTTGTCGTTTAACGATGCCAAAAGAACCCCACCACTGATGTCCTAGGGCAGGGAAGAGTGGGAGACACTTTACAAAGGACACAGTGGGATTCAGGCATGACGACAGCCCTTACACGAGGAAGACAGAGCAATTCACTACAAGACAAGAGCGGTCACATGAGATACAACTACTCTTCAGAGAGAAAGGGTGTTTTTCTGTTTGTTTTTTAAAAAATGAAAGAAGCATTGGTTTGGCTGACAACAGCAAATGCACCAATTTAAAGTGACTATAAGCCACAGTGCATCCCAACAACTAAAGCTACATCATTTGCGCCTGTAACAAAACAACATGAACTCAACACTCTGCAATAGGCTTGCCCTCAAACTCCTAGAGCTGCTGAATACAATAACTCTTTGTTTATTCATTGATCTGCAGCCAAAGCTTCTGTCTCTGTATTAGAAAAGCAGCCTCTTATTAATACCAAAGCCTTGAAACCTCATAATAAAGACAGCTGACAATCAGCTACCGACATTCCAAGAAAGATGGGCATGGAGCTCTCAGCTCTAGGTCAGGCACCAAGTTACAAATTTATCGCTAGAGATAATCACAAGTATTCACTATAATACAATGACACAGCTGGCATGAGGACGCAACTGGGGAAAAGATAATCCATTCCTAGATAATGCCATCATTTGTATGAACATGTACAAGGACTCCTCAGCCAACGTTTTTACACGACAAAAGCGTTTCAAAACACAACCCGTGTTACGTGTTTTAAATATCCATTTAAGAAAGACGCAACTATAAAATGTATGAATACGCAATACTAAAATCTGCCTTATATTAGTATTAAAATAATAGAGGTGACTGGCAAACAAGCTTCCTGTATTTTCAGATAGGAAGTCTACTATCTGGGCTTTAATAAAACTGAAAGCAAAATAAGTCAGTTACACAAGTACAGCAAGGAATAATCAAGAACAAAGAGCCAAGTTCAACATAAGCCTATGATGAAGGAAAATCCAGTGAATGAAGAGGCATATACTAGAAGAGATTTAACAAAAATTTTAATTTTCCTCGTCTTAAAGGCTCTGCATACTGTATGATTTCAGCTGCGGGAAGACATCAGAAAGATAATTTTCCACTCAAAACAGAAAGTACATAATTAAAAAGGGGAAGAGGAGAAAAGCAACGCTATGCCCCACCAAGAATCAACTACTTCTCCACTAGAACTTTTAAAAGTAATAATACAGGAAAGTGTCTCAGCAGGGTGGAGGAGAAGGACATAGGTATACTTGTTTTCCAGTTTTCCACTAGGTCCCCCTTAACACAACCTAAAAACTGGAAGATCAATGAAACCACCATCCTCTAGTTATTATTTTGTAGATAGATAAACCTGAAATGACTACTGAAAGAACGAATCACAACAAACATAGCAAAGAAGAGGAATCTGTTTTTAATGAACTACACACAAGTAATCTCCTCATGTTGGCACTATGAGTGCAAGCAAAGGTTAAGACAACATCAAAAAGTAATTATACACATTTATCACACCTGAAGGCCAAAACAATCCCATGTCTCTGACAAGTTCACATGGCAATACAGCTCAGGAGTGCTGCCCTTCGAGTCGCTTTTATTACCTGTATGTCAGTAGTTGGCAGTGACAATACCCTCATTGCTCTGAAGCCAACTCAAGACACGTCATCCTTCCCCATCATGCCTGAAGTGTCAACCTTCTTACCTTCTTCTGTAACCTACTTTCCTAATCCAAACTTCTTCCAGGAGGACCTGGAAATTCTCTTCCCTTCTCCCTACCCCACCCCGACACCAGCTGAGATGCTCCTAAAAGGAGACCTCTTTCCTTTAGCCACGTAAAGGCTCTTGCTTCCTGCTGCAGAAGTGCTCTCCAGCAAGTTATTAGTAATTTCTAGTGTAGCAGAATCTAGGGTCTTTACAGCCATCTCCCAGCTTTACAGGCATTCTCCCAGTCATTGCTTCCAGCTGCCTGTATCCCCCTTTTTGCCGGATCATGGCCTTGCTTTAGATACCTCCATTCGTAGTCCAGCACCTGCACCACAAACTGTCAGCACAGGGTGGTTTTCGCCAACACAACAGCTTTGGCACATGCCCATGCCTCAACTTCATGTGCAAGTGCTCCAACTCCTCATTCTGCCATTTCTGATACCTAAATCACAACCCTCGGCAGGAGAGCAAGGCATACAGCTAGGGAAAAAACAGTACCTTGAGGTTCTCAGGCTAGATTCGTCAGAGGATGTGTCACAGCCCTGAGGCTCTCTCAGTAGCCAATGCTACAGCTCAACAAGGAAGAGAAAAATCCATTCATAAACCCAGAAAATTGTAAGTTAAAAAAAGCAGAACCCCACCCAGAATACCAGTTACTTCTATTTTGTCTGGCAAAGAGGTTCTCAGCTTCCTAGACAAGTAAACACCTTCACTCACTGTGCATGGCTGCCATCTGGAACCCAAAAAAAAAATCCCCTTACCTACTTTGTACAGCTCTTACACAAACACGGGGTTAGATGGACAGAAAAGGATGTACTAAAAATAGTGTCTGTCGGGGAAGGAGCAGAGAGCAGCCTCGAATGGAAGGAGGGGAGTGCTGCAGGAAGGCTCCCTGCAGAGCCGTCCTGGAGTGGGAGGGGAAAGCACAAAGTCCTGGAAGCCAGTGAGAGACAGGAGGAGGAAAAAATATTCCACATCAGCTCCAGATTTTAAGGGGAAAAAAAACTCTTCCTAAGCCTAATAAATATTCAACTGGATTTGAATACACTTTCTCAGTTACTTGGCTTTATCAGCAGAATTAAAATTAAAGGTTAGATGTATTTAATAGCCGGGGAAAGCCCTAGCTGAGAAAGTGACATTACCGACACTGGGGAAAACAGCGTGCCCACAAAAACGTATAGCCCATCACAACTAGGTCACAAGCCAGAACTATACACCACAGTTAGCTGCAGAGTTTTTTTCCCCACTCCAAATGTTATATATAGTTCTGTATTAACACACACACACAAAAAGGTATGCTGGTCATATATCCTCAGCATTTATGGCAAATTATTAATCAAGTCCCACCTGAAACAATTTGTTAAATTGATTTTAATCACTGGGCCTCTCATGTGAAGCTTTGTATAATCAGCATTTCATTTACAAAATTAATTGCCTGATTGATTCTCAAGAGGCAGTAGCTGTCATTACACTGCTGTCATAACTTTTGAGTAGGGGTGTCACAACACTGAATCCTGACAGTATGAAGAGCACTGCTATTTAAAAATTGAGGGCGGGGAGGTAGGGGGGAAACAAATACAGTGATTTCACAGAGTTGCTCTTTAGCCCGACAGAACGTTAAAACCATTTCGTATCAGTTTCAGACAGCCTCCCCGTTTTCCACTCATTGAATAATGTAGTACTCAGCTATTCAGTCGCTTTTCTGAGAAGCAGGTCCATTTAATTCAATTTTATCATAGTTGTGGTTGCATAAAATGAGTTTGTTGTTGACTATACAAAAGATTTAATCACAGGCCACTCTAAGGTTGTTTGCAGAGCAGAGTTTGACTTTCAGACGCGTGGAACTTTTTCCACATCCACAACCTTCTGGAAAGTTATTTCCAAGCAGATTTTTTTTGTTGTTGTTTTCAGTCAGACCAAAGGAAAACCACAACTTTTCTTATCGAGGACCTCCTTTAAAGCTTTTGTTTGTTTGTTTCCCCTCCCGCAGTATTTTGAAGCTCCGTGTGAGCCTCGAAGCAGAGCTCCTCCGCGCCCCACAGCTGCGGCATTCTTGGAAAAGCCCGCAGCTCCGCAGAGCCCGGCGGCCAGCGGCCGGGGCACTGAGTCATGAGACAGGGCTGCTATTCCTGGCTCAGCAGCTGACCTGCTATGCAAACACGAGCACAGCACTTCACCTTTCTGTGACTGGGTTTTCACTCTCGTAACAGCAAGTATTATATGCTCTCTTAGCAAGGAGGAAGATGGGCAGACTTTGGGGAAGGCCGATGTCAGTTATCATCCGCAGGAATCAGGATTTGGAGTCAGAAATGGTAGGCTATGGGAGAGAAAAAACTCCCGAAGTTTTTAAAAGGAGAAATCACAAATGCTCTAACCATGTGCTCTAGATTTTCAGAAAGCTACCTTCCCAAGGTAAACTTATTTAGAAAAATACAACCTAAGCTTCAGCTAGACCTCTTAAAACACCATTAATGCCTCCAAGAAACAGACCTATTTCTGAGACAACTCCAAAAATAAGCCCCTCAACTTCTCAAGTTCAGCTTTAAGCACTGGATTGCATCAAGTACTCCTGAATAAAACAAATTCAAAACATCTAGGCCATGCTCTGAGACTACAGTACTATAAAAAAAGCAAACAGCAACTCTAGGTGATTTATACCTATTGGTGGCATTTGTAATGCACCTCATCAGATGCAATTCCAGGATCAGCCAGAGTCCCGATCGCAGGCGAATCTAGGGGGCATTCCAGAAAACACGGCTCCCCACCCCCAAGCTCCTGCTCTCCCCCTGACACTGCTCTCTGCCAAGTGCCCTGTCATGCCCTGCGTGCGCGCAGCACAGGTTGCTTTGGCACGAGCAGACTGATGCAATTTTCATCTCTTTTTGCAGGTCTCCGAGTTCACGATGATTAAAATCAGAAGGAAAAAAAAAACCACATGCAAAATAGATAGGCTACTGGGATAAAGAGGCATCGAAGGATAACAGAATGGACAACTCCACCAGGCAAACAAAGCAGTAAGTTGTTTTCCTTGCTCGTAGCAGTAATGTGAGATTGCAGCTAAGGGAAGTTCACAAAGTTCTGCCCCCACTGAGAAATGGTTGCCAGAGCGCTATATTCCTCTGACACACCAGGAAGAGAAGATCACACAAAGGAGAAAAATCAGTTACCCTACTCACACTGTGATAGACTGGGATGTTAAAAAAGAAGTGTAGAGCACTGACTTGCTGTATTCATCAGTTTCTAGCCTCTTAGCAGGTAGCTTACTCATTAAACTAGCTTTTTCTCTCTTTAGCTTGAACTCACCCCCACCCCCCCCCCCATTATGGAAGAAATGGTTTTAATTAAGTAAGAAAACAGGGGAAAGCCCCTAGCTAGAGCCAATACACACAAAATTCCTAAAGGATATATTTAGGATCAGGATAATTGGAAGGCAAATTCAGATCTACAACAGAAGCCCTGTCACTTCTCCAACTGCCAAGAAACTGTTCCTCTTGTAACATATTTTCTATGTTAAAACTGTTTCCTGTAGAGACTGAAAAAAACTTGGTTGTAAATAGCACAAAATATTAATAGTTACCTGGAAACTAACTGGCTTTTTTTTATTACTGTTTTTAAGAACTTTCATGCCACAGTAGTTTTGTATCACGTTGGTTGGACGTCATAAAAAACCCGCTGTCCCAGCTTGAAGCATACCAACAGCTCAGTCCAAGGGTCAAACAGACAGAGGTAACGAGTCTGGGGCTAGACACCCTTGCTGTGGAGCTGGAGGCACACATTTCCATGCAGTAGCTGCCTGTGACTCTTCTGCAGTTATAAGTGACCTTCCTCATCAACACAGACACTCTCAGGACCACAAAACTAACTTTCTGCAATGGAACAAAACAAAAAAAAATTTACTAGCAGCAGGTGATTTAAAACATTAGAAAAGGAAATAGCTTTTTTTGGTAGCTTACAAAAAATTAAAATCAATCACCAGAACAAACTACAGTTATGACTGGAATTTTTCATTATTGATTGAAAATATTTAAGTTAAGAAATAAATCACAAGAAACAGTAGGCTGAAGGTCAAAGCCTCTGTAGTACTTGAGAGAACAATGTGATTGGAAACCATCAATTCACACACATGCCTACATTCGCACCAGCTCCTTTGTATAATGTAACTGATTCCCAAGTATCATTTTACAATTCTGATTAGGTCTTACAAAAATCTTGTTTATTAAATTGCTTTCTTTAGGCATGCATAGCTGCTAATTTGTTTCCAACTAAATCATGTATCATCTGAAAAAGATTACATTGCAACAGTGGAACAACACTCCTGGGATTATGCTTCATCTGGATTTTAGAATTAAAAGGACAAATATTACAGGAGTTGTAAATTTCCCTTTGAAGGCAGTGGCAAGAACAGCCTGCAACAGGGTAATTCTGAACAGAGTGATGAGTGCACTTAGCAAGTAGCAGCCCTACCGAGAGACATGCATAGCGAGTCAACGACTCCAAGTATTAAGGGATCTATTCACAGACTTAAACTTTGATTTCTTCAAGAGAAAAAGCTCTTTAGATCAACACATGTATTCGTACAAACATACTTTGTAAGCAAAATAAATAATGGTAGCAAAAATATTAAAAGCTCTGCTGATTTAAAAAAAATTATCAGCTCCAATATTCACAGGTTTTAAACAAACTTATAAATTTAGACGTTTGGGAGACTCCCAGAGAGCTGTCCAGAACAGACCTCTAAAAATTTATTTGCATATTAATACAAAGTTCCCTATGGCTTACTCAGGAAAAAAAAATCTGACCTGGATTTGAAACAGACAAAACTCTGGTTTAACCCTAGCGACTTCACCTGCTTCTCACTTGGAACAGGCGAAAGCTGCCAGGTCCTCGTTCCTCTTCTCACAGTCTCCAAAAGGGACAAATTCTTCCACAACCACAAGCAGCCTATGAGAGCATCTAGAGCACCTCAGCACAAAGAAACACGTGCATGTAACATCTGCGTATGGTGAGTGAAGAAACACCTCTGCAATAAGTTATCCTGGATGTTTATAATTAAGAGTTTGTTTTTACCATAGCTACTATCAAGAACCTTCAGTTTACAAAAATATGTTCGCCATATAATCGTAATTTTCTTTTAACATTGCAGCATTTAAAATTAATGAACAGCATGCAAGACGTATCTGGTTTGAGAAGTATAAAAGCAGGAAAGCTGACCCAGTTCTTCAGTATTTCTCATCCAAGTTAACAGGAAACCTGAATATACCGTAACCATAGGATTTCCTCCCCTCTTGCAGTAGGGATCACTACTTTCAGATTTAGTCTGCCTGGGAACTCTCGGCTTCTTTCCACTTCCGAGCCCATCTCTTGTTTCCCAGCCCTTAAGAGAGCCCACGTTAGCCATCATGTGAAAACACCAGCACACATTTCCTGAAAGCACTTCAGACAAACGCCGTTATTTGCCAGAGAGGATACCCAGGGCCTAGGAGTCCCTCTTGGCCACAGCCCAAAATACAGCATTCCCAGCTTCCTAAAAGTCACCAAATCTAGAGCAGAGTTAAAAGTCAACAATCAAATTAAATGGGAGGAAAGACAAGGAAGTGACAGCCTTCAAAATCACTGAGGCAGCCCAGGTACGGGGAATCTTTCCTGTATGCCTGAGTAAGCTATTTCTGTGGCAAACAGCAACTTGAGCGTATTTACATCTCATCTTTCTCCCTTCTCCAAGGCTGCAACTTACAGCAGCCTCCTCCTGCTGCTGCTGAGGGCTGGAGACAGTTCATTCTGTCAGAATCACTTGGCCTAGCCAGAAGAGGTCATTTAGCAGCAAAGACAGATGTTTCTCAGCTGATATAACTAAAAGGCAGAATAGAGCAAACAAGCCCAAAGACTCATTTTAGCAACAGGGTTTCTGCAATTCCAATTTTAGGTATTGTTCAATTTAGAAAGATGTTATTCATCTGACGCTCATTTGCAAATTTCATTTTAGAATTAGAGAGATGCAGATACCACGTGTAAGGCTCTGAAATGTGTGTTCCCTTTATTCTTAAAAAAAACTTTTCTTAAAGCCACGTTATTCACTTCATATCTAACCTGGGATTATAGCTAAACCCGGCTCTTCTGCCAGCTACTATGATTTCTTGAGTACATTCTTCCCCTTCTCCCTTTACACTCCCACCCTTAGTTTTTTTGCTCAGTTCTTTCACATAGGAAAAGAAACTAAATAAAAAAGGAAAACCAAAACTGATTACACACCAGAAATACTGTCAAATATGAAAAGGAAATCCTATGCATTCTTCAACTAAATCTCCCAGTGCACAGGAAGATGAGACACTCGTTACAAAGGCAACACAGAAAAAGAATAATTTCAGGAATAAATATACCTGAAAAACAGACTACCAGTTAATTTTAGAAATGGGTATTATACTTGACACTGCACAAACATAATTAGGCTATTTTGACAGAAAGCATTAAGTTTCCAGAAACCAGAAACAACCCAGATACTTAAAGTAATCCTATATGAACCACCATATGCTCTCACTAATTCTATCTTGCAAAAAGTTTGTTGGTTTTTTTTTTTGGGGGGGGGGGGGGGGGGGGGGGGGGGGGGAAGCATATGTATAAATAACTTTCAGCATTCCTTTTTGCTCAATGTTTTACTACTACAGTAAAATAGGATACAGCAACATCCGTCATGAATGCTTTATGCCCAACTTATCCTGCCTCAGAGCAGAGGGATGGATTAAATGACCTCTTGATGTCCCTTCCAGCCTTGCTCTTCTATGGTTTGGATATTACTACATCATCTTTTTTATTTTAAGGTTTCTCCTGTTTCTGCAATTTGCCTTTCATTTGAAGTCATAATCCTCAACTTCTGGCATAATGAAACAACATGGAAATTATAATGCTACAGACATACTAAAAATATTGATAAAAAAAGCAAGGGGACAAAAAAAAGGCGTTTTCAAAACAGTTTAGTAAGAAGTAAAAAAGACAGATAAGAAAAACTGTTACTAAGGAATTGATGTTGACATTTGTGGAAACTGCTAAAACGAGAAGCATTTAGCAATTTGTTTTTGGGGAGATGTGAAGGTGAGGATGAGCGCACTGTGTTCTAGGCACCAAAGGAGATACGGGTAGAAGAGAACCAGAGTAGGTGACCAACATCAAGGTGCTGATCACATCGATACCCAGGTCTAGCTACCCACTTCTGACCATACCAGGCAAGAGAGATCACCCCTATCAAACATCTTCTGGACATCACCAGCCTTCCTCTGACTGCACCACGCACCAGAAGAGACCTGCACCTACACCTTGCCTTCTCTCTGCATCCAGTTTGAGCTGCTTGTTGCACAACTGGTGCCTAGCAAGTCAGTTAGGGTCCTGCCTTGTGTGTAAGTCATTAGATTTCAGTAATTCTCCAAACAACTCATGTTTTTGGAAGCATTTTTTCCAACTTCATCAAGGAAGCCTCTTTCTGTGGTCCTCTGAGACGTGTGCAATTAGAAACAGCACAACAAAACGCAAGGAATAATGAGAAACAGGAGACAGAGAGTGTCCAGCCAGAATTTATTATACAGCCACAGACTATTCCACCTGTTGCAATGTACACTGAGTACCTGCAAGACCAGAGAGAGGGGAAAAAACATGCAGGTATATCCAAGCAGCTAGGAACATGAATTTTGATCTCTTTTTATATCTTATTGTTATCTGCAACCTAGGAACACGTTAATTGGCCTAAGTAATTGGTTTAAATACCCAAGCCCCATTATAAAAATGTACTATGAAAATGCTTAGACACTTATCACAACCAAGAAATTCTTAACTAAAGTTCAAAGCTGAAAAGACACTTGGGACTTGTCTACACTGAAGGAAAAAAAATGCATAATTATACCAATATAACTAACTCAGTGTGGAGGCTTGCTCCGGTATAAGAGTACCCTTTTCCACTTAAGCCTACGTGCTTTGGAAGCAGAATAAGATAGACCACGAAAACTCTTATTCTGGTATAAGAGTATCTCCATAGGGAGTTATATTGGCATAATTATAGCATATAATTATAGCACATAGTTGTACTGGTAAATTTCCTCCTGTAGACAAGCACTAGGTGCCCAGTCCACATACATTTTCTAGCAAAACAAATGGTTATCAAATTCCAATGGAGGCACATGAAACACTTCGCTTTTATTTTTGTCTGATGAACCTTCTTCATTTTAAAGTGATGAATTACTTCAATTAATCTTCCTTGCAAATGCTTTTCTCTCTACTATCCTATATGGTAACAGATTATTCTTCCGGTGGAAGCATCATAAACCAACACTTTGAGAACGGCTGTGATAGCTCCTGCACTGATTTAGGCTCCCATAACATAAAGCAAGTGGTGAGAAACCCGGTTCAAGGAAAGAATAGGATGCTGTTTACACATTTGACAAAAGACTCTCGCCTTTTACAGTATATTGCAGCTACTTTAAAACAGTCAGTGCTTCAATAATTTAGTTTCTATCCTTTGGACAATTTCATCCTCACCTTATTTGCTACAGAAGTTAAAACATTTCAGCCAACCTTGAGGAAGCCGTGCTTCCTCCTTCCACCCTCATACATACTGGGGGGGGGAAGTACATCTAAAAACCATGCCACTAGTTGAACTTCAAACTCTGAAACTACAAAAGGCTCCTCAGACTCTTTTGAAAACATACAACTTTTCAGAGGATATAGAGCTCAAAAAACCTAAGCTTAACCCGAATAAATTGACACTGTTTATGAGAAAGATCCCTTAAAAAGGGAGCAAACAGAAATACCCGTTATGCCAGCCTCCAAAACTTAGAAAGAAGAGAAAGGAAACCTTGCCACAGAGATGTCAGTGAAATTATTAATGGCATAATACTTCAGTTTGGGCATTTTAAACACTCTGCTAAGAAAGGTTAAGTGACCCTAGAGATAATTAAGGATTATGGTAACCATTTTGTAAGAAGTGCGGGTAAATCCCTTTTACAAAAACTGGTTTTTTAACTGTTTTTTTCAACTTTTTTTTTAATGCATTAAAAATGAAAGAGCTCTTTGCAGAATAGTCATCCCCATGTTTTCTTTTGTACTTCAGAAGAACATTATCCCTCTGAATTACACCAGGCTCCTTAATTTTGGTTCTGGATCACGTCCCCAGTAGGCGACCCGTTTGTTCCCATAGACAGGCTCCCTCAGTGGCACCTCTCCACTTCGCAGGTGGGCTCCCTCCCTTCTTGCACCAAAAGCACAGCCCCTGTGAACCAATAAGGGACTCACTACATGCACATTTTTGTCGTCCCACAGAACCAGGATCACTGATGGGAGGGCTGGAGAGCAGCGGGAGCACCACTGTGGGCAGCTATGGCAAGGATGGGTCCATTTAGCTTGAGCACCAGCAACACATGCAGTTTTTCAATGGACTGTGGAGCAATACCTGCAGGACAAAATCACTGCCCCAATTCCAAATCAAAAGCTTGTATCTATGCACAGAAATTGCAAACCTAAATGTTTAGGTCAAGTGCTACGAAAATTCATCCCAGTATTTTCAGACGTGACAGAATGCTTTGCGTCTACAAATACTCTTGAAAAGAAACACTGACAGTTCTTACATGGAAAAAAAAATTAATGTATAACAAAAGCAACAGCAGGAAAATCTCTGAACAGGCATACAAAAAAAGAACATCAATGCGTCTTAAGCTTAACAAGAAATGGCTATTAAAACCATTAGTTCTAACGTTTTACCAAGGTAATGAGAAAGGTTAGTCCACAACTCCAAACAAACTTGGATTCATTTACCTCTATGATCTGAAAATTTTACAAACAGTGGAAGGAATTAACTTCACCTCCCCTTTGGCATCAACACCTGAACTTATCAGCTTAGACTTTCTTTACAGTGAGTGAGAAAATGCGGAGCTTTAGGAGCATGACTCATTAGACCTGTATTACGTGCCTGCTTCAGGTTGAGATGATTCATGCCAAGAAATGACTATTTCTTTACACCAAAGACAAGCCCACACAATAAGATCAGGTATAAATGCCTGCAATACATATGGTCAGATGAGTCCCACCCTTGGAAGACAGTTTTTGTTGGGGGTTTTGTTTGGTTTTTCTTTTAGAAGATACTGAATGCCTATTCAGCCACTGCAACCAGTGCGTTCTCTGTAATTACCATCTTTGGGGCGCGGGGGGGGGGAGAAAGTCTCTTTTCACTCTGTGCCTCAGTTTCTTTTCTATTTAAGAGAAGTAACTATGATTCCCTGCTCCAGAGAAGCATCAAGAAATTAAAACATCCATCTTTATACACAGAGTACTTTTATGCTCAAGATGCAGTCTCACAAGGAGCACAAGCTGACTCAGTTCTGTAGCACCATCCAGAGAGGATGTCCTGCCCTGACCCCCACCCTGGGGGGAGCCTGCCCTGGCCCTGCAAAACCATGTTGCAAGTCAGATCAGCTCAATGGCTGACCTGAAAGCTAATCGTTCGTGGGTTTTGTTCGGGGGATTTGTCTTCGCACAAATCATCGAGCTGATGAGGCTCACCTTAGGACAGAAGGGAAGCAGCAGAGAGTTGATAAAAGGATGGGACCGGTCTTTTTGACATAGGTAAAGTCTTGGATCACCTTCATATGACCATGAACCTCACTACAAGGTGCAAGATCTTTTAGCAACACAGTTCTATGATAGAGTGCCCAAGCAGTGTAAGAAGCAGCTACAGAGAAATACAAACAAACAGGGAAAACAAACCACACCTTTGAGTTGACTTCAGTTCTCCCCAAAGAAATTCTGGCTTGATGGCTACACAAAAGGCACATGCCTGTTTAGTTCAATACATATTGTCCTGTACATTTATGTGTTTCAACCTTTCTCCTGCTAATTTTTTCTTAGTTTCAGCTCCTGATCCTCAGAAGTCAAAGCGAATAATAAGCTGCCTTTCAGAGGAATATCCACAGAATATCAGAGGAATGGGCAAAACATGTCACTGAATGGTCTGTATCAGATATAAATTGGGGGAAAAAATGCTGTCTCCTTCCATCTAAGAAACCCCAAAATAAGCACCTAAGATAACCCCATTTCTAAGAAGAAAACTACATTTCTCCGTATTCCTGGCACTCTGGCTGAGACAACTTGCTAAAATAAGTCAAATCTATGTGCTCAAGGACTTCAAGAATGTAAAAAAAAATGAGAGCGATCAGAAATCATAATTATTTGACTCTTCCGTTATGATACCATGACCAGCTGTAGCCTTTAACAAGAAGCATCTACTTTCTTTCTCCATCTCCTCAAGCGAAGACATCAACCCAAAGAAAAGAAAAAAGTTGAATTGGAGCAGAGAGAAGGAACAATCAGGATGAGTCAGACGCTTGCTTTTTTTAAAGCTAAGAGACCAGTAACTATCACAGGCAAGCCTGAGATTTCTCTAAGGAACAAGAATTTTTGCAGAGACACATCTCAGTCCTTTTAGAAGCAAAGCAGAATTTAGAAGTCACCATGCAAGGAGAAATGGGCCTTTGTTCTTATTTGAATTGCTAAGGTATTTTCCTAGAAGAATGATAGCACCTTAACTAACTTTTAAACAGGTTTCATTCACCGTCTTAAACAAACATCCCCAAAGAAAACGCAGTATGGTGTAATAACAACCAAACATTAATGGCAGCGTGCTTCCCTCCACGCCCCAATCTTATGAAAAGAATAAGAAATTCTGAAATTAAATATTAGGTACTATGAAACTGCACAGACTGCTTCTAGCACATCACATTCACTACTTAACATAAACAACTGGATGCAAAACGTTTTTCCCCTCTCCTCAGGTCCTGTCTTTTCTACACTTTCTAGATGTGGTGCAACACCACACTTCAATTTTCACGCTGACATTTTCAGATATCTTTTGGGCAAACAGATTTTTAACTACAACTGCCATGTCAGGGGAAAAAGAAAGACTGTCCGTGTCACATTTACATTTTGTCTTTTGTCTCCTTCGTTTGTTTCCCTCTTTTCCCTCTGTCCACTATTACATAAGAGCATCAGCTTTAGAGGAACCTGAAAAAAATGTCACCGTCACCCACAGGTAGCTACTTTTATGACTCCTTCTAATCCTATTAGGATTTGGGGTTTTGTTTTTTCAAACCCAACTTAACCTCTTGCCAGGAGAGCTGCCTACACAGGCGGCTGTCTAGTGAGCTCACTCTCCCCGCTGTCATTCATTCTCTACCCATTTTTGTGCACAGATTCCTTGGAGGACAGAGAGGAGCAAACGCAAGTCGGAGGCAGTGATGGGTACCGGGGTCACTCAAAAGCTATCTTCTCCCTGGATATGTGGTCACACTGCTCGCTTTCACACAACTCTAAAATGGCAGAAGATAATATGGATGGCTTTTCCATCACTCCAATGAGTTGGAAAGTGAGAAAGATGAATTTGGAAATAACATGAAATTTTAAAGAAGGAAAACAAAGTATCACACAAGACAAAGGAACAAAAAAGATCACAGTGTTTGGATAAAAGAAAGTGGCAGAGCTCTGCTGAGGAAAGAAATGAGACAAGTACTCGACAACCACATTTCACTCTCCCTGCAGGCGAAAAAGCAGAGGAAAAGCCTTGAGCAACCACATCCCATAACAGAGCTGACATGTAAATGTTAGCATCTTCAGAAAAAGGAGAGGAGAGGGCATCCAGTGCCGTGACGCTGCCCACACCCTCCTGGAGGGACAGTGCACTCAGGCCCCCTCCGGCCTCCCTCCCAACAGGGAAGCTTCCTAGGGAAGGGAGCTTTGAAGAATTACGAGGAGGAATGGGGGCAATGCAGAACCTTCTGGGGGCAGGCAGTTTGCTCAAAAAGCACTGCATTTGGCGAGATCCTCACATTCAGTTGAACCCCTGAACGCTGCCCCAACACGCGTGACAACCAAGCAAAATGCCTGAAGTTTACAGAGGGTTGCAGTTCATCCAAGGGGTGCTCCAATTGCCAACAGCATTCGTACACGAAACCCCTGACAGCTTGGACTGTTGCAGCACTCAGGTCCCACACTAATAATAATCTTTTTTTATTTATTTTTTAAAATATTGGCATCCATACACATTGAGAACGCCACAAAAGTGGCTCTCCAACACAGAGCAGCTCGCTCCAGATGCTGCCTCACCAGCCCCTCGTCTTTAAAGGAAGAACTCAATTAAGTTGGGAATTTCTCTTCTGAATGATTTTAAGTGTTTTCTTTTTCTTTGTGGTTGGATCTCAGTTAGTGTAATTGCTATTTATATCAAAACATTAAAAGGCCTGGTTATGGGGTTTATTAGAAAAGCAAAATGTGTTTTTAATACTTAAAAGAACCACAACAAAATGCTCTGTAGTACTATTCCCCCTGTATTTGCATACCACATGCTCAACAACAAAAAAAGCGCTCCGCGGAAAGTTAAAAATTCCCCAAATATCACCGAAAAGGTAGGTCTTGGAGTCTGTGAGGAGGAAAACCCCGCCGGGCCGGGCCGGGCCGAGGGGCTGCCCCCGGTGGCGCCCGGGGATGGGAGGGATGCAGCAGGGCAGGGCTGCAAACCCGGCCGGGCCGGGAGCTGGGGGGAGCGGGGAGGTCCCGGGGCGAAGCTGCCCGGCTGGGGAGGAAGAGGAGGAAGAAGAGGAGGAGGAGGCAGGGAGGAGGGAGCCGCGCACGCACGGGGCCGTCCCGGCGTCCTGGCGCGCCGCCCGGCCAGCGAGGTTGTTGAAAAGCAATAGATAGCTGCTGGCAGCGGCGAGGGGGAAAATATTTTGATCATGTGACGCCGCACAAGCTAACTAGTTTGCTTCATGTGTGAAACTTCCACAGGCGCTACCAACGCCACGCTTAGAAACGGCCCCGCGGCCCGGCCCGGCCCGCCCCGCCTCTCCGTGAGGAGGCCAGCGGGGCCGGCCCCACGAGGGCTGCGGGGTGCTGCACCCTGGTCCTGATCCCCTGCCCGCAGCCACCCCACAGCAGCACCTCCCGACCCCCACCGCCGTCCTCCTGCTCTTCAGACAGCCAAATCCGCCATCGCCCCCTCACAAAGTACGCCGAAGCCGCGGCACCCCTGAGGGCCACCCTCGTTTGTGTGGACGTGGGGATTTCGAGTGGCTCAGGAACGGTGAGACGCAAAGGAGTCAGCCACGGAAGCACTATTATTTTCCATAAATCACGCCTGAAAGCCAGCCATCGATACTAGTGTTTCATATCAACAGAGAATATCCAAAATATTCACGGCATAAATTGCTACGCGCACACACAACAGAACTCCTTACATTCTGCCCAAATCAAAGGCTGCAAATAAACCAGCAGATTCCTTTGATGCTGTCAAAACAAACCTCCTTATCTTTATTTTTAACTTTAAAAGAATAAAATTTAAGAACTACAAATCCCGTCCTTTTGCTTTCAGAAGTAATTTTCAGCGCCGATGTTTCAGCATCCTGCTTACAAACAACAAAGTCTGACAATCTAGCCAAATAATATGATCAGTGTTGGGAACACCTCAGCTCAGATCCCATCCAAATCAAAAATAAATGAATAAAAAGGAGAAAGAGAGAGAGAAAGGAAGGTACAATACAGACTGAATACCTTCACACATAGCAAGTACTTAGGCTGCCTAATTATTTTCCTTGGCACTGTATATTGAAACAGCACTCTGATCCCAAACAATTAAAAAAGGCAAATATTATCCTTATCTCTACAGAGGGAAACTGAGGTATCCTCCAGTCAAAGCAGCTATCTTTAGATCATGCAGTCAGCGGGCAGCTATGCAGAATTCCCGCACCAAACCTCTACTTAATACCATTTTTCTGAAGTCACGTAATTTACTTGCCACGGCTGAATTCACTGCTTGTGCAAAAGAGGCACTATTCCATTTCAATCAATCTGTGAATTTAAGCATGTCCGCACTGGGAATGGTACACATGACTACAACTATGTTTTAAAACAGGGTTTCCTTTTGGGATTTTCTAAATCAATTCTCCTTCTTTACTCAAAAAGGAAAGGGAAAAAAAAAAAGCAGCTTAATTTTCAGGACTTTCTGGGAAAGCGCAGTCCCCTATACAGCTGGCTGCAGTAAGAAAGCCCTTCACATCTTGCACATCACAGTTACTTCACACTTTGAAGGTGTGACCAAAGCCATGCCGTGGAAGGAGCCTACCTGGTGCAGGTCTCAGGCACCCACCTGTATCACAGCAGCCATAGCTGCAGACCCCTGAGAGGCTGCTGCGTTGCCAGAGCAGTCACTACCACCCCAATGGGAAGCTAAGCAGGAAGGGTTTTGCCACAGCAGCTATTAGCCAGGGAAGCAATTCGCCGCCCGAACCTAACTGCACAGCCTCAACAGCAAACCTGGCCACATGGTCTTCAAAGGGCAAGAAACTCGATACAATAACTTCACAGAGTATAAACCATTTTGTAGCTAATATAGGTAAAAAAAACCCACTGTCATTCAACAGTAACCTGCTACAGAATTATTTTTCAGTAAGCAGACACCTAAAATAAATTCCAAGGAAAGCTCTCAAGGAAAAAGTGTAACAGCCTAAAGTAACAGCTTACAAGCTCCTACTAGTAGTTTTAGATGAGAATTTTCCTAAACTTCTTGTTTGTTTTTTTTTTTGTTTGTTTGTTTTCTGAGCAAACATGCTAAAGGAAAGAAGTAACAATCAAAAACCCCACGTATACCTGATTTATTTTTTAACAGCAGAAAAAAATAGCAGAAAACTCCTTCCCCCTCACCAGCAGCTCTAGTAGTCAGAAAAAGGCCAATGGGGATGGCAGGGGGAGGCCATGGGGAAACCAGGGATACAGCCCCACAGGCAGGAGGGTGAGATGGCCTGCAGCTCCCAGGAACATCTCCACAAACAACCACCAGCTCACCAGCCCAAACCCCATGCCTTTGTGAACCTGAGAGGGCTACAAAGCAGGGTAGAGCCAGGCCAGCAGCGAACTCTTAAAGGCAGAACACCGTTGGGCAATTTGGCAAGCCCAGGTGCGAAAGATTAACTAATAGTTGTTGAAATTGAAGAAAGGAAAGGAATAAATAGATTACACACCTCTAAACATGCTCAGTCCTCCTGACAGATTTACCAGGCTCACCATGACTCAAATGCAAGCAGTGATATGAAAGCAGATCAAACGCTGATAGCTCTGTACTGAAAGCAATTCCTCGCACACGCTGCAGAACCACCAAACTCTGCTGTGCACCCACAGATGAGCTGCTGCCCATTCAGAAATTCAGCAGCCTCACAACTTGGCTTGGTGGTTATTAGAGAATTAACATTCCCACCGCACTTGGAGCATAAATGCACTATATATCAGCACTCTTTCAAACCATGCATGCTGAAAACTTTTACACAGATTCCGCATCGGTTTTAATAAACATATAAATGAAACATTTTGATAATAGCATCAGGATAATGATCTTACATCAGACAATTTTCTAAATAGTTGCAGGTGCCTTCAGACGAAGCTATATAGGGAATACAGGGCTTGCTAAAAGGTACTTTATACTCGCTACAAGAACAATTCTCATCTGAAAAGCAATCTTTAAGCAAGATACAGTAACTGTGATTTGTACACACACAAAAAAATGTCTCTTCTCAAAGTTCAGAGTCAAAGGGGTGTAAGACTGATGCTTGCTGTTACCCCCCACCAGAAAGCATTGAAACTGAAACCAGATTCCTCCAAGCTTTTTCCACAGACACCATTAGCAGGATTTCTCTTTAAAAAGAGAAAGGTACACAGCCTGGGACAGAAGGACACCTTGACTCAGCTTCTCGTCATTTTCCCAGTAGGAATATAGGCAGCGCCTATGATAAAGTGAGGCTCTAAACTGAAAAGTCGCTTGTAATTTTCTTGCGCTTTGTGTTCATTACGCCTTGCTGTGTTCTGGATCAAATTTGTCCACTTTAAAAAATGAAGACCATTTGTCTGCCAGATAAAACGACGGGACTTGGTGGCAAGGGAAGTCTGCGCACGCCCCCCGCACCCCCCAGCATGTACTTGCACTCCTTACACCACAGTCATCAGGAAGCACGCTCTGCAGCACCAGCTGAGCTCCTGGACACTTGTTCAGCCCAGTTCTCCTCAGAGCTTAATTTCTGCGAGAAACCCAGTGGCTTTATATGGATGACACTGAGTACATAATCATAAAACGGCGTGAGGAATACTTGAATTTCAGGTGACGGTGCCTTTGGTTTAAAGGGCGCCTATGCTGCGCTGCCACAACAGACAAATCCCTCGTTTCATTCAGCCACTTGCCTTTTCAGCTGCCTGAACAGAGAAAGTAAATGGATGCCTGTAACACTCGCATTCTCCCAGAGCACAATGCAATCACAGTAAGACTGGATTTATTCAAAAGCTAATGTTTATGGCACCGAGGCCGTATTTATCCCCGAGAGAAGCACGCTTCCAGTTGTGCCAAGGCATGCCTGCCTGCAGGTACGCGTTACGTGGCTGTGTCCCCACCCTGCACAACAGAGGGAACCGTGGCGGGCTGCAGTGCCAGGAACGCGGGCGGGATTCTGTGCGGCGCAAACGCTGCTGTGAGAGAGCAAAGTTAGCTAGAAGTAGGTCTGGGAGCATCACTCGTCCACCGTCCCCAAAATGCGCTGTTCGCAAATTATAAAGGTATCTCGGGATAATTTGATCCCTAAGGATTCCTCGACGGCTGCAGAATACCATCCTGGGTGGATGTGGCCTTTCCAGAGGTAACGTGTTCCCGCTGGCCACTAAATGCCACAGTCCCAGAACTGGAAGAAAAACAAAAGCAATCCTCTGGCCCACCAGCAACTCAACCGCCGCAGCACTGTGCCAGCACGTGAGCATTTGCGTGTAAAACAAGAGTGCGAACGCGTACGACCGGGTAACAGGAATGTATCAGAGAAATTCAGAAGGTAGCCTCATGATCAGAACACCAAAATGTGCACCTGATGTACAGAAACCCTTCGGCTTTACCAAAATATAATATTTACATTTAATAACAGGCAAGGCTTCTCTAAAGTAAATTTTACTCCAATACGATTGGCTCCACAAGGTTTTCACGTTTTAAATTTATTTGCTTTTCTCTGCAATACAGGAACAATGCTGCTTGATACCACTTTTCTATTACCAGTTTTCAAAACAAATTCGAAAACCACTAAGGTATACTTTTAATTTAAGTCTAATTAAAGTCCTCATTCAATCCTACCAAAACATGTATTTAGCACTATGCAAATAGCCCCAAAATTGAAAGAAAAAGTTTTTTTTTTTTCCCAAGTACCTTAATAATCACAATTCTAAAATACATTCCAGCTAGCTAGCCTACCACAAACACATGCTACTGAAATTCTGAAGCCTTGAGCGTGCATGCACAGCAAGTGAGGCAACACTGCTTTACATATCCACAGAGAATCTTCAAAGCCTCCTGATAAATGGCACATTTTGAAAAAGTAATGAAATGTAACTCGCTAGGACACAGGTACAATCTTAAGGACATAATGATAAATAAACTACTGCCGTCCTCATGCTAGCAATGGGAATCTCAAAATACCGATGATGAAATATTTGAGACACAAATGTGAGAAAGAAACAGATCTATCAGTAGCTAAAGCTTGTTTTCATGGCATGAATTTCACCTAGTTTTAAGTTAAGATACTATTTCAGAAGGAAACAGCATCACCCAACAGACCGTACTCAGTAATTTCAAAAATTTTGTGTCACACATGTGACTAGAAAATTTAGTGACAGATTAATGCATTAGTGCTTCCTCCCCCCAGATTTGGATCAGAATGCCAGAAAGATGCTAACTGACTACTCGCTGGTGGAACTGTAACACGATGGAGGTGGTAAGACAGCGGACGGGGTCTGCATCTCTCCTCCTTTGCTGTACCCTGCAGACAGGGTCCTGCTGTTCAACATGTAGGCACATAAGCGATGCTACAGAAACCAATAACTGAACACCAAACCACAAAGTGTCAAATACATAGTCATAATATATATATAGATGCTACTAACTGAGAATACTGCTATTTGCAGCTTCTAAATAGAAGCTATGTGAATAGTAGGCTGTTTATTCGAAAACGCACAGGGAAAAATGTATTTTATTCTCCCGCTGAGACATCAAGAATCTATTTGCCACACTAACAGCTGTTTAATGGCCTTCAGACACAGGTCGGGACTCCGCAGCCCCAACTTAGCCAGAACTCCCGGTAAAGGCAACCTATTCGGCACAAAAAGCTGCAGAATGGGGCACACTCCGAGTTTCTCTGTTGCAAAACAGACGACTGATCCACACGCACAGAGACTGAGAGCAGCTCGACGGATTTTTTTCTAACACCAGGTCAGCACCCTGTGTTCCGTGGGTGCTCCCGGAAAGACCCAAGTTCTCTCTCTCTGTGTAAGGTGTTCGTAAACCTTACGCACGTGCACAAAGGAGAAAGAGGTACGTACAGCGCACAGATAGGCCACCTAACGTGTTAAGCTGCTGCAGCGCAAATCGGAGCTGTGGAAGAAAAGGAGCCTCAGGACGTTCAGTATTTGTACACTGCCAAGGAATTCGTCGATAATCAAAATAACTGAGTGACAAGGTACTGTACTAGCATCACAAAACTCCTCCACAATCGCATCAACATATCAGCATGAGCAAGATCCATCTGCTTTGAAAACGTGTGTTTCTTCGGAAACAAGAGGCCTCATTTTCGAGCTTACAGATCTCATCTCGCTGCTGGGTAAGGACACTAAATGAAACTGAAGCAAAATTTCCTTAAATAATTTAAAAGGCTGGACAAACACAGAATTCAGCGCAGAGTGGGACGCCACAGTCCTGAACATTTACAAAAATTGCCCACGCTGAGGCAAGAATTTCCTGAGCAAGTATCTCGGATGCTGTAGCCTACTGACAGTCCCCCCCCACCCTTTTTTTTTTCTGTTCACAGCACAATAGTTTCTATAGGCGTGGGGCCAATCATCATCTGCTTTGCAAAGACACATGACAAGTGAGTGTATTCTAATGTGTGTATACACATATACACAGCATACGCACAGGTGATTATCAAAAAAAAAAAGAGAGAAGCCTTACGTTCGAACGCTGGACTGAATATTCCCTCTCACTCTTTCAAAAAGCAATCAATTTCTCTACTTACTGCTACAACATACCTGGAGGTGGCCACTTGGGAATTAAAAACAAAAGACAACGTACAGAAATAATTGTGTTCTGTAAGCTAACAGCAAGTATTTATTTTTTATTTTATACAACCCATTTTCTACATTAAAAACATTAATTAAAATCTAAGAAAATCTTATCTCGACCGCTTACTACTTAGATGGAAAAATCTTATTATAAAGAACACTGATGAGTTGCCTTTATTACAATTATTTTGAGGAAAAAAATAAAAGTAAAAACATCAAAGAATAGTGCCCTTGCAAGACTGTTCTTTCTAGGCTGCATCCTATTTCTTACGGTACCACAGAAAAAAAATACACACACAAAAAAACAACAACAAAAAAACCTGTGAGAGAGGACATAAACCCATAAATACAAGAAAGCATTTCTAAGGGTCATACTGAGGACATAATGAATTTACTCTCACGCCAATAAAAATAAAATACTTTTAACAATTTCTGCCATGAGAAATAGCACTCTGAAGCAGCATGTGCCATCTCTATTGGACTACAATTTTCCCAGCTTTCAAAGGCACGAATTGTGAACTACCTGTGTTTAAAAGCAAGCAAACAATGCAGAATTTTTTGGATTAATTATGAAAGGGTATGCACATGAAGCCTTGTTATCTGATGGCTTCCAGTGACCCCATTTATCATTGCAAATTTTAAAAAGGTAAAAATCAACATTCACAAAAAAAAAATCATACTTCCCTGGAAGAAATAATACGGAAGTGGAATAAAATCTATAAAACATGACAGGAGTGCTCCGTTGGAAGTAGGCAAAGACACACAGGCAGCCTGTCCAAGGTTTCTATGATTATTTTTTAGGATTAATACACCAGTTGTGATATCATCCAACGTTTTCTCCAGGTTTTGCTCACTGAAGAACATACTTTATAGAAAGATCCAGCTGTCTGAGGACCCCAAAAGCGTCCACCTGCGTTTGCTCCTGCTAGTCCTCACTGCTAAAAGCTATTGAAAGATTTAACAGAAAGATCTCGTTGAAGGGAAAAGCAAGCCATAAAATTCTAATGCCCTACTCCATTTAACACGACTCACTCTCCTAGTGAGAATTCAAGCGTAATCTCAGGCTTGTGTATAAGAACAACGAGATCAACAGCTCCGGGTGCTTCTTGCAGCGCCGTGGCCACGGTTCCGTCCCGCTCCCCCCTAACTATCTGGGTTCTCCGGAGACGAGGTGCCTGACAGGACGGCTCCTTTTCGCCTTCCTCGTGCAATACGTGCTGTTTTCTCACTCCGGGGCCGCAGCTACGTGCGGACGAGGTTGCGTTCGGTTAGGCACCGAGCTCACACAAGCGAAGTCAACGTTGGGGAGGGTATTTCTGCTGGCTTACACAGAAACCTAGCCCCTTGCGTAACATCCACAGCCCGCGACGTTACAAATCGGTTTTCGAAGGGCACGGCTTGAGGCTCCCCCGGCTCCGTCACACCCGGAGGGGGACCGCGGGGAGGGGACCGGCGGAGGGGGGGGGACCGGCGGGGCCCGGCCAGCGGGGCCCGTCCCCGTCCCGTCAGGCCCCGTCCCGTCAGCGGGGCGCGGGCGCTGCTATTTACATCGGCGGCGCCAAGTGCCCACTGGCGAGCGGGGAGCCAATCAGGCGGCAGATCGGGTGTCAGCTCGGAGGCAGCTGTCTGGAGACGGTTGCGGCCCGTTTACCTCCACAATTCAAATTCCCGGCCTCGCCGAGCAGCGGCACCCGGCCGCCGCCGCGCACGGCTCCCCGCGACCCCCGCACGGACAAGGCGGCCGCTCGGACGCCCCCCCCACCCCGCTTCGGGGTACCCCCACCCCCCTCCCTCCCCAAGTCGCCGGCCCCCCGGGGCAGGAGCCCCCCCCCCGGGACAGGGAGCGGCCGCCAGCGGCCTGTCCGCGCCCCGCTCCGGCCGCCCAGGGCTTGGGGAGGCCCGGCTCGGGCTGCCGAGGGGTTTTGGGGAGAAAAAGGCGGTTTTCGGGGCAGCCGAGCGCGGCGGCGGGGCGCCGCACGAGCGCGGTGACTCAGGCGCACACACAGAGAGAGAGAGAGAGGAGGGGTGTGGGATGGGGGGGTTGGGGGGAAAAAAAAAAAAGGAAAAAAAAATAAATTAAAAATATATTATATATAGATATATATATATAAAAGGGGGGATCCGGCTGCTTTTAGTGGGCTTTGCGACGCGGAGAGCCGGCCGGGGACGAAACTAATTGTGCTAGGGGAGCGCGCAACTCGTTCCGTGCAAAATAAATAAATAAATAAATAAATAAATAAATAAATAATTTTAAAAATCCAATAAATAAATAAATAAATGAGGGGGAAAAAATAAATAAATAAACGAAAAAATACCAGGCTACACGGAGAGAAAGGAGGAAAACAACAACAGAAAAAAAAAAAGAAAGAAAGAAAGAAAAAAGCCCTGCTGGAAGATAACGAGTATCATCCTGCGGGAGCTCTGACAAAAATGCCCCCCCCTCGTCCCGAGCCGCTCCTCCGCCGGGCCCCGCGCCTGTCCATCGCTATTTCGGAGTGGAGGGAAAAAAAAATACTGAAGCGGGTTCGCCAACGGCCCCATTTCGGCGGCGAAAGCGGCTCCCCGCTGCCTCCCTCCAGCCTCGGCGGGGCGGTGCGCTGCGCGCCGCTCACCCGCGCCGGGGAGGCTGCGAGCGGCAGGCTCGGCCCCGCAGGAGTGGGGGGGGGGGGTGAATAAAAGAAAAAGAAAGCAAAAAAAAATAAAGAAAGAAAAGAAAGAGGGAAAGGGGGGGGGGGGAGGAAAGTGAGGGATAAAGAAACTGAGAGCTCGGCACGGAGCCGCGGCGGATCGAGCGCGGGGGGCTGGTTACCTGCGTCCTGCTGATGGTCTGCCCGGTGCTGCCGGGGCTCATGGCCGGGTGATTTCTTTGTTGCGCCGCTGCCCAGGCCGGGCTGGCCGCCCCGTACTGGGCGCCCATGTCCTTGCCCATGCCCATGCCCGCCGCTGCCTGCTGGCTGCCCGGGGCGGCCGCCGCTGCCTGGGGCTGGGGCTGCGGCGGCGGCGGGGCGCTGGGGCTGCTGTAGTCGGGGTAGCTGCCGCCGTAGCTCCGCATCATGGGGCTGGGGGACGTGAGCAGCTGGTTCAAGGTAGGGGTGGCCCCGGACGGGTGCTGGTTCTGCCCGGAGAACCGCGCGAAGCCGCCGGCCGCCGCCGCCGCCGCGCCGGCAGCAGCCTTGCCGAGGCCGGCCCCGCCGCCGGGGCCCATCATCATGCCGCCGCCCGGCTGCCGCGGGGAGCTCAGCACCCCGTAGCCGGCCGCCGAGCCCCCGTAGCCTCCGCCGCCGCCTCCTCCGCCGCCGCCTCCTCCGCCGCCTGCCCCGGCGGCCGCCGCCGCTGCCGCCGCCGCCACGGCTCCCGCGCCGCCGCCGCCCGCGCCGCCGCCGCCGCCGGGGCCGCCGGGGCCGCGGGCGTAGGCCGGGTAGTGGTTGTACTGGCTGTTGGGGTACCCTTCGTGCGAGTTCTGCAGGGGGTCCATGCTGTTGGGGGCCGCCGCGGGGTGCATTATCCCCATCCCGGGGCTTTGTTGTCCGCCATGTTGATCAAAGCAAGGCCCGGCGCGGCTCGCCGTAGCGCTGCTGGCAGGGGCAGGGGCAGCGTTGCCATAATAGCTATTGAACTCCGAGACACCCACCGCGGAGGGGCCGCCGCCGCCTCCCCCGCTCCCGCCGCCGCCGCCGCCGCCGCCGAGGCCGCCGCCGCCGCCGCTCCCAGCGCTCGGGGGCGGCTGCTGGGGCTGCTGCTGTCCGCCCAGGGGTCCCAAGCCGGGGTGGTCGTAGCGGCCGCCGATGGGCTCGCCCATTTTGCCGGGCATCTCCTCCTCGTCGGCGCCTTTATTCAGCAGTTGCTGCGGCTGCTGCGGGGGCTCGGCCTGAGCGCCCAAAACACTGTCTTTTCCTCCATGTTGCTGCTGCTCCATGTCTGCACTGGGCTGAGCAGCGCCGCCACCGCCACCGCCGTTGTTGTTGCTGCCGCCGCCGCCGCCGCCGCCGAGGCTGCTGTTGTTATTCTGCACGGGATGGTGCTGAGGCGGCGGCTGCTGCGGCGGCGGCGGCGGCGGGAATTGATTTAGCTGCTGCTGCTGCTGCTGCTGCTGCTGCTGCTGCGGCGGGCGGTGGTGGTGGTGGTGGTGCTGGTGGTGGTGGTGGTGCGGGTGGTGGGCACGGTGGTGGTGGTGGGCATGGTGCTGCGGGTGCTGGGCACGGTGGTGGTGGTGGTGCTGGGGCGGCGCGGCGGGGTGATCGCCTCCGACGCTCTTCAGCTTGTGGTTGGGGAGCAGCCCCGTCTCCATGGCCGGGCCCGGGTTGGAGGAGGAGGAGGAGGAGGAGGAAGGCGGCGAGGAGCGCGGAGGCAGCGCCGAGGAGCTTCCACCTTCCTTCGCAGCCGGCTCCGAGGCGGAGGCGGCGGCGGCGGAGCCGTTCCCGTTCCCGGCGGCGGGAGCGGCGTTATTGGCCATGTCCGGCGGCTCGCCGTGCCGCTGCCGGCGGTGCGGGACGCGCTGCTCTACATTATTCACGCCGCCGGGAGCCCCGGGAGCCCCCGCGGGGCTGCTGCCGGCGCCCCCCGGCCCGCGCTCGGCGGGCAGGCTCGGCGCCGTGCCCTTGGCGGCGCCCGCCGGGGCCGCTGCCACTTGCGCGGCCATGATCAGCGCGGCATCGCGGGGCTGGGGGGCCCGGCACGCCGGCGGCGGTTGGGGGGGGGGGGGGTAGAATAAAAAGTTTTTAAAAAAAATTAAAAAATGGAAAATAAAAATAACAAAAACTGGGCCGCCGCCCTCAGAAAGAGGGGGTCGGAGCGGGGCCTGGCAGCGCCACGCGTGGCTCCGCTCACAGCGCCCCGCGCCCGTTCCCGCTCCGCGATTTCACGCTGAAAGTTTTTTTTTTTTTGTGCGTGTGTGTGTGCGCGAGTTCGGGTTTAAACGAAACTTTTTTCTCTCTCTCTCTCTCTCTTTTTTTTTTTTTTTTCCCTCCTTTCCTCCCCAGCCCGGATATGGGTAGGCGCACGCCCGGCCGCGCCGCGCCGGCCCAGCATGGCACGGGCGGGCGAGCCCCGGCAGCCATCGCCCCCTCCGCGCCCCGCGCACCCGCAAAACGCGGACTGGATCCCGCGCCGCGCGGATCCGCGCCCCGCCGCCGCCGCCCCCGGGGACACCGGGGGGGGGGCACCGGGAGCGGGCGGCCCCGAGGGGCAAACCTGGGGAGGCTCCGCTCTGCAGCCCCCAGCCAGCGTGTCGCTTTTCCCCCGGCAGGGAAACGCTCCTTATTTCACCGAAAAACGCACTTTCCTCCTTTTTTTTTTTAACCCCTATTTTTTTTTTATTTTTTTTTTCCCATTTTGTGCGCAGACGTTTCTAAAATTTAACCCAAATTCCGCATCCTCGCGGTTGTGTCCACATGGTCCAGCTGTCCCCCCAGCCTAATGGTCATCCGCGCTAATTACGCCTCCGCACGCGGGGCCGCCCCCAAGATGTTCCCCGCAGATCAGCGGGAGAGAGAGGCGTCCGCAGTCCCGTAATTGTTTCCCGAAACAATGTGCTTTCCAGCGTGCGCAGGACATTCATGAAAGAGCAGCAATACACACACACACACACACAAAAATCAAAACACGTCATCCAAATAACTTTTGCTCCAAATGGAAAGCTGTTGCTGATGACCTACATTTTTGAGCCATCGTTCAGGACGGCTTGGAGGGGTTTTTTTATAGCTATCTTACTACAAATGATACCCCGGTATACAAAAAAGTAATAGTCACACACTACGTTAAACTAATGAAAGCATCGGGGAGATCAAATACCCTGCTATGAGCGTGGATAGCAAACCGGGACATTAGCAAACATTTTCAATATAGCAAGGGGCTAAGATGCGCTGCTTTAGATGAATATTTCTGTGCACTCTGCCAAAGGTAACCACGCTTTCAAATTTCAAAATGGCTAAATAGGAGACTCGATAATAACGGTTGAGCAAAATGCGGCATCTTGAGAGCGACGCCGTCATGAGCTGGTAGGCTTCATTGTGCCCACTGTGGAAACATTAAAGAGCAGAAGCTTCATGCTCTAATGCTGAATTACCCACAAAGATCACTGATAAATGTATGAACAGTGTGATTCCAACGCTTATTAATTTTATTTCTGTCTGAAAAGTCGGAAATATTCGGACTTCAATTATGGAGCCAGTTTTGGAAAGTCTCAGCGTTCATCAAGTCCACCTTGATAACACTTCGTTACAGTTGTATTTGTCTTCTTTTGGTGCTCTTTGCGAGTGCAGAAATGTTATCTGGCTACTGGAAAAACAGAGAGTGGGGGAAAAAAATGGTGAGTAAGTCTAGTGGGGGGAATCAGGTGCATACCCAAGGGTCATTACAGTCTGTAACAACAACAAATTGCAGTTCTATGCAAACTGCTGGAAAGGGGTATATCATCTTTGTAGGAGAGAGAATAACAGAACTGTAAGATGAATTCATGCCAAATCATTCATCAGCTTTTGCCAAGAGAATACTACATCTTTGTTAGTGAGCCTTTTTGACATTTTCTCCTGGATTTTCTTCTTTTCGATATTCAAATGCGCGCTAATTATACACATTAAACCACCTAAGTTGATTTTTTGAAGTCTTTCATATGCAAATATAAATATAGATGTCTACTTGTGTGTATTTATTTACACGTGTACTCGCAAATAAAATAAAAAATCAATTACACATTTATACCTTAAGACATTTATATTCAAGCAAAAATATATACATTTAAAACCCGGCAACGTATACTGATAGCGCCCCAGCTGAGGTTCGCAATACTTCCTGACATACTCCACAACTCTTCTGACCAGGAAAGCAACCCACAAAGTTTAACGCAGATTTATTTGCGAATGTTTTCCCCAGGAAAAAAAAAAAAAAAGGAAAAAAAAGGAAAAAAAAAAAAAAAAGATGACGCTTTAAGCCAAAGAGTTTATACCACTCCTATTCCTTCCATTTGTTTCAGCAACTCGGCTACAAGATTGGAAGTAAGAGGCTATAAAATAGAGGCCCTCAGCACAATGAAATCAGTCTGCTATAAAAGGCAACACATGCCAGTTTTTCCTCCCCAATGGCAGATGCCACACCCTAAAGCAGACAGAAGGCACTGCAGTCTGTGCAAGGGAAGCACAACACAAAGCAACGATGGTTCAATTTTGTAGATCACAAATAATGTTGAAATTCCTTTTGCCATCTTTGCTCAGATGATGAGTGGTAGTGTTTGTTAAATTCAAATTCTCCTTTCCAAAAGCTCTCGTTGTATGCATGAATTATGAATTTATTATAATATAATGTAAAAAAGCTCTAATTGCCATGCATATTATCTGCTGCAGAATGATTGCATTGATATTTGATATCACAAGTGTGCAGTTTCAACTTTATTTCCGTTTTCATTGTTTCTTCGATTTAATTATTTTCTATAAACCAACGCTGTCCATGCATCGTTTCTTCTCTTGATTTTTTTTTCCCCGATAAAGTGTAAACTCCCGTGCTCCAGGATCCCTTTCCAGGATAAAGAGTACAATTTTCTGAACTTAGTGTTGGCAGTTTGTGTGCAACATTGACTGTGCCATCCGCACAGACCCCTAGGCCCCTATGAAAGTGAGCCGCGTTGCACAGCAGCGTGGCAGCCGTCCTTCTGTTGGGTCAGAGCAGTCGCTTTGAAACCATACAAAGAGTAACACCAAAGAGAGGTACAGAAAACAAAACGATGTTTTAAGAGCTCCAGAGTTATCTTAGAGATGCTGGAAGAAACAGCATCGTCGGGCTCCTTAATTTTATTTTTATTTTACGCATTTATTTATTTTAAGGTGAAACCACGGCCAGGTTCAGGAGCCTGTTGCATCTGACCCGGGCGTCCACAAGTGTCTGAGAAATCCCTTTATCCAAAAACCCTTTTTTGTTTGGTTCTCGTGCTTTATGTTTAAATCCACTGTGCGGTTAGATGAAACAGTTGTCAAATTCACCGTAATTCTCAATTTCCTTCCTTTAGATTGGCATTAGATTTAATGAGAAAAAAAGAGAGAAGTATGTGGGCTTTTATTAAATTATCACTTCTTTTACTAGTTAAACACCCAATCCAAATCATTCCGAAGTCGGTGCAAATCTTTTAATTGATTTCAATAAGGCATAAATCAGATCACAGAAAAGTAAGCAGCCAGCTCAGAGCTTTAGCTTTATGCTTTAGCTTGGTATTTGGAGCTGTAGTAATGGGATTTTCCGTTTAAGAGAACCCTTATGTGGTCAATATATAAATATAACATATTAGTATTTTCTTTATTATGTAATATTTACATTTCAGTCACAAATGCAATATGTAAACAACTGCAGTTGATACCTGGCTGATAAGCAAGAATCTTTCAGGTGTAAAGGCTAGTGTAATAATTTTATTTCATCTGGTCACAACGAACTTTGAAAAAACGCAGTTTACACCAACAGATTGTGGCCTAAAATGTGTAGAGAGTGACACATTCTACCATTTAATTAAAATCCATTCTTTAGCAGCCGCTAATCCCGGGCAATTTAATCAATTTCTTCTGGCAACGCGTAAACAAAAGGACTTCAAAACCTCACTGTCTCCATCTCAAGAATGTCATACATGATTTTATTAGGGAAATGCAACATTAGCCATTTTCTCCCTCGCTGGATTTGGACCACTTGAATAGAACGTTTAAATGCCGCGATTTTACAAATGCGCATCATCCATTGAAGTCAATAAGATCACTCACTTCCTTAAAGTTAAGCCCTGATTAAGTGCTTCTGTGGACCGAGGCCTCTAGGAAAAGCAGCTCCGGAGTCTGTACTTCGGTGAGATAGCAGCCCGAGCACTTTGCTAAATCAAAACAAAATCTCCCACTTGGCAGTAACAGTGCGTGGTGTTGATTTCTGGGTTTGCCCACCGGCAAAATCCGAGCCTTTAAACCAAATTTCACTAATATTTGTGGATCCTATGTCATTGTCTGGGAGCAGCACTGTAATTGGGGGAAACCTAGGAAAAGGCCAGCCTTCCTTTAAATGAGTAATTTATGATCCCGTTCATTTACAAATTGGAAAACTTAAACGAGATTCAGTACAACAGTAATCACAGAGTTCTCTGCCAAGGTTTCTTCCCCTCTTTCCTGTCTGTTACAGATCTTTTCTTTGCTGAGCAAGAGACGGAGCTAGCCCATGGGGAAACCAAAAGAAATGTTTGCAGTTAGCTACTTATTGGTCAGAGATCCTTTCTGTCGTCAGCTGTGGCAGGCAGGCTTGAGCGATGCACAGAAGAAACAGTCAGGCTGACAATACAGTTTTCAAACTCGTAATATAAACAAGATCAGTACCTTAGCTGTAAGCAACCTGGGTCTTCCAAGAATAATACTAAGAAAAAAATCTGATATTTTCTTTCCTAAACTTTTTCAACAGTATATTTATACTTTTTAGATGCACAACACAACTATTATCTATAGTCTGCAATATTTATCAAGTGCTGTTTCTAGGAACAGATTACAGTTGCTTCCAAGTCTTCACTGAGAAAAATGATTTGTAGGATATTTGTATGTACAGCCAAAAATGCATGGAGTTTAATTGGAGATATCTTTTTTTTTTTTTTCCTTTGTAAACTGAATTTCCTTTCCTATGACTATAGTTTGTATGTGATTCTGAATATTTGCAAGGGAGTCAAAATTATGATTTTACCTGATGTGCTCCATTTCTGACCCATTTCTGTAGTATTTCACCATTCACAATCTCTAATTCAGCAGCCCCAAGTCCTTTAGATGGAGCCCCACCTTCCTCCTTTGCAGTAATGGTTAGTAATTCCCTCCTTCCCACACCTTACCTTCGTTCCCCACCCTTTGCACGTACATGCACATTCACTCTCTGGGTAACCCCAAATTCCTGCAGGCCAACTTTCAGTTGCCTCAGCCTCCCAAAGTATGGTCATGCTGTATCACTCCTGACTATCACTCATACTGCTGCTTTCTCTCCAAACCTCCAGGTCCTACCCTCCAAGTTCCCCGTAGTGCCAATTTTCTGTAGCCCCTCTGTGTAGGGGACATGAAGTGGGTGCTTTCAGTGAAGGGAGGAACTGGAAAAGCTGGAAGGGGATGATGGAGGAGAGAGCAGGGAGAGGCCAGATGAAGTTTTCTCAGGACTTCTTCATCCCAGCCATCCCTATGCTCTCCCAAGCAGGCAACCTCCAGACTTTGAGCTGTTGCTTTGACACATTTATCCTTTAAGCACTCCTGCAGACCGAAAACTCCAGTTCCTCCCACTTCACCCTTATGGAAAGGAGACACGAGGGAGGAAGGCTGAGGTGCACGAACATTTCTTTCAGCTGCAGCGCCCGCTCCAGCAGCTCCGGTGACTGCTGTAACCACCTGGCATGGACCTTCGGCGTGCTGGTGCAACAGTCAGTGCAGCTGCACGGTGTGCCAGGAACTCAAGGGGGGGGGGGGGGGCAGGGGGGAAGGAGAGGAGGAGAAAATTTATTTTTATCCGGATCCTTGCACTGACTCACCCAACGGCCCGACCAGTAGCATTGGCATAACAGGAAGGGTGAAGAGAAGGGGCCGAGCGTTACCCACGGGGCGTTACCCGCTGCTTGCTGTTTGACCGATGGCGGGGTCTGGAGACAGAGGGAGATGAACAGGACCTGCTCAGCCAGCACTACTGCCAAAAGAAATGTGATGCACTAAGACTATGAAGTCTATCAGCCCAGCTGAGCCAGTAAAAAAATTACTATCCTAACTTTTTGCCAGCATCACCCTTACCAGATACTAATGCTCCTCGCATCTGCTGGTGCAGTTGCTGGTATGTGTGGTCCCCGACCCATTTCAGATCAAATGAGCCAGGTTACCAGACTCACTCTGCATTAGCTCAGACCCATTTGCCTAAATAAGATTAGGATAAAGTGAGCCAACAGATCTGAGGAAACAGCTGACTCCAGCAGAGGGACAATCAATAGCTGGTAGGTGGCAGTTGCCTCTTCAATAAGCACATCTGTGAGGGCTTGCATCCCTTTAGGCCCTAAGTGTTGGCCATGGTGATGGAGAGCACGGTACACATAAGTAAGTCACGTCTGCCGGGCCATTTTCTTTACTCGTACAGTGGCTCGATGGAGCCTCTAAGCTGCAAAAGGGAGCTCGCTATTCTTGCCTAAGCGTGCAAGGTGGGAGCTGCCCCTTGTGCAGGAGGCAGCTGAAATGCCTGCCATCTCCAAATTCATGGGGAGAGGTTAATCTGGTCGAAGATGCTCCACACACCAGCTGGAGAAGGGGCAGCCACGGCTTTGCTGGCAGGGGCTGTCGCAGGAGAAAGCCGTGCTCCTGCGGGGCTGCCGGTTATGCACGCGCTGCCCACGGACGCGTTGAGCTTGCTCCTGTCCCCCGCAAACAGGACGCCGCCACCAACTGCCGCTCGGGTGCTTCACTTTCACATCCCCTCTGCCACGACGCCTCTGATTGTCAAAGCCACAGTCTCATCCTTGCTACGAGGGCAAACTATTTCTCAAGAAAAGCATCCCCCACGGCTGGCTGCCTGCTTCAGCTGAGCTAAGATCTGAGCCGTGTTAAAAGAAGGTGATTTTGCATCATGGATGCAAACTCCTTCAAGGTACACGTCTCTAAAACATCTCGGCATGTCACTAGTTTAGGGCCTGATCCTGAAAATGCCTGCTAGTTCTCATAGTCCTTCCTCCTGTTAGGCCATGACATTTAGTGACAGAACTTGAGCAGCTATCATGTGGCGAGGATTGGTCTGCTTAAAACATCTGTTTCTTCTCGTTTAAATTTAAAAAGGAATGTTATTAAAATTAGAATGACCATTTTATTAATCCAAAATATCATCTAGTTGTTTAACAAAGACTTAACAATGTGAGTCATCTGCATTAACAAATCCAGATGCTATATTCAGAGGCAGCAAAGACTCGGGGACTGACAATGGGGCTTGCTTTGTACACTAATTAATTTTTTGCTATTTGTTTTTCATTCCAAACAGACCATCCCTAATATTTTATCTCTCTTGGTGGATTTTAGTAACATTATAAGTGAATGGCATAATATGAGCTTCTCTCTCATTTTAAAAAGTAATGGACAAATATTATTAAGATTTTTCTAATCTTGATTCTGTCTTTTCAGCGGCCTTCATAAAAAATGAAATGTGTGCATATCTTTTTGCCATGTTACAGCTGTTTTCTTCTCATCCAGAGGATTGGACAAACGTGGTTTTCATTTAACCACATTTAAATTTAAATTGCCACACCATTCTATGCTGGGCGTAAACTTACTGTGCATATGTCCAAGAAGAAAGGAGCCTAATTTGGGAACCGCTATCCATGGTGATTCTCATGAGCTAGAAATCAGGGACTGCACTCGTTCTGGGAAAGGCCACATAATGTAAAATCATCAAAATCTTCTCCTTTTTGCTTTTCAGTGAAGGGCTGTTCCCACTGAATGGGGATTTTCAAAGCACCTTCTGACAGTAGAATTAGAGTTCAGCAGAAGCAAAGTGATACCGGTGCTAAACATTTTCTGATTTAATTTTAATATGTATCATTTTTATACATGGATCTTATTTGCACAGCTCCATGGAGCCGTGTATTTGAAAAGCACTGCTGATTAATTAGGTTGGATCAGTATGAATGAATTAGGTGATCTCTATTTTATGCCTGTTTTGAAGTTCTCCATTGTGAACATCACCCTATTCAGTACTTCACCCTGCTTTCAAGACTTACTACTAACTTCACTCGGGCAGGAAAGGGGATCATTCAAAGCACTATGCAAGCCTCTCGAGTATGGTGGATTCTGTTACAAATGTATAAATACAGTTTATTACTCAGCTGAGGGGAACTGATTTTCCGGGTAGATTTTGAAAACAGAGGAATCGTGAGTTGGCTGGTGTGAAAATTGCAGTTCTTACGGACCAGACCTGAATCCAAGACCTCTGTTCCTAGGGTGCTATCTGTACCAGTTTAAAAGTAACCTGCCTCTCTCTCTCAATCTCTCTCTCTCTCTCTCTCAAAAGTATTTTGTACATTTTTTCTCCTATAATCTTGAAAGACTGCAAAAACAACTGTTTTCAGTGTTTTGGCATATTTACTCAACCCTTCATTAAAGACAATTCATGTTTCACTCAGAAATACAGCTAAGGTGAAACATGTTAGACTTCTCTTTTTGTTTCTTTACTTCCAGTTCAGGAGTTCCTTTATTCAGTCTGAGGTTAAATCTACTTGTATTAGAGAATCCTTTTTATCTGAGCAAATCTTATTCCTCAGCAATGAATCTCAGAACATTGTGGGGTGATTGTATAAAGCCATTGCTTTTTCTTTATTGCCCACTAAAGAAACATTTATGATTAAATGGGAAAGGGAACTATCTCATTCTCTTGAGCTGGAGATATTGGACTCAATAATGTCCTTTGTACGTGTATGTTCTATTTCAGCTAACCTGTTAGAATTGCAATATAAAATTGTAAATCAATGGCATCAAACACCTGTGAAGATGAGTAAGATTGCAAGCTATTTCTCAGATAGATTTGGAGAAACAGCTCCCAGACAAGAACTCTTTTACATGTTCTACAGGGTCTGTCCTAAATTATCACAATAAAGTCACTTTTTATACATCATATTGAGAAAATTACCAGCTGTCTGATGTCAAGCATTCAGGAACAGTATACAGAGGGACACTTGGACTTTGAGGTATGTGACAGACAACTGGATGTTCATAAAAATCGAGTTATAGGCTATTCAGCTGGTTATCTGCAGAGCTAAAAAATTCAGTCTCTTCTCTAATAATGAAAGTAGATCCTGAGGAATTTGTTCAAATCTATTCTGTTTAGCTATAACTGCAGAAAATGCATGCTTCTCTACAGAAGGTGTTCCTTTATTGATTACTTCAGTGAAGGTAGGAATAGTTAAACTGCTAGTCATAAACACTTTACAGGATAGAAAGAATGAAAGTAAAGGAGGAATTCTGTTTGTTTTTCCTGCCTTTCTGTCATCACAATGGTATCTCTTTTAAGCTTGTCATCTTCTGCTTGGCTGCTTCTCTTGTAAATGCTTTAATAATGTGAATTTAATATGAACTGTACCTTTGTACCTACAAATATACATCATTCAAAACCCTTATTCTCTGTATTTTGGAATAAACTTACGAAGATTTATATCTGTGAAATATCCCCAAACCTAACAAATAGAGAGTTCTAATTGCCCAGGCATGCTTATTACCTTTGCAAAGCATAGAGATCAGTGCAGTATACACACTTGGCCACCAGAAGCTACAGAAATACACACCACCCAGCTGATGGTATTGCAACCCTGCTCACAGAGCTGACAGTACCCACTGAGAATGATTCTGTCACAAGGGTGTTCTCCCACTCCAGTCAGAGGACACCCAGAAGACAGGGGGGATAGGTGTTAGTGTTTCAGCCTCCTGTTTTATGCTGCTCTGACAACGGTATTGCAGGTCTGCCGCTGGAAAAGGAATTACAGTGTTACCTAGAAGACTGCAGCTAGAAAGAGTCTAAGAATGATCAAGGAAAGGATCAGAGAGAGGAGGAACTCCAAGGAGAGGCACCCGCACAGAAGAGGGCATCACAGGGGTCAAAATGTCTTATTATAGCCCTGGAGTCAGTAATGTGAGGCAAAAGTTAATAAGCTAGTAACGAAAATGATGATTTCTTCACTTGGTATCTTTGACTTAAAAATGGTTTCTAGAAGATGCTTGCTCATCTACGAATCATTAGGGTTAATTACATAAAATTACTTGACTTGTGTCATACCTCCGTTTGTATGACCTAAAGGTATCTTCTGACCTTAAATTTTATGAATCTACATTAAGTAGCTGTAAGGAAGGAATGGCAGAATAGGATGTTGTTTCACTGATTTGAATTACAACATGCATTTGCATCTTTATTTGCATTTACTGTCTTGTGAGTAACTGTACCAAATGCAGTCATGGGATGGAGTTGTCACTGTGAGCTGAGAAGAGGTGAACGCGGGTTCTGAGAGACCAGGACTGTGTTTACAGGACTGACTAGTGTAGCTGTAAAGAGATGCCAGCCCTGACAGGCGTAGCTGTGTCAACAGAATTCACTGGTATAGACACAGTTGTACCAGTAAAACTGTATTTTTACCAATACTTTATTTTTGCCAGCAGTGGGAGATTGTTTTATTCTACTAGCAGAAAATATTGCTTGCTAATATAGGTGTATTCACACTAAACTGCCTAGGATTTTAGTATTCACAGCAAAGCACTCCCCTCAACGATTCCCAAACTCATCGATTTTGGTGGTGTTGCCAGAGATAGGGTGTGCAAGTGGCCCTGACCACTGTCAGCTTTGTGGTATCGTACATGACAGCATTCAATACATGAGAGTGTGGAGAGAGTTTAAGAAGAAGTCTAGGCTAAATCTGTTTGCCAAATAGTTTTGTCAAGGAGCAGTGTAAAAAGATCAGACTGAATAATGTCAGGAGAAACAATAAGTAGCAACAACAACAATAAAAAGTTCTTCTAAAACAGATTCTGTCATTTGGAGCAAAGGTTTAGCAATACTGGCAAAAAAAATGACACTGGAATAAATTGCATAGTCTCCGTGGTTTTAGTAATCACAGCTATGTATATGTGGAAAATCTTTTGCGGTGTAAACTTGCTCTCAGTAGAGACCCTAGGGGGAAGTGTGAAGGGTGAAACCAGTTAGCATACGGCTCAGGAGCAGGGGGTGAGGAGGGAATATAACCACTTTGGCCTCTAAGTGTAGGCCAGATGCGTCGCACCCGATCAGACTGTGTGACCCACTTGCGAGCCTTGCCTTTGTGGAGCGTGGGTGCTGCTCTTCACTCAGGCATGCCCATGGGCTCCGCTTCCAGACAGCTCCCAAAATGTGGGTGTGCAGTTCTGGTACCAGCCCAGCAAATGCAGAGTGTATGGAGCTGGTGCTTGAACGTACAGCTCTTGATTTTCGCAGTTCATGCCTAGGCAGTACATATTTTGGAAGGGCATGATCGCCACTCAACCCTTACTCTTCCTTAACAACATTGTAGGATGTTCTGTGTTCCTATTTGCGTTTTTTTTTTTTTTTTCCTAGTAAACTTCTTTAAGCCTTCCAGTACTCCGACACAGCTTCTCTCCTTCACCGCTTCTGCAGGTTTAGCAATTATTCCCCTGGCCAAAATGGTGGCTGGCTGCATACTGGAGCTTTCACTCACCCCTGAGGAATTTGGTTCTCCTTCCTCAGCACTTCTCATGGAGGAACAGGACTCAAAGGCTGAACCTCAGGGGATACAGTAACAATTCAGAAGTGATGATGGAACAGTTGGGAATGTGTTTGCAAGGCTGGAGATGCGTTTTCAAGCTACAGACTTTTTGTGGGGAGCTAGGTGCGACGGCCTGGGGGAGACAAAGCGCCTTTGCTGCTCTGACTGCTTCTTGCATCTGTCTCTCTGAACCCTTCATGCCTCACGGGGCTCAGCCACCATGGGGGCCTCAGTTCTCCCTGTTCCCAGCATCGCAGCTCTGACTCTTCACCCACTTCCCTCCATTATCGCCACAGCTCCCTGATGGGACAGAAGGGGAGCCACCTTTCTCTGGGGACAGCAAGTCCTCATCTGCTATGGCCAAAGCAGGGCAGGACATGCACCAGCAGCCCACCCAGTACGGGAGGCAGCCCAGCACAAACCCCATAGTGGCTCAAGCAGGGCCAAAGCTGGGGGGTGAAGAGGGAGACGCCTGGCAGGGCTGTGCCAGCTGACACCTTGGGCAAGTGGCCTCCGGCTCCGACTGCCAGCGCCACGCGGCCTCTTGCAAGGACACTCAGGCTGGGAAGAGGTTTTAGAGGCAAGAGCCTTTGTCAGAGATGGAAGCGTTGCTTGACTAGAGCTGTGTTAGCTTTCACTGGAATATGAGAGCATGATTAATAAAACAAGCCACAGTGGCTGAAAGAGTGAATTCAAGTATCGCCTATAGTCATGTGTTGTAAATTTGCTCCACAAAAAAAAAAAAAAAAAGTCATTTTAACATAAAGATTTTGGGAGTGTGAACAACATAGATCCCAGACTGTCATAATGCACTTAATATGTGTGGCAGTATTTATACGGAATCCGAGGTTAAGTGGGCAAATAAGCTTGTATCTTTAAATTAATTCAATCCAGCGCAACACAACTGCCCTGAATCTGGTGCTATTTATAATGCGCCCAGAACACTTTATACAAACAATAAATTAACCGAAACAACTGCCGTGCCAGCTACGCCAGCCGGCAGGGCACCCGGGCGCGGCGCTGCAGCGCTCCGCCGGGCGCCATCTTGCGGCCGCCGGCCCGGTGGCGCCCCGTGCCCCGCCGCGGTGCGGCCGCGGTGCCTGCCGGGAGCGGCAGCCATGTCGCGCACCACAGGGAGCGGGAAGGGCGGGGGGGTGCCTCACGCCGGCTCCTCGTGCCTGTGCTGTCCTGGCTTTCTCTGCCCCCATACCCGTGGCTGTCCGTCTGTAATCAGACTGGAGCAGAGATAAAACGCTTCACAGGCGTTACATGTTTACTTTCTTTTTGTATTTTGAGGGTATGGTGCTGTATCATCTGCCGCTGCCAGGCAGCCTGGTGCCACTAGGCAAGGGATGCGTAGTGACTTATGCCACTTGCTCACCCGCTAACCGTGGTCTCCACATTTTTTTTTTTTTATTTTTTCAACATCTTACCCCTCGCCAGTACACATATTTCATGTTCTAAGAAGTAAACGTTTTTGAAACAGGGTCGCCATTTAAGTTCCACATCATGAGACTCAGCAAACCTATTGTCAGTAGAGAAATGCGTGTAGGAATAGGAGTTATAAATCAGCCAGTTGCTCTGAAGGACTATAAATGGAAAAAAGAGCAAGAGACTTAAATTTTTTATATAGAGTACAAAGAGCACAGAAGTGAAAATTTCAAAGGGTTACAAACGCCAATAGAAAATCAATA
Organism: Anser brachyrhynchus; assembly: GCF_964034855.1. Classification (NCBI taxonomy): domain Eukaryota; kingdom Metazoa; phylum Chordata; class Aves; order Anseriformes; family Anatidae; genus Anser; species Anser brachyrhynchus. The sequence continues at coordinate 60,110,388 of NC_137696.1, read as the reverse complement.
GAGATATTAAACAAAGAGTGTTGGTTTTATCACACCTTGAATGCTAAAATTGTAAATATACAGCAAGACCCTTACTAATCAATAATAAGCGTTCTCCAAATATTGTATGGCCCTATGGAAATGCAACCATTTTCTCCCTAGGTCTTAAAGGGCTGTGGTGTCTTTCTGCTCCATTCTCTTTTTGGTGGGGATTATTTCCTGATACTGGTTTTGGGAGCAGGCAAGGAAGAAGTTGTGATACCCCTGCTACACAGAGCAGCCGTGTCCCATCGTTGCCACTGTTGTATGATTTTAGTTGTAAAGTTACAGTGACAGTCTTGACAGGTGATGCTCTCATAGCAACTCATCGTTCTGCAGTCGTGCGAGAAATTAAATATCTTAAGTTTTATTTAAGAAAAAAAAGGCTTTCAGTTTGTAGTGACAAAGTAGAAATGCTACTGAAGTATACTCCTCAATGGCTGGTGTGCCAGAAGACACCAATAGTTACTGTTTGTTTCTCAGTCCTGTATTGGTCTGAGGAAGTGGTGTGACTCCCAGTTCTGTAATTTCTTGGGTTGGCAGTACTACCTGGCACTGGACTGTGTCCCAGTTTCCTAGCTCTTTGTGGACAAGATAAGAATGTAGTATGAGTGACAAAGCACCATTTCTTCCAGTGGCAAAAGGCCCCTGGCCAGCTGATCAGTAGTATCTTCCCTCACAGGACATAGCCCCTCCAGTATCCAGGCTTTTGCAGCCAGGAGCCGCTGCCTATCATGGACACCTCTCTCAAACCACCATGGCTCACACTGCTGTCCTCACTTTGTGACGCTCATGAACTGCCCATTTGCTGTTTCCTCCCTCCTGTAGGTTGCTGACCCTGTAGTAACTGATCTGCTGATGTTGTTCTTCTCATCTGCATGGGACCTGTCAGCTACAATCTAATTGAGAGGACAAAGCGGGAGTACTGTTTTTGCATGATCCTCTGTGTGTACATCTACGTGTATCAATGAACCAAGACTTCTGAGTATCCCATCCTCCAATACAAAAGAAATACTTTGTTTAATGACTTAGAAAGAAAGAACAGGGCTTTCTCTCTCGGGTTTTATAATATGTACTCAAAATGGGGGTCAGAGAGAAAATCAATGATCAGAAACACTATATGTTGATTTACAGATAGGTTAGGGATATAAATATTACAACCGATATAGATGGTTATGCATCGTATATACTGTCTTTAGTGCTCTCGTCTTATCCATAAGCCTAAATCACATCAGAGATTCCTGAGCATTCAAAAATAGGAAATGTTACATAACTGATAAAGAACAGAAAGATTCTGAAGAATACAACTGCCTTCTTGGGCGTGTATCAACCCATGATTGTAGAGAATGGAAAAACAAGTTCGTGGAGTTCAAGTTCTTCTCCTTTGTAAAAACAAGAGCAACCTGAAAGACAGTGTAAGTTTTAAAATTCAAATGGCTCAAGTGCCTTTCTCTAGGAGTTGGACGAAAGAACATCTTATCCATACTGCTACCACTTACATGCATTTAAAAATAGACAACACAAAGACTCTTTGTATTCCTGATGTGTCTTGCACAGTGAATACAACTTTGATCGTTTATGCAGTGTCCAAAACAATAAGAGTTCCCATACCTTCTGCTCTAACAAAAGAATTTGTCTGAGCTGAGTGTACTTGAAAAGGAGATGGGCAAAAGCACAACTGAAACCAAGCCATATTGTTCCCCCTACTCTAATGCAGCTGAAAGAATGTCAACTCACAGCTGAAATCTTGAGAGAATCAAAAAAGGATCCTTCAGTAAGACTGGATTTTTCACAGATACAGTATATGAGGAGGAATATTTTCCCCAACATTTTCTCCGCACAGTATCTTTTTATGTGGCTATCATGTAGATAACAGCAGGGAATTCCACTTAAGTAGATCCTTAATGGATTTAACTAATGGTTTCTTTGTGATGCTCTCAGACAGTTCTCCTGTAATGTGGATCCTCTAAATATTTAAATCCACCATTGAAGCATTTAATAGGAAGAAAGTCTCCTACCACTAGAATAAAGAAGAGGCTTTCAGCTGGAAACAATACCAAAACAAAATCTGATTTGTACAACTGCATCAAGAATCTAAGCCCACTTGCTCTCTGAGGCAGCTGATACAACAAGGACTTGGGGTGCCAGGTAAACAAAAAACAGTCATTTGTATATTGAGACAGTCCACGTCCTTTCCTGTTTCTCTAAATCCTCCATATTTTTGAGGGCTATTTGTAGTGATTAATGGTCTGAGTGAGCAATAAAGCTGGTAAATTAATATTGCTACTTACTGTTGGTACAGGGTAAGTGCCTAACCTGGGGGCTTGTGGAATCTTGAAAATAATGGATGGGTTAATCTGGGATGCTTCTCCTTGTTTCAAATCTTTCTTCTGACACTGTCTCGGAGTAATTTTTCTCACTGTTGTATCCATTATCCTCTTATTTTATTCTTTTTACAAGTGGAGCCTGATGTTTCTTCAGTTCCATAAAATATTTGAGTTGGAAGGGAAAACCTTTTAGAAATCTACTTCATGTATTGTCAAGACCCAATTTTTTCTCTCCTGTCTCTTGCTTGGGAGGAACAGTCACTTCAGAAACTAACAGTGCTCTTTAAGCCGTCTGCTTAGACCTGGATTTCACCATGTGTCCCCTGCACAAAGAACAAAATCTGCTGTTTTCAATCTAGATTATTTCTGAAAATGAGAAATAATGGAAAAATAAAAGCTCCCTCTAGCTTGCATCCAACTGAACATAAATATAGAACTGCAAATTCCCCACCTCTCCTTTTGTGGTATATGAGATATATCCCCTACTTTTTGAATATATAGGAGTCCTCAAAAAGAATAACCATCACTCTCAGCTAAATACATCTGCTTATTCTTCTCTGCACAGTTTGGGCAGGAAAGTTTATTCCTGCAGATGACATTAATAACTTTCTAGAAATTTTCTGCTATCACTTCACAGTCCATAGTGTTTAAATCCATCTGTAACTTGTTCCATGTCAGATCCCTAAAGATAGACACTTTTTAAATTTTACTGTTTGTGATGCTTCTGTAATACAATCAATTTCTGCTTTTGAGTCACTTGGTATTACTACACATACAAGCATGTAAAAGCATTTTGAATTTCTTCATGCACTGCTGCAGTATAAATAACACACAATGTAAGCAGTAAAGTTTCTCACTTGCTATGGAAACTGGCCACCCAGAAAGGGTACCTTGGACCAACATCTAAAATGGCACCCTCGGTGGCTGTAATGGGAAGGTTCTCTAATAAAACGAGCGTGCACTAAGATTTTCTTTCTTGTTGCATCTCAGCGCTGTTAGGGATCATGCAGAACTATCAGCATGCTCCTCTCACGCTTTTACTTTATGTTGCATGGATACACTCAAAGGCTCAAATTAAAGGCTTTCTTGCTATCCTGCCCACTGCCAGAAATGGAGTGTGTGTTTTTAAACCAAGTGCATGGTTCTTTGTTACTCGGTATCTCCTTTAGCTATATGAATCCCACAGAATTAATGGAACATGACTGTCAAATATTAGCGTCTATGTGAATCAGTGCAGATGCTGAACAGATAGCAGCAGGAGCACAATATGACTACCCCAAGTTAAAATGGGGTGATGTTTATTTCACGCGAAGGTAAGCAGTAATGAGTGAGTGCATAGGAACTGCTGTTACATGGAGCAACTCAAACGTTTTTATCCGGGTGCCTGTGTATAGCAGTTGCATAGTGGTTAAAAAACAGAGAATGTAAATATTAAATTCCCAATGAAGGCCTCTTAAACACATAACTCCCATTTGCACCTTTGAAAACGTCCCATTCTTACATATTTTTAAAAATATACTTTCTTTTGAAGATGTTGCCTCTTTTATCCACGAGAGGAAGGAAGTGTATAGTACTAGTTTGAAGTGGTATAGGAGCATATACTTCCAAAAACAGTATTTTATTTATTTTTCAGTGGAGTCCCATCTGTGAATTGCTGCTGTGTGCTGACTCACAATTTATGCAGCTTTTGCCCAAATCTATCAGACAAAGCTCTTTAAATGGCTTAAAAGTAGTTTACAAGTGTTATATGCATTCAGTCAAATTAGTCACTTAGTCAAATCATCCTTTCAACTGGTGCTTTCAGCAAATGGTTAAAACAGCATTTGGGGAAGGACCAGGTGTATGATCTAATGCCTGAAAGCAGCTCATGCTCAGTGACATAATCCCAAGAATAAATGTATTGTAAGTGTATGGCCAAACACAAGAGGATATCTGTCATCAAGTAGCTGGAGGTGCCACATGGTTTTTGTATCACTGCGCTTCAGCTGGAGCCACTGAGGCTTGTGCAGCACTTTCAGCTCCTTCTGAGAAAAACACCACCTACTGCTTCAGCACTTCCTGGACTCGGGGCAGATACTTTTAAGAAATCCTTTGCTGCTACTTTTAAGGAATCCTCTACTAGCAGAAGTAAAGTCGTGCCAGACATCTTTTCATCTAGATGGAAGAGCCTCAGGATTCACAGAATTTTAATTATGCAATTCTAGTGGAATATACTTAGTGAGTTATGAGACAACGCATCTCCACGTTGCAATGCATGCAACGCATGCACCACTGGCTGATTTGATACCACGTTAATCATAGAATCATAGAATCATTTTGGTTGGAAAAGACCTCTTAAGATCATCAAGTCCACCTGTGACTCCTGTCCAATCACTTGGCCTTTTTATGCTCTGTTTCTACAAGTGTATCAGGATAATATACAGAAATTGGAAATTTGGAAGAAAGAAGCTTGGAGGAAAGGAACCATATAACTATTATTACAATTACTGTTACATTTGTAGTTGTCCTTTCAGAACTTACAATCAATAGCACATTCCTCATGTAAAGATTTTTCCAGATTTCTCCACAAATATTTCTCAGTCCAGTCCTCATTCTTCATCCCTATTTCCGTCCTCATTGTGAATATTTACAGCTCTGTCATTACTGTTTTAACAGGTAGCTTTTGGACTCATTGCCCTTGTCTTCCTGCATGTTCTTGCTAATGAGAGCTGGTGCTAGAGTTCCTTGCTTGTTGGTATTTTTCTTTTCCAGGAGAATGTGTCTTCATTTAGAATTTAAAACCTAACAATTAAATGGAGTGCTAAATCACTTCTGGAAACTGGGCCTAAAATAAATGGTTATACTCTATGAAAAGCTGCACCAACCTTTTGACCCTGCTGTTGCCTCTTTTCAGAGACATGGTAGGAACAGCTGTGTGTACAACTTGAACGTACTCCCTATCTACAGACCCTTTACTGGGACACGTCCTAGTAGCTGAGAGCTCATTGCCACTCTATGACTGTTCAAATCCATCCCCTCCTGCTCACCGTGCAACTAACTGCTCGTCTTTCCTCCCTGAGGTTCCTCCCTCTCCGTCCGTACCATTGCCATTGCAACCTGCAGGTGCTCCCTCCCCCTTCTCCTACACATCACTCCCCAACACTCTGCTTTAAGCCTTTTGCCGGGGGCCCTGCTGTCTTTAACTTCCCCTGTTCAGTTAATTGCTGTTAGACAGCTAATTTTCCAAATAGTTTTCAGAATTTCCAGGCAATTACACTGTTGTATTAAAACTGGGGAATGAAACCTCAGAGAAAGATGGACTGGAGCTCAAGTCAGCATGGATTTTGCCTTTCTGAGGGTGGAGGGGGATTAATGGGCTTCATGCTCGCAAGTACTAGGCAATGACTCTTCTGGAAAAGTCAAATGTCCTTAATTTTTTGTTATGAGAAAAAGAGAAAGAAAAATAAACCATAATACATTGAAAATAAGAATGCAGAGTAGAACCTGTTAGAACTCCTGCTTGGGAGTGGCAGACAATCTCACCATCTTTTATTTTTTTTTTTGTCATCTGGGAGTGACGATGCTCTTTGAGTAAATCTCTCTATGTCTTAGACAGGTAGGCAGAAAAGAGATCTGCAATGAGTCTCCTTTTACACTGGTTTTACTTGATGTGGAGCTCATATCCTGGTGCACTTCCATGTGCATGTCCCTTGAAGTCAGCGCAATCAATGCCGTGGGAGGAGCAGCAGCAGGTCCCTCAGGCATGGTCACAGGACAAGGAAGGGGTCTCCCAGAGGCCTGCTGAATTTGTCAGGACAGTGTAATAGTAGATCTGAAAAGGAATACTAAATGTGAAATAGGGGGTGGGATGTTTAAACTCACTAGTGGTTGTTAAAAATAACTTTTACTCTGCAAGTGTAAACAGCACTGAGTATTCTGTGCTAAAATGAGGTGGAGCAAGAGACCTTCACAACCCAGTTGTTACACGTGGCCATCTGCAGTCATTGTTTTTTAAATTGTAGCTTTCAAAGTCTGTGTAAAACACTTTGTAATCATACGTTCATCTAAGCTGATTTCACACAGTCCAGTCCAGTTGCCATGTGTAATCATTTAGAGATTATTTTGCATGCCTTTCTAACATGCAAATGGGCAATTGAGTGATGGCAGATACTTCATTGATTTCTCTTTCTGTAGAATACAAGCATTAAGTCAGTAATCAATTTATTACCAAATGTCGCTTGGAATGAGCAGCTTTCTTCCTGACAGTAATCTCGTTGGTTGTGAAAAGATATGATCTGGTGACAATGAGACCTCAGCAACACTACAGTAAATCACACTCAATAAGAATAAAGTTTCCAGAGTAAAAATAATTCAATTTTCTATTTAAAAAGTCCTTGGCAATTGGCAACCAGTGGAACAATGGCAACACTGCGGACGCTGCTGGAGAAGTGAGGCATTGTTGTCTGAAACACAAAAAGTTAGTACGAAGCTCAGTTTAACTGTGCTTTCTACGTATACTCATTTTTCACTGCTAGCTCTGACAATCTTTTCTGGGATGTGTGTGTCCCATTTTAAAGCTTCTTTCTCTTCATTACTCTAAATCTGTTGGGTAAAACTTAACCCTTTGTGTCTGTTAAGGCAGCTGTATCCAACTTGCCTACATGATACCTAATATACTTTAGCAATTATGCACAGAGGTACTTCCTCCTCACCCTCCCCTACATTTATATCTTCCAGTTAGCACTGAATTTGGCTATTGTAGTTATAGTTCTGTATTTCTGTTGCATCTATTGGAAAGAAAAAGAGGTCTCATGGCAGGAAGATCTGCGACTAGTCTAGAGCTTTCAAAAGGGAGTTAGTTCCTCATCCAGTTTTCAGCTTCCTTTGCTGACAGCTCTCATTCCTATGGCAGACAGTTGTTTCAGAGAGATGCCTTGAGAAGTCACGGTAGTGTTGGCTGAAGAGGAGCCTAATTCTCTCAGACCTGTCCCACAAAGGGCTGTGAAAATAGACGAGAATCTTAAAAATCATTAAACAGTGGCTAAAGAGGATGCACGATCTGCAGTCTGTAGTATAAGAGTTCCTGAATTTTGCATGACTGGAGCTTTTAATGTCTCCATCCCTGATGCATACGATCCTTGGAAGCCACAAACGCATGGCTGTACTGTACCCAAGACACGATGTCGTTGTGACCGATACTCAATGCTTCTTAAGTGGGTTTGGCCAAGTCAAGCTGTTAATGCAGTTCTTTGTCCAGTTGGCTTCAGCCTTCGCATGTTGATTTGGATTAAATTAGGTTGTCACAGGTGCTGGTGGACTCCATGGTAATTGCCATCCTCCTGGTACATTGGCCTCTGCCTGAGTGCGCAGATGACCTGAAATAATAATTCAAAGTATTGAGAACTTCCATATATATGTTGGTTATGGTAATCATGACCATTCAAGCACTAATTCTGACATGTTAAGTCTCTCAGTCATTAAGTATTACTTCTTGTGGTAACTCCACTGAAGAACCGAGATCAAATTCTGAAGACCTGTGCTGCCTACTGTGTGTGGCCTAGATTGTGTCATGGGTAGGCATGAATGGCTATTTAGGGTACTAGAGAGGCAGGACCGTACTATATTTTCCTCCACTTGCTCCCAGCTGACAGGAAAGAAAAATGTCCTTGCTGTATCAGTTCTTTAAATCAACCGTCACACTCAGGACAAGTACCTTCTCAAACCTCAGCCACCTCTATGGAATGGAATGTGCAATATTATTTTAAAATGAAGAAAAAATATTTTCCTTTGCATTTCTGCAGAGTTAAAATGGCTGAAGAAATTTTCCTGAGATTTAAAAGAAGTTACCTTTGGCCAGAAGGTGTGAATGGAGAACTTTAACCCCAAGGTGATATTTTCAGCAAGATCTTATTAAATAGAGAGCTGTCACCATTTTTTTTTTCTCATCCTGTCTGTTACCAATGGATACTAGGCTTTCCTTTCATCCTTTGTATGATACCTCCTATAATTACCTCTGAGTCCATCATTAAAATCCTGATTGCAAATTAATACAAGTTATTATTTATTGTTATTATTAGAGGAGGGCAGGGCTGCCTTCATCTGTCTGGAGGGTCTGCCATTATATCTGCTCTGCGTATTGCTACAGTGGAATTGAATATGCTTCAGCTTCATGCAGATGCACTGTGTCAGAAAACATCTGCTAGCTGCTGATTTTATGCATATTACAGAGACTTTATGTACTGTTAAATGGACCACTTTTTCATTCCAAACCATAATTTTCCATGTGGCATTATTTGATCTGTCCTCACTCCAACATTTGGTTTGATCAAGTCATTTCTTCCTACCCAATGTGTGTGTTGTAACTTCCTCCGTGGCTCTGTGTGTGTGTGTCCTGTCTGTGAATGGAAATTACTGCAGTGCTCCTGTCATGATAATATGGTGGTAGGGCAAAGCTCGTCATTTTAATCAATATATTTTATTCCCATTAGCTTCTTTTAGCACTGAGCTTTAGTCTAGGCAACTTGGATCTGATAATGCCAACTGCTACCCAGCTACATAGCAACAGACCGTGATCAAACGCTCTTTTCCAGAAGTACCAGGGGTACTGACCAGGTCACCAAGTTTAGAGGTTTAATGCAGCTGGTGAGGAAAAGTACGTGCTCCACAGAAAGCTTCCCAGAATGGAGGAGGCAGTCTGTCCCTCTGGGGACAGGGCTGTCCGAGCCCTGCTATTACCGCCGTGGGTGTTGAGCCGCTGGGCCACAGCAGCAGAGGGTGCAGGAAGCTGGGAAGGGCTCAGAAGAGGCCAGTTCCTTCTGGGGCTGGGGCTATAAATTGTTTTGCTTTGGTTTTACATGCCATTTAATTTTGTGTCACCTACCCTCCGCTGAGAATAATGCACGTTGCAATGCAGCCATTCGGCATGGGACTTGGAATGACGGCTCTTTCCCTGTCCTTTCCTAGGAGTTCTCTAAACAACAAAACTCTACTCAACAGGGGACCTGTTTAATCACAGTTTGGGATTAGCACATCTCTAATTACAACAGAGAAGAGCGCTTCTTTGGTAACCTTTGGTCCAGGCAATAATCTTTCTCCTTTGCCCCTGAGTTTGTGGTGACATTTCTAGAGGTTACAAAGACAAGGATGTAAATTTTCAGTAACACCTACCAATCACTTTTTATATATGTAACTAGCAGGAAGAGGGTCACATACTGCTGGGGAAATCTTTTTGCCAGATAAAACATCACACAGTCCTTCATAGCATGCAGAGAACTCCATTGTTACATAAAAGAACAACCAACTAACCAACCAATAAAAAAAACACATAGATTTTGCATATTTAATGATGTTGAAAAATTATAATAAATATGAAATAATAATAATAAACAATGAGAAATCATGTTTATATAGCTCTTCTCATATTCAAAGTGCTTTATAAATACTAGTTTGTTAACTAATCTTTGCAACACCCTTAAGAGGTGGACAATTATTATCCAAATGTTAGAGGTATGTAGCTGTGCACAATGCAATCATTTCCACTAACTTTTTAATGATGCGTTAAGGTCTGATACATGACCTATGTGTTATGTATATCGTATATCCATATCCATGTAGACCTATCTGGAGTATCATACACTGATAAATGAGCATAAAGTAAGTAATTTCTTATATAAAACCAGAGTAAATATATCACTTATGTGTATATAATTCTCTTAAAACCTATTTTCTCAAACAGGGAACCCAGCAGTGATGGTGGTGGGGATATTAGAGTGTAAAGCCCTAATCTTATTCATACGTGCCTGTTCGTGTGGGTTTGTGCACGATTTTGTACAAGTTAAAAATGCTGGTTCCTATCCCAGATACTTTGCAGTACAAGTGTATGATAAGAGACAACAGATGGATACTACACTGAGACAGGGACATCACGAGGTTACAGTGAGAGGATTACAATTACTGTAAGAAGTGGTGGTCATAGCACACCAGCTGTTTAGTCATTCTCGTACAATTTTTTAGTCATCACAGTAGTGAGAGCAAGAGAATGATTTGAAGGACATTGATGAGGTGAACAGGCAGACTTTTTAAGGTCTTCTTCACATGTGGGTGTAGAGGGATGGGAAAATACCTTCATAAGAAAATGGGATGAGAAGCATTTGACCTTTGGTAAAAGTGAGGTGAGAGCTAAGGATTCTAATTTATGGTATGAAGTCATGGTGGATGAGACAGGGAAAAACCCTGAAGAGAAAGACTGAAGTGAATTTGGGTTTGAAGTGTAAAACATAAGCATGCACTGACACTGAAGTGAGGTGCCAGGACTGAAATGCCAAGACAGAAGACAACAGGTATGTTTTGATAAAGCTTTTTGTTGCAGGCTATTGCAGTTCTTAAGCTGTAAGAGCATCTGTTTTTCAATATTATTTTTTTTTTGACAAAACTCCCACGTTTCTTAGCTGTCCTGCAGGATGTTGTGAGGACGTGGACTCTAACATGGGCTTTCTGTGGCCTCCATAGCACGAACCCCAGTTCTGTGCTTTGTAACTGTTTCAGCAAGAGAGCAGCTTGCACCCTTGCTTGGTTCTGAGCTAAAACATTCACCGTGTTCGCATATGTGCCTTAAGACCCAGTTGCGACACAGAGTGAAGATTTACATACCACATTCATCTCTGATCAATGTGGGCTCCATTCTTCACTGCTCATGGTAAAGCCCTCTCCAGCCCGAGGCTGTAGATGCTTTGCCATAATGCCATTCTCGTCCTTTCAGACATGGTAGTTGTGCATAGCCACACTGCATACCAAGGTGTAACGTAAACGTATATGAGCCCACTTTAAATGGGAAGCAGCCTCGCTGTGGTAGCACAGAGGTCTCTGTAGATTAATCTGTCCTTTGAAAAAGGCAGTAACCCTAATTCCTGTGTTATTTCCACTGTAAGCATTTGGGCTTTGATCAAGTGATTCATGTGCTTGATGGGAGTCTTTCCATCGCCTGCAGTGGGCTTTGGATTGGAACCATAATCCGGATGTCTCACATGCATATACATCCTTAATTAAAATTTTCTAAATTGCTGTTACATAATGAGGATCTCAAACCCCCTGTGAAGTGTTTCCAGTTAAGCCTTTTAAAAAAAATGCACTCAGTATCTTACCATCACAGTTAACATCAACTACAGCAATTTTCTATACTCCGTGTTAACAAGATAGGTGAATTATTGGTGCATCAAGAACACTAAGTGAATGTCCTGACTTCTGCACGGTTGCAATTTATAAACAAAGCTGCTTTACTGTAATTTTGCTACCTTACACACATTCATATATATATACACTCTGAAAGTTATGATCGGCTTTAAAAATAGGCTTGGAATGAAAATAATACATCAGCCTTATATATAGCAAGTGCTTCTGCTGTAATTATATTAATTCAGTTTGACAGGCATATTTTAACAAATTTATTACAGTTTGCTACACCTTTTTACTGAGGAGAGGTGCATCCTGTGACAGCTGTCCATCATTAGCCCCAGAATCTTTTTGCACTGACCTATACAAAAAAGCTGAAGGAGACCTCAATCAACCCCCCCCTGTTATGCAGTAAAAGCACAATTTTAACTCATTTTATTTTTTCAGCAGGAAACACCACTCTGGTCTCATAGAAAGTGCTTTGACTTGGATTTATATGACCTGCTTTCTATTCCTGGCTCTGTCTCTGGGTGACCTTATGAAAGTCATTTTTATCTACTATTGTTTTTAAATGGGCTGAGAGATGTTTCCCAGCAGAATGGACCAAACATAAGCACTTTTTTTTTTTCCATTATCCCACCTCAAAAATGTACTCCTGAAGAAGCTACACACCTCTACATATGCCAGTCAAGTGTTTGCCTCAGGTAAGCTGCTTTCTCTCTCTCCCGCCTGCTCTCTTTCTTTTTCGTTCTTTATAGCATGAGCTAGTCACAGCGGAGTGCCTAAATCTTGTTCTTAAAATATATGTAACTTGAAAAACCTAATTACGTATACATATTTGTGCTCTGGTAGGCTGAGGTGATTTCTGAAAGCAAATACAACGTGGACCAAAGCGAGCTTCCCAAAATATTTCTGGGCTTACTGTGCTGCTACTCCCAGGACATGATACATATTTTTTGGAAAACTGCCTTCCCCTTTAGCAGTATAACTGTCAGACAACAGTTCATACACAGCAACACAAAGTCATAACTTGGGAGATAATCTTTTATATGCTCCTAACAATATGCTCTGAAATCCTACATTTAAAGGGATTTAAAAACACACAATACCCTAAGACATCAAATAAGCAGTGAAAGTAACATGCAGAGCCAGACACAAAACCAGAATGAAAAAGATTTTTTATTATTCTCCTCTGTATTACCATAAATGACATGCTATATTTAATTTTACAGTGCCCCTGGACAAATCATCAAATACTTTAATAACTACACAAACATTAATATTTAAATACAAGAGATCCCCTCAGTTACTGAATAATCATAACTCTGGATTGATAGGGTACTAAATGGAAAAATCTTGTTTAGACAGTTGTAAGAGGGGGGAGGGTGTTTAATGAAACAAGTTTGATGGTCTTGTCATCATAAAACTGATAGATTTTTGGCACAATTTATATCTTTGCTGAAAAGAAGTTTGAGAAATGGAACAATTGTGGTGAAGATTAATTTTCCCTTCTTCTGCTGTGAGAGCATAGTCCTTTAGGTCATTAGCAGGAACGTGTGACATAGATTGCACTTTACCCGTGCAAGTCCTGTGCTGACTCTTGGAAAATGCACACGTTAAATAGCTGTGACTTCTACAGTTGTGGGATGTGCTGCCCAACTACCATTATAGCTAGCTAGACTCATTTTGGGAGAGTGATGAATGTGGATTGTAGAAGAGACAGCACACTGACTTCTGACAGTCAGTATTTGTTAGACCTGCCCACTGTCCTCAGATATATATATATATATATTTAATCCAGACTTTTTATTATCACTTCAGTCACTCTCCAGTTTTACCTAATAATGGAATCTCAACTATTAAAGCATGCTAAGAATAGCAAATTTTAAGATATTTCCCATCCCTCCAGAAAAAAAAAAATAAAAAAAATAAAACCCAAAGACTTATAAATCAAAGTAACTCACATGAACATCTGAACCAAACGTCTGAAACTTTATTAGACGTTTGTCTCTAAATGTGGGACTATGTTCGTGAATGTGTTTTATGTGTCACGAGACACATCAGCCCCTAAACTAATGATAACATTTGGTCATTACTCGACAAAGGCTAGTCACTTGTTTGTATCATATTCTGCTTGAATGCCACAGCATTTGCAGCTAAATGAAATGTTATGGGTTGGATAGCAGGCTGTACTCAGTGTTTCGGCAGTCCATCTCTGCAACTCAACTTAATACTTTCTTTCCCATTTTGGGGCACTTGTTCAGATTCCACACTTTTCAGAACTGGATTCCCCTCTTCTCCTCTGCATTTGAGCTCCACGGAGATAACATAGCTCTGGCTATGTTACCTTATGGTTATGTTTCTTGGACTCTTCTCAACTGGGAAATACCCCTTTGAGGGAAGTGCTGGGGAAAACATTCCAGCTTTCAGGGAACAGGGAGAGGGGAGGGGAACCAGCACAGAAACATAAGGCCTCTGAATAACAGGTTGTGGCCTGTGGGCTGATAGATCCTGGAAGCAGTGCTATTAAAGTGCTCTTCCAGATGTGGAGAGCTGACAAACAATGATGAAGGCTGCACCAAAGCCACTTAGAACGAACTAATTAAATATCTTACTCTGTATAATAAAGGGAGCCTGGAAGACTACAGAGCTGTCTCTAAATTATCTACCCAATGCCGTGCTTCTCCTTTATGCTAAGTATCTACTGTGGTAGGAAAGGTGAACAGAAGGAAATGACAGTCAAAACTAAAATACTAAGACTGATGGCAGTTTCCGTGCTAGGAAAAAAAGTGTGTTGTCTCCACATCCTAGTGATAAACAAAGTACTAAGGAAACTCCAAAGATACAGACCTGGAATTAGTGCTAAAGCAGAGCAAAGACGGTTAAAACAGCGTAAGAAGTTAGCATAAACACTGCTGCATAGAGCTGAGCAAATCTTTAAATAAGTAATTAATTCTTTGTCTTGGTTTTATATGCTTAATCATAATTTATCATTAGTACTTGTAATTGCATTCATTTTTTTCCCTTTCTCTTGTTACAGACCAAGAATAGGCTGGAACTGAGCTCTTAGCTTTAAGAAAAGGGCCAGTGATTACTGGCTGAGACTTACTCTGGGCCAGGGCTGCCTCCACCTCTGCTGCTGCAGTAGTAATGCGTTCTCCCTCGGGAGGACAGATTTAGCCACCGAGTGCAACCTCTTTTTCAGGAGAAGCAAATGTAAAGAGACAGCAGTTTCTAGCAATAAAATAAATAAATAAATAAATAAAGAACAACATAAAACATTTCTCTCCCACTCAGTTCTTTCAGCTTTTCTTGAAATGCACAACCTATGCCCATTTATGAGATTTTGAGCTGTTCATGATTGTCTGTAGTGCTTGGGAGAAAAGCTGATTTTGCACTTACATGTGAACAGGAGAAAAATACATTTTTGCCTTTTCACTTTACTCCAAAGATCTACCAGTAGCATGCCTAGAAATTAGAAAGATGGTCTTGTAGTTAAATCTCATTTGAACACATTGAAACATTGATGAGGAATGAAATTCTACAAAATTGTATTTTTTCATGATAAAATTGTGAATGCAATGTACCAGAATGAGTAAATGAACTCCCCAAATTGCAGTGTTCTCTCCCTTCCCCTGTGTGTGCATAGCTGTTTATATTTTTGTACCAACAGATAGCAAAAGGATGTTGCTGAAAGAGAATCTTTTAGCGATGCCTTTCAATTTATTGGTTAAGTTTTTTGAGATGAACATACATTTCTCTTGTGGCAAAGCATCTTTCCAAGAAATCTTCAGAGCCAATTTGAAGGTTTGAGTGGCTTTTCTGTATCACTGAACTGTGCTAATTGTTTCCTATTCCTTGACATAAACAGAGATAACTATTTTGTGAAACGGGGGCTAGACGTAGTCCCAAGGTTTATTGGAAGCGTGAATGAATCTTGTGTGGACTAGGAATCGTAAATGGAAATGCTGGAGAGAAGTCTTCTGTTCACCAGTAACACAGCTCACAACTGAGGCACTATCTTTCCTGAGCCTTCTGTGAAATAAAAGGTACAGATGGTTGTTTATATACATAACATCAGTGATGCCCAAAGCAAAGACTCCACAAATATTTTACAGAGCTGTTATCTCCAAATATGATTTCAGGAGGATACAGAAAGGCACAAATTCACCTTAGAGTTATGGAAGATGGTCATTGCACCTTATTGACCACTTTCTTGCCGGGTGGTTACCATAACCTCTCAGAGAGCACTGATTTTTTTTTTTTAGAGCATCTTTTGTTTACTCCCCCCCTCCTCCCCCCCTTTCTTTTTTCTAGAGCAGGCTGGATTTTACTTAGGATATCACTTTACCCTGAGGAAGTTAAATTTAACTATGCAAATAAAACAAATTGTTGGCAAACATCGTGCAAAAACTGCATGCATGGTCAAAGAGTTTGGAAGAAAAGTGACTGTGGAGAGCAAACCTAGATGACGTATGCAGTGGTTGAGCTGTTTCTCTATAGTGATACTGCACATAAAATTCTGGCCTCATGGTTTTAATCTCTCTGGGGTGGGATTCAGGGACATGCCCAGTGTTAAATCTAACCCAGTGCTTCAGGAGATTGCATACTTGTGCTTAGCCATGATAGCCTTCCCAGCTCAGTACTGCAGAGGACAGTAACCAAAGTGTTACAAGTTTTGCTTCACAAGAGGAACAAACTTCATGAAAATAACTGGTTGCTGAAGTATCAAGAAGTCAAGGCACACATTTGTTTCACCTCAAGACCGGGGCCTGACACCCTGCTGAAACTAACATCCCTAGAAGTGCCTGTGGCTGCCTGGGCCAGGTTGAAGAGCTCCAACAGCTGCTGTCCCAGCGAGAGTCTCTTGTTGAACTGCTGCAGTCTTTCTGCAGTCTCGTGCTCCTCTTTGGTTCTCTGTCTGGCATTGTGTTTGAACAACACTTAAGTATTTTACTGAGATGTAGCTTATCTTGAATTGTCTTCCTTCAAACTCTTTTTTCAGCACTATCTTCTACTGAGATAGTTCTACATGTTTGTACTGTAAATATCCCCAAAATTGGCCATAGATTATTCATAGAGAACACCTTAGCAAACAACTCAGTCTTCATCATGCTGGGTCCTACTGGATGAGGTATCCGTACTTGAACTGCCACTTACTTTAAGTAACATAAGTAGAGAAAACCCATCGTTTTCATCATTCCATGCTAAGATTTCCATCATTGTATCTGACTTCTACAGATACCTTTTGAGTAACTTGAGCAATGGCAAGATACGGCACCAAAGGTACCATGAGTAAATTTTTCCAACCAAGTGTTAGTCAATTAGAAACTCACATTCACCTTCTAGGAATTAACTGCATGATCAATAAGAGCCTGCTTGCAATAGCATGTATCTGAGACTACACTGAGTTACCCATATGCAAAATGATGATATTAACCATTTCACGCTGTTCTTACGATTTCTTAAGCTGCCTAAGGAGTTTTGATTCCTTAAAATCGGGGATTTCATTCCAATTAAAACACAAGAGAACTGGAGTTCTGAATCTTTTAAAGTTGTCAACCTGGAAGTGTAAAAGTTTAAAGACCCCCAGGCTGGTGATAACTGGGGAAAGAAACCAACCCATGGGAATATGTAACAGAGCTCCCCCTAATGGTGGTTGCTCCCTCTCCTATTTTTTCCAAATGTAGCATGTTCCCTACAATTTTCAAGCTCCACTGTCAGCTTGGAGCATTTTCTACATTGTCCTATCAGATTTCCAGGGTAGATCAGCTAATAGGACCCAACTATTGTGGATCCTCACAGCAGTTTCAACTGGCAACAAGATTCTTTTCTTCTGTCCTAAATTTTAGTGTAACACCACTGTAAAGCTGAAGGAGATGGTGCCTACGTTCAGCCGCGGAGCTAGCTGTGCTTCAGTGGTGGGTGACAAGATTCCTGTAAATATCTTGTAAAGTTATTTGAGACCCTTTGGGATGGAAGGCACTATAAAAAATGAGAAATTACCTTTACCATTAAAAAGAAAAAAAAAAAAAAAGGAAAAAGTGTTGGAAAGACATGTTTGTCTTCTGTTAATGAAAAACCTGTTTGGTTTCCCTCACACTAGAGAAACTGCTGAAGAACAGTGAGGTGTGTGAAAATGCGCCCTCCCCCTCCAGTAACACTGCCAAGGTCAGCAAGACCTCTAGTGACCTACCGTGGAAGTGTTGATTACTGAGGTTAATATATGCTTGGGGGCTGTTTTAAACCTTATTTTTAAAAATAAACCTTATTTTTCCAAAATGCTGGAAAAGGAGAGCATCTGTAATTTGCTTCTTTGTGGGCCAATGTCATCTCTTGCTCTTTTTTTTTTTTTTTTTTTCTTTTAAATTTCCTCCTGCCCTTCTGTGAACAAGTTTTTCCAAAGCCTTCACCAGGCTCAGGAAGGGGAAACACCTTTCCATTTAAATGAAGTGGCTGTGTTACAACATTCTATAAAAGCACAGAAGGTGAAAAGTCTGAGAGGTGTATAGTTGTAAGTGAAACTAGAAAGCACATCTACTGGGCATGCCCTTAGGATATGCTGCAGTAGGGTGAGATTTCATATTGTAGCTGAGCTGATCTACCGCTCGCAGCTGCCAAGGGGGAAAATCCTGCTCCTTTCCTCCTTCCTCCTGCTCCAGCTCTGTCCTCTCTCTGTGGCCCCTGCTGCGCCCATCTATCCCCTCAGCAAGTCATTCAGCTCACAAAAGCGGCAGAGAAGAAGAAAAAATGTAAAAAAATGTAAAGAAAAAAAAAAAAAGAAAAAATGTGATGTGGTGACCCGGACCAACTTAGTAGTCAGACGACTGGCAGCACTAGTGCAGAGAAGACGCAATCCTATGCCAGAAAGGACGGTGAGGAACTGGGAGATAGGGCTGTGACTTTTAGCAGCAGAAACACTGCCAGGATTACATTGCCAGCTTAACCAAAAGCAGTGGACTTCTTGGCAGACCCAGGTGCACACTACAACTCTATCTTGACTCCGTATCAGGATAAGAGCCAGGCGCTTCCTCTTCCTGTCACTTTGACGGCTGTGTTTTCAGGGAAGACACGCGTGAATGCATGGACTAGCAGAGAGAGGTGGTGTACTGCAGCTGGGTCTCTGGTCCTGACGTTAGAAGAGACAGGACTTTGAGGCGTGTCATGTGAAGCACTCTCCTCTCAGTACAGACAGAGCCCAAACGTCTCAGCTTTCACCAGGGCAACAAGCACTACAAAGGGTGCCACGCAGTATGAGTAAGAGCCCTTCTCCTAAGTGAATTCATTTAAGAAATAATTAATATTCAAATTAAAATTTCTCCGAACTTTCATCTCTGCCGACAAAGTAAGTTGTCATGGTGAGGTATTACTGTGAGTAACTCCAAATGGATACCAATAGGTAATGAGATCATCATAGCTGCACATCTCCATGCTCCAGGTGATGTAATTCTATCCAGTAGCTTGGATTCCTGACAATTGCCTTCTTTTATTTCTTGCTGGAAGAGGCTTAAAAGCACTGGTAGGTTCCTGACTGTAGCCTCTATCACTTGGGAGTTTATGTTTTCAGTGCTTAACACTACTGTGTGCTTACAACAGAGAATCCCAGATCTATACCTTCTTTGATAGATGCTGATGTTTTCAAAATCTTCAAGCAAAATCCAGACCTGGTTTGCCTTAAGCAGACTCGATTGGTTTTGGTTGAGATGTGTCTTTTCACATTAATGCAGGATGACGATTCCTTTACTGTGTAACTGCACTTCAGCATCCCATGTCAGGTAGGATGCACGTGAGTAAATCCCAGAGCTGCACAGCCTGGAAGGTTCTTTCCAGGAGAAACGAAAGTGTATTTATTTAGGAACATAGAAATAATCTCCGGATTTAAGTGCCGGTTGAACTGCTATTCGTGCTGTCAGTTTCAACAGGTAGCTCTCCTTCCAACATGACAAGAAGTCAGTCTCTGTCATCACCCCTGTCACAACAAATGCCGCCAAGCTGTAAGAGTCCGCCACCCCCATGCTCCGAGCAATACAACTGTATCCGATAGTTTTGATTCCTGACAATTTTCTTCTTGCATCCCTTGCTGGAAAGGGCTGAAAATTAATGTGTTTTGCTGGTGGATGTGATTACCTTGATCCTTCTGAAGGCCATGGTGACTTTCATCTGTTTTAGTAGCTGCTGTAAACATGCAGGCAAAGCAACGGTACGCTATGAATATGGAAAAGAATCAAATCATCTGGTTTTGATGAAGGTGCGTAAAGCTCTAAAGCACACTTAAAGAACATGAACCAAAAGTTTATTGAAAATATAAAGCAGCTTGTCCTCAGCAAATTTACGATTTACATCAGATTTAAATGCACCATAATACACTTGGGTCAGCTTGTGAGCGTTGGCTTTGCATGTCTGGAATAATATGTAAGGTGCAGAAAAAATGTGCATTTGCAGCAAATCTGCTCTGATGGAACAGCAGCAATAATGAGACCTCAGATCTTTGAGCTCCTGGTGACATGAGAAGGATCCCAGGGGCTTAGAGATCAGCAGACAGATGGCCCATTTTCCAAGACAGGTAATATGGATGCCTCTGAAAATCTGGCTGAGAGGGCTGACGTTTGTTGCAGGGGGGAAATCGTCCTCCAGCTGGATATCTCCTGTGGCTGCTGAGAAACTGTATTCATTGCTGTGCTCACTTAGATGGGGCTGTAGCCCTTAGAGCAAACCTGGCCTGTAAACATCTCTGGGTTGGAGCACTGTCCCGCACCCCAAAACGAATATAAAGGGAACTTTTCTGTGGATGTAAGTACAAGAATCACCACGCTGGATCAGATGTCCCTGCTCCAATGACCTGTCTCAGACAAAGGCTGTTACCGGATTGCTCTAAGGAAGGTGTCAAAGCTAAAGGAGTTTGCTTTCATAGTTAAGACTGGATTAAAACCAGAAGCAAGGATTAATTCTTTGTCAAGCTGTTATCATCTCCAACTATGATAATTCTGGATAGTTTAGTCTCAATGCTAAACTTGATAAACTCTTGGCATCGGGGACGTCCAGGAGTGAAAAACTTCCACTAGCTAATTACCAGTTACCTGACACTATTTCCTCATGAGCTTTGAATTTCTCACCTCTGAACTTCATTGCATGTCATTTTGTTCTTGCGTCATGATATAGGGAGAACAGAAATTCCTGACCTACTTTTTCTGTTCTGTTCATCATTTTGTACCATGCAATCCTCTCCCTTATTTGTCTAATTACTTAATTAAGAACTCCTCCATCTACTCAGTTTCTCATCAACTATTTTACGTAAAACCACAGCACTTACTTTCCTGGTGACTAAACTGTTGTGTGCTACAGACAGGAGTAGGAGAAACTGAGGTGCCTACAGCTCTTTGTGGGGGCAGGGAACAGATTCTGTGACATAAATTTTTTGTCTTGTTTGCTCTTCTAATAATATGTTGAACGGAAGTCCTCGCTGATCCCAGGTCTACAAGATGCCCGGGTCCAGTTCTGACCTGGCACCTCACATGAAACCACGAAATCTGCAAGTGTGTCCTGACATAGGACAGACAAAGAAGGGAAGGATTCGGTGCCTTCTTGTGTGAGCTCATACAGAAGCACCATATGCAACCTAGCCCTGCCAAAATAATGAAGAGACATTGACTATTTAATACAAAATAAGATCCCTCAATTTTTTTTTTCTAAAACAGAGAAAAGAGCACATTTGGAAGAAAAGTTTTTAGTTTAAGCCAAAATGTCTTTCCTGTCTCCGAAACACTTATCTAATAGGAATGAAGTCATGACACTAAACTTTTGTCTGTTCAAGATAAAAATCACAAAACGCATGACTAGAGCGCCAGTTTTCGGATGGTCCATTCAGTGGAGCTTGGTTATGCTCAGTTATGTGATGACGAAGCAGGAGCACTGTATGCTGAAGATTCAGGGCAGCATAAGAGAGAACAGAATTAGGCCCTCATGAAATCTTAATGCATCACGAAGCTTTCCAGCTCACATGCATACCCCAGTGAGATGGGAAAAGCCTAGTTCAAAAAATGTTTAGCAGTGAGAGAATATGGTTCAGTTCTGCTGTGATCTAATGAAAGACGAACCAAGCTTCTCAGAAGTCTCATAGGATTTTTACCTCAGTTGTTACAGACAGGTATGTAGATGAACAAAAGCTGGACAGGAGAAAGGAAAAGAAAGGTCTGGAATTAATTAAATGCCTTTTCTCAGAATAGCCCCATAAAACTTGTCTGATTAAAGTCCCTACAAGCAAGGAAGAAAAAAGCCTGTCTATTAAACAACTGAAAATAAACAAAAGGTGTTTTAAAGATGGCACCTCATAAGTGCAAGAATTTCCATGAGCTTTTGGCTTAGTTGGCTGGCAGCCTTTTTTGAATGGCAAATGCTTGAAGGCTCAGTTTTAGGACAGGTTGTTAGTTGCCCAAATTGACTGAGTGCTCCCAGAGGTTGTCTGAGTGTGTGGTTAAGGGCTTGCTGCTCAGACAGGCTATATGGAAACACTCAAAGGACCCTGTGTGCTCTGCCAGATCCTTCTGATTTATTTATATGAATAAGCCACCAGGTCCAGACTATGCTGTTCAGACACTACTCATTTGTAGGTCATTTTGAACATTACTCTTTCCTTACAACCACCAAACAAATTAATATTAGCATAGATATGCGAGACTGATGCTTTTGTTAAAAGCTGTGCTCTCAGCGTTAAGAGGGCTTTGGGATGTAACCTTAGAAAATTGGGAACAAGACCTGGAGGCTTTTCAGGAAGGGACAAGCATGAGCCTACGTGGTATTACTGGCTGGGAAATGCAATACTGACTGTGTGGATACAGTAAGATCCAATCTCATGCTTAAGCTGATGGACACGACGGGGAGGGATTACAGCACCGATTCTCTGTGTAATTACCACACTGACTGGTGGAACACAGATGAGTTGGGCCTGGGCCAGTGGCTGCTCCAGAAACTGCCTACTGATGTGCAGAAAGGACGGGGCATGTTCGACAATCAGTTTTTAGTGCTTTGAAGTTAACCATTACTTGTAGTCACACTGCATATGTTTGTCAGCAGTGGACAGGTAATGAAATACGAGTGTGTCAGGTTTCTCTGTCTCCCATATGCATTATCTTCCCTTTGGCAATAGTGGGAGTGAATCAAAAGTAGTCATGAAATGAACTTATTTCCTCTATAGTCTTGAATTCAGCTTCCTAAATTAATTTAATATCCAAGTTGCCTTGCCTTCACAGTTATTTAACTTAATGCAGCTAACTCTGGCTTGTTTACCAAGATGGGAACACAGCTTCCTGTTTCTTGACTGTGATGTGCATCCATACTAGACTTTTTTTTTTTCAACCTCAGTTTGGTTGCTTACCAGCCGTGAATAGGTCCCTGATTATTTAATCCTGGCTACCATTTTTTATACTTTTTTTTCCAGTGGCAAATAGGAAACAACCACACTCACCTTCCCAAGTACAGCTATCAAGAGCTGGCAGTCAACTGACAAGACATACGAAAGCTCTTACGCAGGCAAATTCTGCGTTAGCCCATAATTTTTGTCGTTGGCAATAGCAGATATTGACTGTCAGCTACAATGGCTCCCAGCTGGCTTTGAGACCTGTCCTCCACAGCCATTTCCCCTTTGAAATAATGGCCGTATTCCTACCTGAGAGGACCGGATGAGTCTGAGTGGAACCGATCAGTCCCTTTTTCTGAGCTAGGCGAGGATGGTGCTCAGTCAGGTAGGTTTTGGAGAGCTTCAGCTCAGCAAATTGTCATCAGCTGTGTCCTGTAGCAGACCCAGGAACCAAGATTTAAACATGGCAAGTTGTCTCAGGAGACGAACGGTCACTTCTCTGTTAGTGGCGTAGTATCCAAGAAGGGTAACCTAGGAGGAGTTTTGTCTTGCCACCAAATGCATTAAGTGAAGCACAGTTACGGTGAGAAGCAGAGCAGTACATGACAGTGA
This sequence comes from Anser brachyrhynchus, assembly GCF_964034855.1. Taxonomy (NCBI): domain Eukaryota; kingdom Metazoa; phylum Chordata; class Aves; order Anseriformes; family Anatidae; genus Anser; species Anser brachyrhynchus. The sequence goes on along the minus strand of NC_137696.1, from coordinate 60,086,931 downwards.
GAAGTGTCACCTCCGGATGAGTGTGCTAGTGGCAGGGAGATATTCACAGAGAAGCAGTCAGAGTGGAGGCTGCTCTCAAAGCAGGAACGACCCATCTCCTTGTGTCCAGCTCTCCATTCTCTGTGGTGGTGCTCACAGGAGGAGCTGGAAGTGGCTGCTTTAAACCAGCCAGTGAATGCTAGATTGTGCGTTTGCTGTTCTAGGACAAGTTATCTTCTGGGTAGCTCCATGCCACAGGTCACTTCCCAATTGTCAACGTCCTCCAGCTGCCCCCGTTGCACAGGCACCTCTGTGAAATTGCTCCAGTAAGGGATGGGGCACTAGAACTGAAGATGGCATCTGGGGGGGTTGTCTCCAACATCTGATTTTCTTCTGCTTCTTTCTGCTTCTCTGCCCTGTTATCCCTGGATCCTGCCTCTACCTTTTTCTCGGTCCTGTCCCTGTACCAGCTGCTTTGGCCAAAACGCTGTGATTGTCACTGAAAACCCTCTCCTTATATGCTGAACATCTCTGCATGAGCAGACCTCATTATCATGTGGCAAGAGGTCATTTACATATGCAAATCAGGTTAATGAGAGCAGAACTGTAAAAGGCTTCATTCCAGAGGCATTTGCATATCTAGCTTTAGAAATATTTGAGTGCTCTGCCCCTAGCTGTGCAACCAGGACACAGAAGCCCTGGCAGTATGTCTTCAGTGGTGATTATGTTCGCAGACAGCTGCCATCCCGGTTTGCAACAGCTTCTATCTGAGGTATTGGCTCGTTTGAACACAGAGGGTAGTTGTGTAATATCCGCTTCTGCACCAGACTACTAAGAGGCAGTTAAGCCTTGGCCCTTATTGGGACAACATGTGGGCTTCTGACAGGTAGATATATGCAATTTAGCATGAAGAATACAATTTCCTACGGTGCTGTCACTAATGTACGCCTGGTGTATGATGAACGAGGAAAACAATGCAGGTACCAGGCACAGCTCTCTAGGAAGGATATATTCTGTGCGACATGGCTCCACACAAAATACCACATTTATTCGCTACCTATCTGGGCCCCTAGCCCCCCAGGTACAAGGAGGGCTCTCCTGGATGTTTGCAAATCAGCCATGATAAGGCCCCAATTCCTCCCTCTGACTTCCTCCACAGCCTACACAGCCTGCTGTCCCTCTCTCAGCAGTGTCCTGGACAAGTGCGTTGGGTATGTCTTGAATGTTTAGTGGCTAAGCACGTTTGCACAGAGTTCCTCAGAAGAAGCATCTTTTACTGATTCCTTTCTTTCAGCTGTTTTGTTTTCAGGAAAAAAATATGAGTACTCTTTCACTACAAAGCTTTCTCAGGTATCGCTGTCTGCCAGGGACTTCTATGTCTGGTTCCAGAGAGAAAAGAAAATTACCTCATAATTTCTGAGAAAAGTTACTGATTTTCCCTTTGCTCCTGCCCAGTCCTCCTGACTATGCTGAGCACATTTCTGGCACGTCTCAAGAGCTAATTTCAGAGAAGAAACTCCTTCTTGAAGGAGGTAGTTCTCTGCTGTGACATGCATTGCTACAACCTTCTACATGGCTGCTGGGCAGTGCCAGGCGGGCAGCCTCAGAGTACGTGGTACTGCTTTTACGACTTGTGAACAGAGGGATGCTGCTACAAGTTCTCCGGAGCACGTTGCTGCTGTCCCTGTGCCCTCAATTAGCAGGCAGAGCTCTGTGCATCTCACAGCCAGGAAACACGCAGTGATTCCACGCGCTCGCTGTGCAGCTCTGGTGATGACCGTGTGTGTATCAGGCTGGAATGAGACGAGGTCTTTGCCAACCCCAAAGCACAGGATCCAAACCAAACTGTCCTTTTTTTCTCCTCATTTTATCTCTACCTCCACTTATTCTTGGGGAGCACTGTCCCAGTCCCACATCCACACACAGGTAATGGAGAATTCACCATCATTCAAGTAATCCCGTCCATCAGTTTAACATTATGTCCAGCCTCATATGCTACTATTTGTGGATTTTCTCTCATTTAGCCCTGCATTTTTAACTCTAATGCATCAGCGTGGGTCAAACTTCACTGCAGTAACTCCTTGGAGTCATTCCTATATTGCAATGCTTTGCCTGTAGCTATTCTCAGCAGCTCTAGTATGACGGACGAGATGAAATATCTGTGCCTATAGGAGCAAGAACTGCACTTACACTTTTTTCTGTATTTCCTGGGACTGAGCTTTTCCTCCTCTAAGCTGATGGCTATCACAGAAGACTGCTTCTGTGCATACACAGCACGCAGTACAGAGACACCTTGGCATTCGTGTACTTTGACACGTCAGCGGACGGCTATCACCATCTCATACAACATACTTTTTGCATGGAGTCAGCCTGCAGACTGAAGATGAGATTCTCACAAAAGCACAGATTTACCGGTGTGCCTGAAAGACTGGGTGCTCCTTAATGCCTGTGCCATGCACCCTATCTGCTCGCACGCCAGAGTTATAGTCATGCAGCTGAGCAACCCGCCTTATTGATAGCACAGCTGGATGTGGTCATGACTTCATCACTGCCGGCTCACAGCTACGAGAATTCCCTCCCGTTTAAGAGCACTCAGAGCTGAGCAGTTGGTGTCCCTGCTGTGCCCCCAAATTGTCACCTTTGCAAGCTGATCTCTCAGAAAAGCATTTCATCATTTCAGGGCGGAACTGTCCTCCTCCATTCAACAAACTCTGTCACATGGCTGCGCTAAGAGACAACAGCAAAATTCAAATTGTGAAAATACATACCTGGGGGGCTAACAAAAGTTGATTTTTTTTTTCATGTTTGAATTCTACTCTTCACCTGTGGAAATTCAAATTTAAGCCAGCTCCAACTTACTGTCTTTGTTGTTTCTGGAGGTGTGTCTTTGTCTTGGTGTATATCCCCCTTCCATTATGTTCACATTTAAAGCTCCTTTCACAGAATACAATTTACCTCCTCGTGTAGCGTGAGATTAGAAGCCGAAGACTCTGTTTAGTAAATGACGGTTTAGGAGGTGTTCTGTTTTACATAAGCAATAGCCGAAAAGCAGCCAAACCAGAAGGGCAATGAAACTTAATCATTTCTAGGAAAGGGGAGCAGCCCTTTCATTATCATTCACTTGTTGGAAATATAATATGGATTTTTAAAAGTGTTAATAACAAGCAGTTTTTCACTCGCCTGCATTTCAGGCTGATAACATATCTTCTATATTTTGCTTAAAATGCAGCCCTTCCCATCTTAAGAGCACTGAACTGATTTTATTGCCAATTCTGAAAAGTGTTAACAGGAGTAAATCACCCCTCACATTACTGCTGTTGTTCCCTTGCCCTGAGCCAAATTCACTGCTAAGCACCTCTGACCACACAGCTCATATAAATGTTCATAATAGAGGAAGCTCTCACATCTGCTTATTCTCACACAATTAGAAAAATACACCTTATAGAAAGCTATGTCATATATTTGGGTTAGAGCTTACTTTTTCACCCCATCGGCTCAATATTCAGCAGAAAAAAGTCAGATACACAGATGCCAAAAAAGTGCATAACATTAAAAAAAAAGAAAAAAAAAGTAAAGAGGGAAGCTAAACCATTTGATGGTGTCAATTTTCATTGTGTACTACACTTTGGGAGAGCTTTTGAACTCTGGTATGGAGGAGCATTATTAGAAACCAATTCTCCTCAGTGACCTCTGGAGGCCTAGTCCTATACAAGAGCAAGCTAGGTGCCAAAATGAAAGGGGGAAACTCATTATGTAGAGGTGTATTTCTGAGGTATGAGCCAAACACAGGGAACTGCAGCAAGTATGATTGCTACAGATAAGCCTAAAATATTCCTGCAAGAAATGAAAAGTCGTTTCTTATTTTTTCCATCTTGTGGATTAATTTCCCCTATTCTATTTTATACTTGTTACATCTGCTTTGTTTTTGTTCTTGCCTCCCCTATGATATGCTGTTCACCTTTTTTTCTTAATCTTTTGCTCCTGATGTCCCCTGTTTCTCCTTCCTAATTCTCATCTCATTATAGTCTTTCCCTGTGTCCTGTTTTACTCTTTCCCTTAGTTCATCTCCCTCCTCTCCTTGCTCCCTCTGACTCAGTGTGGCACAAGTTCATATAAAAGCTTAGCAATGTAACTATGAACTTCAGAGAAAAAAGTGGAAAAGCAAATGACTGTTGCATAAACTGGAATTAGGAAGTGCTGTTAAACAACGCTGGCTCAACAGAAGTGCCATCACCGACATATCTGGAGAGTTGGGAGTTTCATCTCATTTCCAGTGCTGCACTTCTCTCAGTCTTTGCTGATAGTCTGACAAAGCCAAAGCAACCTGGTTGAAAATGAAATGATTTCAACAACTGTGAAATATTGCATGACAATGGCTAACATAAAGCCATCATCCTCTGTGTTTACGTTGGTACTGATTCTTAACAGAATGCTGTAAACTCAGCATAAAGCTATGCTTTCCAAAAAACAAATCAGGTACAAGGTCAACTCCTCTACAGCCAACCATGCTCCGTCCCTATAAAGAATTATTATATCAATCTAAGCTGGCATGTAAGTTGATGCTCACCCCTCTGAGCTTCAATTTGCATTTTGACCCACAGACTTATTCATCTCTTACTGCAGAGAATCATAACCCCCTGATCACTACATCCACAATATCCCAAGAATCAAGGGATGCATACGATCAAATCCACTTCCTTGTCAATTAACCCATTGCAACATCTGCACGGAAGATTTAAATAAGGAGCATCATATTATGCTGTGTGGTTGATAAAGTAAAAACGCAAGCACGGACAAGGTTTACAATTTGGCCTGCTACCTCGGCATCCATCTCTCTGAATGGAAGTTATTTATACGCCCGCTGAATTATGGCTTGTATTCAAATATTGGCAAAGCTGCATTGTACAAAAAATGTAACATCCGCGGTATGCTGTGGTTGGATACAGCTCCCGAGGATATCTTGAAAGGGTAATCTCTCCTTCAGGAGCATGTCTGTCAGTCCAAGACTTATGGGTGGATCCTTATCGTCTTAGACTAAAAGGTGCTACTGAAAAATGTACTGGCATAGCAGATACGTTCTTCCTCAAATAAATGTACAGTGGAAAGGACACCTTTCGTGGTCTTAGCTAAACAGAAAACCTACTAGTTAGAAGGAATTCTGACTTTTATAAAATTAAAGGAGGGTTGGCTTTTTTTCCCCTTGGGGAAAAAAAAAGACCTGATGAGTCTAACAAAATGCATCGTGCTGACAAACGAGTTGAATCTGGACACGGTAAAAAAAACCCTAAGCTCCTTTGCCATTTAAAATAGCACCCAGTATAATTAGATACCCCACATACAGTTGGCATGAGCACACAGAACAATTGTCCTCCCAGTTAATTCGACAGCAACGGCATTAGATTCTCCAGCTGGAATGACATCTCCTGCTCCTCCTGGAGCAAACAGCCAATCTAGCAGGTCTGAGTGAGAGAAAAAGAAATCTCCCACGTGGAAGGGCTGTAAGCAAATGGGATGCAAGTTGAAAGGGTTCCTCCTACATTCAGCTCAAAATTTAGGCTCTCTGTCAAATAACTTGTTACTGACTGAACTGTGACAGAACTGTTTCCATTACCAAATATTTCAGAGGAAACAATTGGTTAAAATACAGATAAACCTCAGCAGTACCTGTGGAACAAAACTGTGGCATGGTGCTGCTGCACGAGCCAGCTGTGATGTGCATTAGTGAAGAGAGAAACCATCTACTGTCTGCCCATCGCCCAAATCAAAAGAAACTCAGAATAGAAATACAGGTCAAGATCTCAAATTTGGGAACCGAATATCTACACACTCATTGTAAAACACACACCGCCACCGAATCCAACATTATCTGAGGCTAGAGATTGACTGCAGATATCAATACCCAAATCCAGTGCCACTTCAGGCAATAAGAGCTGCTCTTTTTACTTGACAGTATAGGCTATATGGCTCTGTAAGAAGTTTGCTTTCCTTCTCCATCTCTTCTAGAAAATCACTTTTGGCTCACGATGTGTTAGTCCCAACCTTCTCTGTGCATTATTTCAAACTCTTGACATTTCTCTTATGAATGTATGATGTAATAAACCTTATTAAAGCATACAAAGACAACTTCAAGTCACACCTGAACATTTTCAGAATTCAAGAGCTCCCTGAATTTGGTAGTTTGGCTTGGTACAGCAGGACAGCCAACCAAAATGTTTGCTTTTAAACTCCCTAGGTCCACAGGTGTCCAAGTATGGGGCCTCAGAGGAATCACGTATCTTCAGGAAACAGGCAGCAGAAAGACCGAGTATTTTTTTCTGTGCTGCTTTAACAGTACGTGAGAACAACCGAGATTTTTGCTTTATAAGTATTTTGGCTGATTAAGGACAGGCCCTTTCTTAAGTAGAAGCTAAATGAACCCTCTCCACCTTTTCCTTTTGTTCAGCTCTTAAATTAACTTCCCAGCACTTACACGTAGCCCTCTGCTTGTTCAAAGTGCAGCCGTTTTTGCACACGGTAAGGGCACGTTTTACTGAAGAGCAACTTGTGTATTTTGCAAACTGCTTATTCCTGGGGTAGACGTAGCCTCTGAGAAGCAGGGCTGCCATGGAAAATTGGAAGACTCACAAGGACTGTAGGCTGCATCTTTGGAAAGTGTTGCTATGGCAGCGATGGAGTGAACCTACTCTTTCCTCCGGTGCTGCCATAACGCTTGGAGCCTGCGACGAGGTGGATGCTGCAACCAGCCAAACAAGGGGGCACAAGGGAGTTGGGGAACGGGAACCTAAATGCAGAGAGACTCAGGCAGTCGGTGGAAGGGTGCCCCAAACTGTGGCGGTAGCAGTGCAGGCCCTTGACAGAGGATGGCCCCTCTTCTCAAACTGCATGGCCACCCATCTTCCAAAGGTGAAAAGCACGCCTATGAGTGCGTGTGGTCGGGGTTTGTCAGCCTGGCTGTGGCAAGGTGAGGAGTCAGAGCCATTAAAGGACAGGCAAAGGGTCTCGTGGTACAAATCAGTAAGTGCAGATTTGCTTAGCAAGTATGGGAAAACGTAACAGGCCATCTGCCGATGGCGGACAGCTAAGACATGACAAGGTTAACCCGTGTAAAGAAACATCTCTTCCACTTGTGGCTGCTGCAGAGAAATGTCTGAGGGGCTGAAAAACTCCTGAAGATCTCTCCCACAGCAAACTGTGAAAAGCTACTGCAAGCTACAAACAGCTAGAGAAAATGGCATCTCTCCTAGAACAACAACAGCCTTCTCTCAGCCTTCTACTGAGATACCAACCTGTAAAAACCGTAGACTTACTTTTAAAGAAATGCAACCACTTGGACAGGATCCTATACCCAGCTACCAGGACTATATTCCTTCAAAGCAATGAAACAGAAACACACCTTGGTTTTGCAGAGAAAAACACTGTGACTCTGAATGCGTCACACTTGTAAGTAATAAGTAATAATGCTTATTTGTCTCACCTTAAACACGGAGACATCCATGGAGACAAACAAGGCCTTGTGTGAGCTGCACAAGTCTATTTATCCCTGCCTCATCTTAACTAGTGCCAGGTTACAAAGAATCAGGGACACAAGTATCAGGAGAGCTAAAATAAAACAATACCACTGATGGTTGTAGTAATACATTTATGGCTTTTTTTGTTCTTTCCCTTTGGTTCTGGAGCCGCTACAGCACACGTTTCAAGTTTTTGCTGCGACCGAGAGGCCCAGAAACAGACTTTTTTTTTCCTCAGACGAAAGTCAAACTCTTGGTTGAGTCGTGGAAACGAAGCACCGCAGGATTTCTACCAGGTAACACCAGCAGCGCGAAGGAGCCCCAGAACCCACAACACGGAGAGCCCGCCTGTGGGAGAGGTGAGGGCTGCGCGCTGACCTCACGGCTTCACCTTGCTCCAAAGGGCCCCGTGCCCCACGGCAGAGAAACCCCAAGCGACCTGCACGCTCGCTAATTAACAGGCTGCAATTAATACGCTAAGGGAACAGCGGGGTTGCAGAGGAGGGCTCTGGGAAGGGCAGCACCCTCTCCCAACCCCCTCACGCCGCACTGAGACCCCCGGGCAGCCCCTTGGGCACCTCCTCCCGGTCACCTCGCACCGAGACCCCCTTCCCCGAGCCGCCTGGGCGCCTCCCCCCGGCCCCAACCAGCCCCGACCCCGACCCGCCGCTTTCACCACCCCCATCCCCTCCCCGGCCCCCCCCGGCCGCCCCGCTCCGTGCGCTCCGGGCCGGCTCCAGGCCGGGTTTTGCGCGCAGCCGCGCCGCCCCGCTCGGCCGGCGGAGCCCCGCGCGCTCCCGCTCCCTCCCCGCCGCAGGCCGCGCGCGGGCGGGGGCCCAACGGTCGCCGCCCCGCCCCCCTCCCCTCACGCCCCCCCCCCCTCCCTGAGGGGGCCCGGGGGGGGCCGGGGGCTCTTTTTTGGGGCCGCCCTTGGTCCGCACGCACCGATAGTTGTCAGAAAAACCACCCTGACGTCATCCCCGGGTTAAAAAGAGCTGGCTTTTGTTCTCTTCCCCCTCCCACCACTTCTCCCCCCCCCCCCCCCCCCCGCCCCGAGGATCCAAAGCGAGAACGTTGGCAAAAAATAAAAATAATAAGGATTCCTCTCCCCCGCGCTAATTGCGATGCAGAGGGGGGGTGTTGCGGTAGGGATCCTGCTCGGGATCCTGCCGCGGTGTAACGCTGCCCTCTGAGCTGCGGGAGGGGGGCGGCCTGGCCTGCCTGCCTGCCCCGAAATCCCGTCGGCGGAGATGGCAGAAAAGCGTTTTAATGGCAATCGAAAAGCGCTTTAATGGCAGTCCATGGAGGATCGCAAGGTCCGGGGATGAAATGTTGATTAAAAGGTGTTGATTAAAAACGCTCTGTGTGTGGGTCGGTTCTTTTATTTATTTATTTATTTATCCACGTCCGCGACTTGCTTAAATACAAGTAAACAGCCCGAGCGAGCAGAAAGGCAGCTTTCCCAGCCGCCCCCGGTGCGTGCTGGAGGCAGGCCATCAGGAGTTTGTGCAACGCTTCGAGCGGCAGCGCGCAGATTTAAAGCAGCGTGCTCCGAAGGGTTACTGCTTACACTGCTTACACTGCTTATTGGGGCACCATTAAACCAGCCCCGAACAGGCCAATGTGCTTTTTCTCCCCCTCCTTCCCCGTTTCCTCCCTGCTGCCGAGCCGCAGGGATTCGCGATTCCCGACGCGCAAGGCCAAGCCCTCTGTTTCGTTGCAGTCACAGGTTTTTGTGGCAAAACTTTCCAAGCACGTTTTCACTCTTTAGGAAATACCGAGCTGGAGGGTTCCGTATACATTGCCTGACTCCGTGTGAAAAAGAAGGAGTTACAATTGTGTTGAAGAACATTTTTGTTGTTGTTGTTCAGAAGGAGGTGAGTCAACTTCCTACACAAAGACTTGAATCGCCCGCCCTGCGCATTAACAACAAAAACTGGCCTCTCTTCCAGGCTTGTGCTCATGCACACGCACACGCCAGGAGGAGAATTGCTGGCAGGAGGGGTGGATGCTGGCAGCCGCCATAGCAAGAGGGCATTGTCAGTGTGCCACGCTTTTATCCAAATGGGAAACGCTTCAAGTTTCATCTTCTTTTACCACTTCTGTTGTCGCCTTCCTGCATGGCTCTCCCTAGCTGCTGGGGAAGCCTTCTCCAGCGTAACTCAGAATTGTTGCTGTTAGCTGTTTTACATCAGTCTCTACCAGTCCTGCCTCAGGGCAGGAACCGTGGTTAACACCCAGCTTTTGAAAAGGGGAGACAGAGTGGGCAGAAAAATATAGCACAGATGAGTCGTTTAAGGCCACAGAAGTCTCCTGACTATCTCCTGGGCAGATGTAGGCTGCGCTGTCTCACCAGGTGTTCAAACATCCCTAGGTGAATTGTAGAAGCAATGAAGATTTCCATCATGAATAAGAAATGGGAAGCACTTTTTTAATCTTTGTAGTTTTTACCCAGTGTTTATTTAAATAGAAATATTTTGGGGCACATCTTTGGGTGTTCCGAAGGGCAAATACTTCTCATAATTTATTTACCCCACTGTGGTCTGGTCACTGTAAGATGACTTTTTTGCTAGAGGAATGATGCTGAACTGTAGGTACTCAGCTAGGTCTGGCACTGGCAGATACTTGGGTGTTGCCAATGAGATTTTATAATGTCCTTTCTTTTGCATCTGGCAGGAGACACCAAAAAGGTTGACCAACTCTGCTTTAGTGGCTGGATTTTTGTTGTTGTTGTTGTTTCAATTTTTATTTACGTGTTCAGACCTATTTTAGTTAATCTTTATTTTTGTGGTGCTTAGAGAAAACTATTGGAAAGGCAGTATTAGATAATGTGACAAGTTGAGGATGACTATTTCATAATAGCATAAGGCTTTTTTCTAGTATTAGATGTAATTCATTTATTTTAAAATGGTGATGACAACAATAATAAATTCTCTTGTCTCTGCAAGACAGACTGCAATAGAATATGGGATATAGTAAGCTGCCATTGTCACTTATTATCCTGCAAACACATGGAAGACAATGGAAGGTCAAGTATCTAAATTAACTCTTCTAGGTCTGTGCTCATGGAAGGTACCAGATTAGTAGCTGAGGAGAACGAAGGACTCCTTTTATTCTCAGAACAGGTACAATCACGGGATCTTTCCCACACCTTACCTTACTCTTCACTGCCTGAAACCATTTTTGGGATAGACCACAATTACACCTGGAACCTGCATAGACTTGCATGCTTAAATTTATTTGTAGAGCTAAGTCATTAGTACTAAGAGGCTGTGGAGTCCTAAGACGCTGCGGAGGCTGAGCTATCTGCTGAGAATGCTAAGAAAGTTGTGAATTATTCAATTTTTATGCGGATACTTGTGAAATACCACTGGAACATTTCATATAAGCCAACAAACAGTCAGCAGATTACCTGCTTCCATTCTGGCCTAGATTTGATCTATGAATGAATGGCTCTCAAGCCCTTAAAAATGCCCTGGGCAATCCTGTGCTATTATCTCCACCATTGTTTTTCCATCCAGATACCACAGGGATGAGCACAATCAGTGGAGAAAATGAAAATCAAATTGCCTACCAAGAGCTGACCATATGGGGCAGCTGGTTGCTACCTCCCAGCCCCCAGCCTGATGTCTCTTCCCTCCGACGACGTGATACTGAGTGGTAGTCAGCCCCCATCACCCCTTCCAAATCTGTTTTTATGCTGCAGCCAAGCACATTTCCTCAGGTTTTACATTTTCTGAGAACGTATCCTCCGTTCCCTTCGGTTTCCTTGGGCCTCCGCAGGCTGCATCTCTTTGTTTGGCTCCCCCCCCCCCCCCCCTTTTCTGCTCCCTTGAATATGAACAGCGGGTCTAGAAATAAGGAGAGGAGGCCAAGAGGAAAATGTGTCTCGCTGAGACTTGCCAGATATCCAAGTTGCATGCGGAGAGACAGAGTTTCAGCTCATGTGTCTGGCTTGGACGGCAGCGTAGGCCATTAAACATCCTGTTCCTGCCTCGCACCAGGCAGGCGGTGCTGGAGGGGCTGGAGTTACTGCTGTGTTGAGCCGAAGTAGAGCTGGTTTTGCCATCCCTGCACAGGGAGGCAGTTTATGTTACATGTTCAGAGTGAGGGCACTGGGAGGAGAGGAGAATTCTCCAGTCAAAGGCTATCACCTGTCAGGCAGAGGCACGCAGTGCAGGCTTCCTCCTGCCAGCTTATCCCATTGGAGTTTCTGGCCCTTGGTTTCATGGGGTTCTGCAACAGTGATGTGTGGTAAGCTGTTATTATTATTTACTTGTTGCTTCATGGCAGTTCACACGGCCCAGTAAAAACTGGAGCCTGCTGCGCTTGGCACTGTGTAAGCTGTGGTACTACGTCCTGCCACCTGAGGAATATACAATCTAAATAGACAAGACAAGCAAGGACATGAGACGGAGGCGTACCAAACAACAACAACAACAAACCAAAACAAATAAACAAACAAAAAAACCACCAAAAACAAACAAAAAACCCACCCCAAAACAAACAAAAAAGCTATGTGTTGACTTACAGACTGTGTTCTTTGACAGTTCCAGAAATGAGTACAGTGTGAATTGCCTGTGCAGTTAGATAAAAACACCTTCCTTTGCAAGGCAAATTAACAAAAATTAACAGAAAAAGATCCGAGGTGTCTCTGCCACGGTACCTTAACACACTTAGCTTTACTTCATTGTTCTCAGCCATTGTTCTCAGATCGTGTAGCACGCAGATTGTGTAAGACCTCTGACTATTTTGGGACACCTAGGTGAGCACATTGCTCGCAGTGGGGTGAAGGAGGAACTCCGCGGTACCTTTAGCTGTGAGTGCTTTTCTTCTATTGGTTTGTGCCCTGACTTCTAGTAATCTCTGAGAGCCTGAGGACATACATACATTCATTTGTCTGACAGTTTTGAAAATGCCAATGTTCTAAAGGTTAATTATATATTTTTTTTTACATATGTGTTTGGTCTGTAATTTATTTTGTACAATGTAACTATTTCTACAGCACTCCCCATACAAACACCACCTCATTCTACTGACTTTATTGATATGAGGTAGCTATCAGCAAGTGCTTCCATGCAAAAAAAAAAAAAAAAAAAAGAAAAGAAAAGAAAGAAAGAAGTAAAACCACTATTACACTAATAGCTTTCTGTCACACAGTGACAGAGAGTTATTGTGATGGTTGGGCACCTCTCTATCTAAAATACCAAGGCTCCTAGTTTCTCCTGCACACTAGTGGGGAAGCCACAGAGAGACAGAAGAGCAATTCCAGATTCTGTGCTGCAAGTGCTTTCCTTTCCCAGAGGCTGGCTACATCCATGCGTGTAGAGCTTTTGATTAGATCTGCTGTTTTGCCTATGGCAATCCTCACTGCAAACATCCTTTGTCTATACATCATTTGAGCATCTATACATGATAAGATTGCCACCTTTTATTACAGTAAAAAACCAGGAGCTTTCTTCTCAATAAGCTTTCCTCCTTCCTCAGCTCTTCAACCACCCCCAGGGGAAGTGAGAAGGACAGGAAAACTTTGAAAAACCTTTAACTTCTTTGTTCTCCTTGGAAGAATAGGGGAACAGTTTTTGTAAAGACTAAGGTAGACGTTCATAAAAGGGGGCTTAGGTGGGCGGCATAAAAATGGGAAACTTGGTAAAGTATGCACACAGCAATGCACACAGCAATACGCACAGAGCACCATATTGGCAAAGTCACATTTTTCTATAAAAGGAAAATTATATCTGCACATTTCTTAGCTTACATTACCAGTTTTGACCTTTTTTTTCCTCCCTGTTACTTTTAACACCAAGGTCTTGGCATATTATGATGCACTACAGCATTAAAGACTTCCTTTTTCACTGTGAATAGACCTCTACTGTAACTAGGCAAGTTCCAGTATATTACATGTGAATGAATAAAAATGTTGAAGCGTGAACAATGTAAAAAAGAAAAGGTGGTAGGCATAAATAAGCAAATAAATAATGTAATCACATTTTCCTTAAGATAAACAAAATAACTTTACACTGAAGAATCATGTCAGTAAAGAACCACATCTGCTAAAAAAGAAGTATTTTTGTATCATGCATCTGGTTGTGTCTGAATACTTTAAGTAGTCAATGCATGCTGTCAGTTAGCTTTTACTATACAATAATACTTCGGACTAGGACTGAAGCATGTGATATGGATTTTCTTGGAAAACACCACTGTGTTTGCAAACCCAGTAACAGAGTAAATCCAGTAATGGGGCTGTGTATCAGCACAGCCGCAGATTCAGAGAATTTAAGCAAGGAAATGACCCCCATAGGTCAGGGAGCTCAACTTTCTGCAAGTGCACGACTGTTTGCCACAGTTTGCCTTTGGATGTTTTATCCTCTCAAGTTTTAAATATTGTATTTGATGGGACTTTGCATGTTTCCATTTGAAAAATGTCCTCTAGATGGAAACGCATGGCTTCTGGGACGCTACCTGATACTTTGTCCAAATTTTGTTTTTCCTTAGTTTCATCCCATCACATTTAGCTGTACCAATGCGCATGTTATCAATGAAGAAATTCCCCTCCATTCTCTCTGTTCATCTTTCATGTATTTCTAGACAGTTGTCGTTTTGTCCTTGTCACCTAGATTAATAAATCTGTCCCCTGTCCTTCTCTAATCAGTTTTGTTGCTCCTCTCTGAAGTCCTTTCCAGCATGCTGGCAACTTTGTCTTATGGAGGTGTTTATAAGTGGATGCAATATTCAACAGAGGTCTTCCCAAATTCATAGACAATCTTTTTCCTGTCCTGACGTTACTCCCTGCATAACTCAGGCCAAAATTGCATTGGTCTTTTAAACTGATACATCTCGTTGTGAACTCATATTAAATGTGTTGTTCATTATCACCCTTAGATATCTTTCTGCCCAGATGCTTTCCAGGTTTTGCTTTCCCTTGGACATCCAGGTTTCTGATTATTTTTCCTCAGTGTATTAGTCTATATTTTTCCAAGTTGAATCTCATTTTATTGCCTGCCTACATATCTAATCTTGTTAGTTTCCATTTATATTATTGCTATCCTCTCTTGACGTTTGCAGGCCTCCTGGTTTATTGTCGTTTGTGAATTTCATTAATGTGCTATTTACCTCCTTTTCCACATCATTAATTGAGATATTTAATAAGAGCAGATCAAACCCATGCCCCTACAGCAACCCAGCTCAATATATCACCTCCCAGCATTACCTGCTGCTTACAGCCATTCCGCTACATTTTCCGTCCAGGTCACAGGACTCAGCTTCAAGTCAATTTTAGTTAGATTTTTTGTAAGAGACTCATTACAGTTTGTAAGATGTTTTGTAGGACTTAGCTCCATGACCTTCCCTCCTTTTCCTTCACAGCACAGATGTGATGGATGCTCCTTCCCAGTGTAATAGCAATAATGAATTAGACAACTGTATGGAGAGAGAAATGGCTGCTTCAGGCCGAAAAAAATGGAATGCAAAATGGTCCCTAGTCTTCATATTATTATTATTATTATTATTTTTTTATGTGCTTCAAAGTTGTCATACTTTCCCTTCCCTTTGTGTCCTGATCGGTGAAGCTTTGTTGCTTCTTCTCTCAAGCTCACGTTTGCAAACACCACTCTTTATTTCCCATACTTCCTATGGTTGTTTGTTAAGCTCTTTGTTTCATGATGATGTGCTCCTCTTTTCTCTGCAGACCTCAGCTAGCTTTGAACATTAGAAACTGGCCACATCTTCTTTCCTTGTTTCTAACAAGAGGACTGTGTAGATAAATTCTGTGAACTGATGTTCGTTTTTTTTTTTCTCTGTATTTTTATGATTAAAAATCACACAGGACAGAGTGTTCTTGAAGCTACCTGTAAAGTCACTTTCTCTTCCCCTCTCCTTGAAGCAGCACGACAGAAAGCCCACTGGAGTGGGGAGGGAGACTCCTTTGGTGTAAGAGAGGAAGCCTTCAAGACTAACTCGGAGGTGCTTTCTTTGTCTACTGTAGGGTCTCCTGTGGCAGCCACGTTCCCAGGTGCTGCTCTGTATTTTACTGGAGCAGCTGGCCAAAAGTACTGTTGCTCACAGTATTTTGAAAAAGCAGCTTTTTGCTGTTATTTAAGGGCTGGTGTCAAAGCTGTGCAGTAGTAAGAATGTTCTTAGAGCTACATGGCTTAGTGATGCCATTGTAAATTTAGCACATAGTGATTGCCTGCAAAAAAACATTTAATGGTTAGACAGGTTTGGGCAGCGAAGGTTGTGGAGGAAATTGGAAGAGGCAGGAAGGAGGAGAAACACTGTGAAAAATGTTTTCCTTCTTGTTCCTTTCCCTGGATCTACTTGTAGCCCTTTTTTAGTCTGTTGAATGATGGAGAAAGGAATGCTGCAGAGAAAAATACCACCCAAGGGGACAAGTCACCCTAAAAACCTCAGCACCTCCTGAGATTTCTCCTGATTCCTTTCACTATCAACCCAGATTTCTCAGTGCTGCTAGTTTTCCTTCCTTTTTCGACCTTAGCCACTCTTTCCCGTCCCTTTGCTTTTATTGCCATGGCCCTACTGTATCCTTATAGCTGAAGAAACCCTTCTGTGCAACTGGCTTTTGATGAAGGTAGGCTGTGAGTACAGAATTACATACAGAATTAATAAGAAGAGTAAGTGTGAGTCCACATTTAGGGGCTTTTTTCTTGCTAGAAAAAAAGACATTGTATTTGGTACAGATATTCTGGGGTTATCAGTGGTGTTAGGCATGCAGAAACATCTTTGAGAAACTAATTTCTTGGTCTGGAAGAGGGAAAATTCAGGTAGTCCTTTCTACTTTGAAGATGCTGAATTTTCTGAAATCAATCTCTGTCTGTTTCATTAAAGGAAGAGGAGAATCTGTAGCTGACCTTTTTATCTTCTGATATAAAAAGATCAGTAATGACACTGGACAGATACAGTTTTGAGGGAAGGAAGCTATGAAGCCTGGTAATGCATTTATGGTGATGACTACTGATTTCTGTTCTTGCCTGTGTGTAAGATCCTGGTGTGATCTTAAAGAATGTACTTGTCACAATTTTCTCATCTGGAAACTAAAATAATCATACTATCTCCTTGTCTCTCTAGGACTCTGAGAGTCTTAGATCTAGTCAGGTTTTCTGACATGAAACTATGGAAATAAATAATTTTGCCATTATTATTATTGAATGCCTTTGCACATTGTTTATCTTTCACAATTCTGCCTGTGGCATCTGATTTAACAGCTGCCGTGTGTCCATGGCTTGTGTTGAGTTCAGCTGGAGCTGAGGGGCTCAGCACTGATCTGATTCACGCCAAGGCAGTGGAAAAGGCATCCAAAATGTTTTTTCTGCCGTGCTGCTCCATAGGCATTCACTGTGCAACCCAGCCTTTTTTCATCTTTGCAAAAGATAATAGCTGTAATAACTGTTAACAGAAATGTGGACTATGGTTCTTTAAAATGTTTGTTATAAAATGCTTTTCTTTTTCTTTTTTTTTGTTCATTAAACTGGAAGCCTGTCTTGTGGGTGAGATGTGCAGTAATGTTAGAGGCCAGTGGGAGGACAGGGTGAGGCAGGAAGGGTTGAAAGTGATAGCTTGGTCAGTGAGGGCTAAATCTCGACTAATCTTCAAAGCAAGATACAAGTCAGGATTTTTCTTCTGTTTCTCTCCAAACTAAGGCCATTGTGTTTCCATCCTTGGCTGTGTCAGCAGTGATAGCCCTTTTTTCCAACATTGATTGTTGACTTCCCCTGACACCATATCACAACCCATTAGTGCTGAAAACTGACAAGCCCAGCTGCAACAGCAAAATGGCAAGTTTAAAAGAAAATATACAAGGGACAGGCACAGAACGCTATTAGTATAAAAAAGTAGTTGTTTTTTGTCTTACCTCTGTAAAGGTCAAGAATGCAAACATTTTTTTTTCTCCTGCTAACAACAACTTATGTGTTTTTTGAACTAACAGTGCCATTCTCTTTTTTATTTTTTTATTTGTTAGTCAGGCTGTGTCATGGGTTTTAGAAAAGCAACCATGCTGAGGTATAGTAAAAGAGAATCCTTCCTTTATAGAGCTTGTAAGAAACATTTTGCCTATGTATTTATAGCATATGTTGTGTTTCTTTAAGACAAAGACATTTCGGATAAATTAATGGCTTAGCAGATCCCAGGTTCTGAGGTCACAACTTCAAGCTTTGGTGTTATTTCTACAGTGGTATTTCTCTCTCTCTCCCTCTCCCTCTGGAGTTACATGGTAGGTGTCAGCACTCTGGAAGGTACACTAACAGTAATGGCAAATGTTCCTTCTGATTGTACAGGTGATTGCCCAGGGGAAGAAGGCGACAGCCTCCATATTTCCAGTGCTGTGTACTTACAGAGATATAGGACTTGAGCAACGGCAGGCAACTTGTCAAAGCCTTAGTGCCAAGGTTCTTATTTGATACCACTCCAAGGGCTGCACGCATGTTTTGCTCAGGCAAAACCCAAGGGACGCTACAACCCAACAAGTACAGCCCAACAGCTATTTTGACACCACAGTTTGTTGTGAGTGGTTATGTAGCAGCAACAACGATGGGAAACTGGTGAAGTGCATTATGAAAAAAAAAAAGACTGAAAATCAAATTAAGTAAAAAAGAATCCACAACATATTTGGAACCCGGTAGAGGACAGTGAGGTTTCAAAAAACTCATGTTAACAAAAGTTTGGTTCTGAACAGGTGGGATCATTTCGATTTATTTTTGCAAATTGATAGCTATGGACGCAGAGGGCATTCACCTCAAGTTATCTATTCAGACAGCTCTTTCATCACAAACATAAATGAGTTCTTTCAAACTCATATCTGTGATCATTTGTGTGGTCGTACCTGGTATATCTCCCGTTTTGCCAGGATGTTTCAGAGGAATGGTTTCTGCCACAGAGTGCTCGAAACTAAAATCTACTCATCAGATCAAGAAAATTATTCTCTCATCCCAATTTTATGGGTGGGAAACTGGGATTTATTGACCAAGTGACTTATCCAAGATCAGACTGTGCACTTGTCTTGGAGAATGATTGCCGTGTGTGAAAGTATGAATTTACAAAGCCCAGCCTACTCTGTGATGAGTATTTGGGTGATTATCTAAGGATCTATTAAAATACTTCTGTTTTTAAGTAACTCAAAGTGAAGTGTGTGGGCAGAGAGTGACCACATTGGGAAACAGAAGGCAGAGGAGCTGGAACTGAGTCAGTTGACATCCTGTTTTCCCATGTGACATCTTTCTCATTTATTCAGGTCCTCGGTCTATGACTGAGAATGAACTGAGCTCCATCCTCTTCTACTCATTGCTACAGAACTGAACTGCCTTTGAGGCTTCTTTGCCTTTCCTCTCTTTTCCACTTACTTGAGGGACCCAAGAACTTTCTAAAGTGCTCAGGCACATCTTTGACATTTCTTTTTAATGCATTGGGATTCAGGCCTAGTTTGTCTTTACATAGTAGCTACGGCTTTAATTGTGGGTCAGATTCCAGAGGAATTCTTCCCCAAAATTGTTTTTATGGATTGTGTAAGTTATGAAATGCAACATAGAATGGGCTTGTACTACATATGAGACTATTGTCATGAAGAAGCTTTATCATGGCAATCCTAGGTCCAGTCATTTATGGGCAGTTTTCAGCCAAAATTTTCAGAAACTAAAGGATCCAGAAATCTGACTTACTACATATTTACTCCAGTTTTACACTGGCATAACAGCACTGAAGCTAAGAAAGTAGTGATAAATCAGGCTTCAAACCTCCTTGGAGTAGTTCTCTCTCACAAGAAGAAAAAAAAAAAGTAATGAGATCTTCAAATAGTTAAAAAAAAGGAATATAGAAATACAGATAAAGGTATAATTACACTGAGCCTAGCTTAGTGCTTGTTTGTTTCATCTAGCTAGCTAGTCCAGTTGTCCAGGTCTGAATATAGAACTTGCTGCTGGTTTTTCCTATATGAAGAGCGAGGTGTAGTAAATGGCTTTGCACACATGTACTGATTCCTGAGATTTTCTATTAGTATTCAGTCATCATTTGCCAACTTTATAAAGCAAGCATGGTTTTAGTGGCAAGACAGCATGCAAGGAAGTCTCTCCATGATCAGGCTTGGTCAGTGAAGCATTTGTTTGTCTTCTTCAAGGCTCAGTACTTTCACTGAACTTGCTCATGTCTCAGTGAGCCAGTCCAACAACAACCTTTCATGAGATTTCATCTGTCTGGTTAACCATTAGCTTAAACTGTGGTAAAGCTACCACAGTTAGCTTTGATAAAAATAAAGTCAGACAAAGCCAGACAGAATGCAGGATAAATTAATGTTCTCTTGGGAACCAATGGCTATAGAAGAATGTATATCCACATTGTAGATGGTAGCTGATGGTGGGTTGGTCTTGACTGTAATCAAGGATGTCACCGAGGGCTCGATCAGTGGTAATGGTGGGATTCGTGCATATATAGGAGAACAGGCAGGTAGATGCAGGTGGAATTTGCCTTGTGTGGTGTTGGCTCCTTCTTCTGGGCATCGACTTTAAAAGCCTGACATACTGTTTGCCAGCTGTCCGTACTCCTGAGCAGTCTCAGCCAGCCATATTCCACTTTACCAGGTATCTAAAATCTCAGTTATCTGAGCTGCTCTGCTCTACGCGCTCCTTTTGTGTCTTCTGAGATAGCACAGGAGAGAGTAACAGCTCTAAGTAACAAAGTGCTCCACTGTGTTTCAGATATTGAAAGGAAACTGGATATCATGGAAGTAGTTGCTGGAAGGGAACCGTTTCTCAATTTACTCAGTCCTCTCAGTGCTAAAATAGTTACGAAATGAGGAAACAAAATGCCTGTGTCTGAGAAAAGCTTCTGGAACTTCACTGCACTTATTTTTTAAGACAATACAGAGGGCTTCCACTTTAAAGGGCACTTTAAAACTGACTCTGTGTGTGCTTCAGCAAGAATTTTCAGAATTTTCTCGGGCTGCAGACACTTTGGATGTAAGGTGAAGCAAGATGATGTGGTCATTTATTTCCTTCAGACTTAACTCTTCCCAAAATGAAGAGTGGGTGTCCCTCATCCACTAAATATGTTCCGTATTTTTTTCCAGTACTGTGTAGGTAGATGGTCCATATGTGGCACAGCTTGTGATATCCTCTGTGTTTATGGACATCCAGCAGTTAACTTGCTGAATTCCTTGGTGGATAGGTATTGTCTCTCTAAAAGACTTGGACTCTGATTTAGGCATGAGGATTTTTTCAAATGAGCTCAGCATATTGAACTTTATTAGAAACCTGACTCTTATTGTGGTGTCTGAGATTTGAGCTCTTTTGAGTATCTGCCTCAAGAGTAACCCAAAGGCCACTACAACTTGGATTCTTACATCCTTTCATGGCTTTCAAGAATTTTGCTATGAAAATTCTCCCTCAGAAATGCGTTCATCCCTGCTTGGGAGCCAATTCCTTCCTCCTAAAATCAGTGACACACAAATGCATAATACAGGTTATAGATGAAGATATTTTGTATGTGAAGGAGAAAGACAGCTTACAGGTGTGATGGGGAAGGAAACTGGGACTATCCTGAGGTCTTTAAAAAGTTCAGCTATGTACTCCCTGTGTAGCAGCAGCAGCTGTGGGAGGGAGAAAAAGCGGTCTCCCGTTTCTGTTCTTTTTGAGACAAGCAGCCTCTTCAATGGTGCTAACGCTTTCTCGCTGAGTGTGCTGCACTGGCAGGTAGCAGCAGCACGGGGAGAAAGCTGAAGTGGCTTTAAAGCAGTTAGCACAGGTGCAGGGAGTAGTCTGGCTGTGGCAATGCAGAGCTCAGTAACGCTAGCTGATTTATTTGCCAACCCAACTGCTATGTCTTGATAACGCCCTGAAACATACCCATTGTCCTCAGAGGTCTTGGTCTCTTATTTCCCTTCTCCTGTGAATTCCAACCAGAATTTGGCCACTTTTTGCAAGATGGTTACTTTTTTATAGTTAGCTGTGAGTTAGTTTTCTTTTATCATGTTTGGGCAACTAAATAATTAGCCTGCTTTGGAAAATGCTGAGTCTACAACAGCTCCCAGTGAAGTGAAGAGAATTACAGACTACTCAGCAATCTGGAAAACAAGACCTTTTGCTTATTAAATATGGAGCTGGGAACAGATTTTTTGATTATTTTTTTTTTTAAATTTGAGACTGCATAAGCTACAGCTTATATTGGGGCTTTACATGGAGAAAGTTAATAAAGGGTTAGTAAATGACTAGTAGCCGTTTCTATTAATGACTGATCAGTTCCTATAGTGTCCAGCAAGTTTTTTTTTTTTTAAATAATGCTTAAAATGGTCTATAGTACACCCATTCATGTACTTTTAATGTACCTTTGACCTCTATAACATAAAAGTATTGTTTCTTTGTCAATTTTATATCTCCAAGAACATCATGTGTGGCCATGATATATTTGTAGAAGGGATTCTTTGGTTTAAATGGCTGCTGACTGAAGTCAGCTGGGGCTGACTTCAATCCAGCAAAAGAATCGGTTTGGGGACACAAATAATGGGGCTCTGTAGTCTTGTGGACAGCTTAACCAGCCGGAGAACGGAAGCAGGTTCTTTGAATAGTCTTCCTTTGTCCACCATCACGAAATCAAAAAGCAAATCTTTTGAAAAACACAAGGAAATAATTCCCATGGGGCTTTCCTAGGCTCATCCATCATGGAGAAAATCCAATTTTCCTTCTTTCTCTATTGTACTCCAAGAAGCCTTGTGACCAGTTAGGTCATTTTAGCTTTAAATGTTAACTTGCCTAAGACATTTTAAATTGGTAGATGCTTTTCAAATCTAGACCTTAATCTTCTACTCACACCCTGAGAATAATGATCCATAATTTTTGTCAAACGCTTAATGATTTTTGAGTGAAAAGTATTTTGTTTATGTTGCTGTTCAATAATAATAATTAGTATTGCCATTGCAACATATATTTTTAAAGGTCTAGGAGGCCAGTGGCTTCCCACCAGAGTGGGATAGATAGTTTTACCGTGTCAAAGTCCTCTTCTATGGATATTTATATGGTAACTAAATGTCAGGCCTACTGTTTCAGCTAGGCAATATCCCAGTTACACTGAACTACTAAAATGTTCATTCATTAATTCATTCATTTCCTTACTCCTTCCGGAATGTCCTACAAAGATATTTTGCCAACCTTGTTTACATAAATTCCCCATTGTGTTTTGCATTTTTATTAAATAAAGGTGGTGTTTGAAATAGCTTGTAAATTGACAGGATACAAATTAGTGGAAAAGCAAACGTTAAAGAGTCGGTGATGTCTCTTGGTGAGCTTTGAAAAACATTCTATTTAGGACCAATCGTGCAGGTATATCATTTATTTTTCTGCTTTCCCCCTTCGTTCATTTGTTACAACTGGAGAAATTTGCATGAAAATTGGTTGTGTGTTTTTTGCCGTGTTTACCTGCTTCGACTATTTATTTTATGTCTGCAGTTTTAATGCTTGTCCTGTGACATCACTGCTCATTGCTGTGCAGATAACAATGATGTCACAGAACTGAAGGTCTGAAAGACTAAGTGCATTTGGAGGCTGGGAATGAAATTAGACCCATTATTTCTTTTGGGACACCCATTGTAGCTAGTAGTTGTAGTTTTTTTTTTTTTTTTTTTTTTTTTCCAGCTACTGCTTAACCCGCTGTCCTCCCTGCCCCGATCTTTCAGTAAGAGATGACCACAAGACAGCCTCTGGGAAACTAGCTTCCTTTAAGACATTCAGAAAGCGGATCTGATAAATCCAGACCTTGCTGGGTAGAAACTGGAAAGGTAGCGAGTACTTCTTCCAGCTTTTGCCCTTTACGCTCCAAATAATTTCCCACACCTCAAAAATCTACGGGAAGTGACCTCTTGGTCGAGTGGCAGTCCCTCACCACCAGCAAAGAAGGAGGCGGGTGGACTGCTCCTTCTGCAGCCCGTGCTGGTCGCACACCGCCGCTCTCCCTGCAGGGGCTGCTTGCAAAGTGAGTTGGGCTGCTCTGCTCTCTCTCCTGCGACTAGGTTTGTCATTTCTGTCACTGTGACACACACACACACAGCAGCTGCCAGTGGCCTGGGGCCCTGGGATTCTGACTCACTTTTCCTGCACGCCGGCTTGCTACGCTGCTGTCTGCTACCTGCAATGGGCTCTGACCTCTCTCAGTGCATCAGAAAAGACTCTGCTGCTGCAGCTTCAATGGCATGCATGCATTCACCCTCTTTGATGATATCTTTCCACCCTTTCAAACCACCTTTCAAAAGCCATTTGGTAGCAGTGGCTTGGGTTTTTCTTTCTTTTTGGGAGATACTGGTTGAAGGATTTTTTTTTTTTTTTTACTATGAAGTGAGTGAAAATGTACTTGTCCATTTTAAGTACATTTGAATAATTGCTAAAAATAAAATGAAAAAATCAGGACTCTGCTCTGCAAAGTAGTTTCCAATCCCCTGAAGAGTAACATGGC
Organism: Anser brachyrhynchus; assembly: GCF_964034855.1. NCBI lineage: Eukaryota > Metazoa > Chordata > Aves > Anseriformes > Anatidae > Anser > Anser brachyrhynchus. Next base: position 60,063,001 of record NC_137696.1, on the reverse strand, counting down.
TCTTTCTGACTCCACGCAGGCAGACAGGCCTAATTCAGCTGTCTGTTGCATGGTATGTTTAAGTGGTTTTGTAAAACAGTGTTCCCTAAATGTTGACAGTTTAATGGATTTCATTAGTGCCTGCCTACCGGCTGAGGGCTCCGAGCTGCCCCCACCAGGGTTAGCTGAGATGAGCGCAGAAGTGGCTGCGGGGAGGACCACCCTCACCTCTGTCAGAGCTGCTCCAAGAGCTGCATCTGTGGCCCTGGGACAGCAGCCAGCCTCGTCGGTGCTCCTGCACCCACAGCCCAGCAGCTGGTGAATGCTTGTGGTCATATGTCCTTTCCTTTCTTCTCGTTAGGCAGAAATGAACCAGGGCTCTGCTGCACGCCCTGAGATGTTTGGGCCTTCTGAGGGTCTTCTTCCATATTATCATGCAGCTAACTGGCCTCAGTTCACTGTCTTGGGGCTCAGGGGGTGCCTCTGTTATGCCGAAACATGCTTATGCTTCATCCCCTGTGCCTCTGAATCCTGTAGCTGCATAGAGTGTCTAATGACCCACCAAGTCCAATTTCCATTAGGAAATAATGTTCATGATTTTGTTCCAGTCACTGCCCAGTAAGTTGAATAACATATGAAAGATAGCCTCATCAAGGTAAATAATAGCTGAATCAGGCCTTTGTCTGCACTCCGTGAGGTCAGAGAAAGCTTAACTTCTTTGTGCGTAGTATGTGCCGGGGCAACATTTTGAAGGGGAAAGCATGAAATGCAATAAGAATTCTTAGAATAGATAATTATTATCCCTTTCTTGAACAAAACGCAAAAAAGATTGTCCTAAGAAGCCATGAATGTAACTGAGAGCCTGGTTATCTCATTGCATGTCTGACTGTTCCAAAACTGAAGTGAAGAAGACACTCCACAATTAGTAGAAGTAACTTAATATTTTTTCTGGGAAACTGAAAATGTAGAGAGTGACAATGGACTATAACTGTCACTGAAGACAAGTGCTACAGCTAAAATTGAATTCCAACATCTACTCTGTGATGTCTAACAGCTTCCTCAAATTTCCTTTTTGGGCGGATGACTGGAAATCCCCATAGTAAGTCCCAGACCAAAGATGGTTTCTGCATTGCCATTCCTGGGAAGCACTGTGTGAACTACCTGTCTCTGGGTTAGGCACTAACCAAGAGAGAGCAGTGGAGGCTCTCCCACACTTGGGCACTGTGAGCATCAGCACTGCAGAGCATTTGCAGCTTGTCTCTGTCAGGTTTCTAGGTCCAGGCCAGTTCCCAGGGCCAGGCTGGTGCAATGGTCCTCACATTCCTCAGTCTTTGTGGGTTTAATCTTTTCTGTTGCCTTCCTGGGCCCTTTGCTGGTGGAGGTGAGTCAGTCAAAGTGGTGTTCATTCATTCCTTAGCTGAGCTGACTACAGAGATTTTCAGGACCTGTTTTACTACTACCACTGCATCGTGTGCACTTCTTTTTGCTCTTTGAGTTCTGTCATAGCAACTTTTTCAGGAATAGTTTGCTGTTGAAGCCAGAAAAGAGCAGTGAGACACATAAGCAGGTCTTTCATACTCCAGTAGAGGTCAGATACCTACCTACTGTAAAGGAGCTAATTCATTACAGCAAGATAGATTGTAACAGCTTATTTGGAGCCCTATTATATAAATCACTTAAATGTGTATTTACATAACATTCCTATTAATTACCACAAAGACTGTAATGAGTGTGAGCTGTTCCAGTTTATCTTGTAAATATGTATTTAAGCAATTCTGTAACAGGTAATATTTAATCAATAGACCATAACAGATCATTAATCATGCCAAACCTTTGTGTAAAAAGTGAATTTGTACTGGTGGAGCATAATGGATCCTTTGGAGTACCATTAAACATATTACTCTACTCATATGAAAACTTTACAATGCCACTAATGATCCATGTTAAAATCTCTCCTGTGACCTCCCGTGTGGTAGGTCTGTGTATTGACACGTGAGCATATTTTTCTTGAGGTACAGAAGCCAAGAAGTTACTTGACAGTTCTCCTGTTTGGGCCCTTGCAAGGAACTGAAAAGACAAGCTCCAAGGGCTTTACCTGCCTTCCTCTTTCTTGGCTGAAAAGATATTGGGAAAATGTTTATTTTATGGTTATTATTACTTACCCAGTATCCATAGTTCTATCTGAGCATCACACAATCGTGTTTTACAGCATCAGTTGTGGCAACAGCTCTGAAAGGTAGAGAAACATCACCATCATCTTTATAAGTGGGGAAAAAAAGAGATAGACCAGGCAGGGCATATGTGTGCACTAGAGGTACCGAGATCTTTCCCACCCTACACTATTGCTGTTAAGCAGATGACTGACCTTAATTTACTTGAGTGTAGGCAGGTAACACCGTTGTTTTTATGGAAACCTAAGGTATTATCTCAGGGGAAGCATGTGCATGCTCAGGAGCTAGCATTTAAATGGTAGTATTTAGGTGGTCTTTGCTATCCTCTTCAAAATACAGGGGCAGACATGGATATCACAAGCAGGAACTTTTTAAAGTACTTAATGCACAAGGCAAACAGAAAAGAGAAAGTAAAAACCCAAAGAGCTTTAAAGAGCTCCAATAAATGTCCTAAGAGTTTTGTTTCTCTCACGCTGTACAGAAGACTAGTCATGTCATGAAAAAGCAGGGAATTTGAGAAGAAAATCCTGCTTACTCCACCTGTGCCAGCAGCCCAACTGATTTTAAACAGACTGCTCCTGAGAGGGAGGTGAGCAGGTTGCTTCTGCAGAACTGAATTATCAAGTATTGTAGCTGCACCACTGAAAATCCACTTGACGTCCTATGAGTGCTTGCCAAACTGTCCTGAGAAGCTGGCTTCAAGCTAGAGCTGAAGTCATAGCTAAAAGTGTGGAGCCAAATCCTGCTCACGTGAGTGGGGCTGCTGGCATCAGGCAGGACTACTGCATGGTTAAGGTAAGCAGGGTTGCTTCCCAGACCAGGAATGCAATTCTAGAAACTGTTTGTCCTACATCACAAGCTTGCCTTGCAGTTTGTTGCGAACAACGGTGCCTGATCAGAGAGGATTCATAGCTGAAGTAATAAGAAAGTCTTGGTCCAGGACCATAACGTATTGGCAAAGATTTATGGGAGGTCTGTACATCACTGGCCCTGGCCAGGTCCAACGATCTCATCCTTTCATAAGTACTAAATTCACTTAATTTTTTTTTAAAGCTTTTATTAATGGTTCCTTTGGAGCTTTTGCAGTCTGTTGTCTAATGCAGGCTTTGATGAAGTTTTAAAAAAACACCTCAGCAATAACAGTTCTCCTGTGTAATAACTAATCAATATGTGCTAATCATTTGCGAAATACATCTTACAGGGAAATGGTTCTGAAGTTAGGTAGCTGCCAAAACAGAAAGAATAAAAGAAAAGCAAAAAAAGCTTCTTTAATTCCTTAGCCAGTAGGTATTCATAAATGTAAAAGATTAACCAGTTTTGTGTTTTTGCCAATTAGTATAGAAATTTTATGAGCTGGCATGAATATTCAACTCAAATGATTTTTTTTTTTTTTTACAGCCAAGTTATAAACCTCTAGAAAACATGGGAGGCTAACTCAACCCTGAACATAGCGGTGAAGCTGAGTGCTGCTATAATAAAGCAATCTATTAAAAGGTTATCTTTCATGTAAGATTGCTTTCCCTAAGCACCTAAGCATATTAACAACATCTGAAAGGCACTTGTAATTATACACACCTCAGAAAAGATTTAAAATTGCCTTCTTTGTCCACGCTTATAAAAACATCTCAGTCACTCTGTGATCTTATTCTACCTATGCACCTTAAGGCTTGTAAAAGCAAAATGGAAGAAGCAATCACCCATCAGAGAATTGCTCATAGGTGAACTTTGGCTGTCTCTAGTGGCATTAATTTTGCTCTCTGTGAACTGCTCTTGACACTCTTGTAAGGTCTGGAGAATTTTTCCCATCCCTGACTGGCCTACATGACTATTTGGAACCGATTTGCACTTTGAAGATGATGCTTTGTGAAAAAAAAGAAATCGTTCATTTAGTCTCCGAAGAACAGCTTTATGGCTGCATCCTACAACTTTTTGGAAAAGACTGCTCTCTGCACATTCAGCCAGTGCTGATGAAATTAGTGGTGCGCTTGCATGACTGAAAATTCCAGGGCTGGGAACTCAGCAAAGCGGGAAGCATGCTGTTATAACCACATCTTAATGGTTGAACTCTAGCCTCCTTTTATCTTCTTGCCTACCGTACTAATGAACCTAAATGCCCTGCAACACTGTTGCTATCATCTTTCTGAATGCTGCAGAAATATACTGTGTATAACACAGTCGGAAATAGCTATAACTTACTTCTGGTGTGGTATTTAGTTTCTGGAGCAGGCATCAAGATCAGCAAAACACAGTTTCTGAAGATGCAGTCCCATACAGCTGAAGCAGAGTGGCTTGAACAATACTGAAATTTTTAGACTCTTTGCCTTGTTAGAGATCTGATTTTGCTGCCCTACTCAGACTAAAGTATCTTTAATTTTAAGCCCTTGTAGAAATTCCATTTGAAAAATTTCAGCTGACTCCATTTGGCAACTAGGTTTAGGGAAGAATTGTCTTTATCTCTCTCCAGTCTTCTGGGGCTACTGGTTGTTTGGTGGAGAGCATTTGAGCTAATGGAGCTCACTTGAATTCCGCTTAGGAATTAGATTCTTTCCCGAGTACGGGCTGCAGCATCAGTTATCAGCTGTTCTGCTGAATAAACTGAATACCCATGGAGCCTTTTAGATTTTCCTTTGTGAAACCCATGGCTTTTAGAAAGGTCTGCGATGGTGCCGGTGATTTTTATCGTGATAATAGTCCTAAATGTCCAGGCACAGATGAGAGTGATACATATCATACACACTACATGCTATCTGCAGAATTACTACAGCAGAAGTGTTGGGTCCATGCCTTGAGCACTTCACAATGCTGAGGTTTTCAAGATGAGTCTTTGCAGAGTTCTACTTGTTGGTTTCTATTTCTAAAATGATCTTTTTTCTAAATTTTAATTTTCATAGTAAAGCATCAGTTATAAATGTATATGCAATTATGGCATTCTACCATCTTTAGGAGGACTTCCCAGCACCTCCTCTGACAATTTTATTAAACAAAAGTATTTGTTTCATACTTTGGGAAGGGAGAAAGCTGTGCAGTTTGGTTCTAGCTACAGCAAACTTATGAAAAACCATAAAGAACTTAATGGAAAAATCCTATAGATTTAAAAGCAAAATACCATCTCTACCACCCAACTCTGTGGGATGATTCAAAGCCAAATGAGAAGAGACTAGAGTAATTTTACATCTCTGTATATTAGGAGCAATTTCGTAAAAGCGGAATATTGTTTTTACTGTGAAACTGACATCAGGGTTGAGTCAAAGAAACCCGTTATAGTATTTTTGGATTTAACTCTTCCTGGATCAATTGGAGGTTAAGAGTGATGGGAAGGTGGAAGCAAGTGGGAAACGTGTTGCAATGCTGTATTCCTCTGTTATATCGCACGCAAGAAGGATCATCTCGCAGAACACTTCCACTGTGGAGCGTGTGGCTCCTGAACTCTCTCCATCCTGCAGGTTAAGCGTAAGAACTGTCTTTCTAACGTTAAAGGAGGGCAGTGGACGTGGTGGATGCTCTGCCATTAGAAATGTTTAGGTCAAGAATTGCTCCATGCAAGCTACAACTAATTAAGCAGAAATAGATGCAGGCTGAAATCTGGCCTGTACTATATGGCAGGTGAGGTTGGATAAGATGGTTGCAGTGGTCCTTTTTGGTCCTAATGATTCAGAAAATCCTGCAAAGCGTTTGCATAGGGGACTGTCAGCATGCGTGCTTTCATTTCTTAGGGCACTGCATGAATTGTATAAAATCATAGGCTGACTTAAAAATGGTGAAAGTATTAGGCCCACATTCCACTGTTCTGATACAATGAAGGAATTAATTTTAAAAAATAATTCTGGCAAGTATTCTGGTAAGCTGAAAGGCGACTAGAAAGTGCCTGCTCTTTCAGACAGTGCAGGCAAGTCGCTAATTGCTCTAAACTAACTTCACTGAAGTGCAGAGCAAGAGAGCAGATAACACAAAAATGTATTAGTTGCCTTTGTTGCAATATAAAAGACTGTGGCGAGGGATTAGGTTTTTCTGTTCAGCAGAGGAATGGCCTTAGTTTCTCTCCCCCTCCACGTCTCCCTTTCTGCTGCAGTTCAAGAACCTCGAGACACACAAAACAATTTGGCAGCGTCAGCAGCACAGTTTGACAACACTCGGGGTGGCACAGCGCTGCCCCACGGAACAGCTTCCCGACGCCCTTTGAAGATCGCAGCTTACGAGCAGGCTGTACGCTGAGAACATTTTTATGGGAACGCGCAGGCAAACAAACACAGATGGCTGCACTTGCCCTCCCCCTCCCCTTCCCCGGTGGGTAATCGGCGCTTGTATTCACGCACGTAATTATTGGGGATAATGCCGTATTACCAGGTCGGGCAAGTTTTTGTCGGGAAGGTTCACCTGGTAAGCAGCACACGGTGATGGATGAGTTTTGTGTTACTTCACTTTGCTCGGGACCGGTGCCAATCGAATCACCGCCTGGCTGGGGTACCAGGTAATCAGGCACACCCAGCCTATCTCGAGCGGTGCTTGCCCGGGCCAGTCTTGTGTGAAAACAGCTGGGACGGGTGCCATACCGAATGCGTTCCCGTGAAATGGCTGGAAAAGTTCAGCTGCACTTTGAGGACGTGGTGCTACTTTTCTTGCGCTTACGGGAAAAAAAAAATAAATTAAAAAAAAATAAAAATTGAACGCCGTGAGGAAGCTTGGAGGCCGAAGTGGTGAGGATGAAAAGCAGCGGTCGCGGCGCAGCGGTTGGCTTTCAGCTGAGGCCGGGGAGGAATGTGGGACGGCTCCCACAACATCTCGCAGCCTTGGGAATCTCTTCCGTTCCAGCTCCGCGTGCTCCGCGCTGCCTGCGAGGGCACGGTCGGATGTTTGCTTGAGAAACAGCTGCGGTGGTTTAACAAGTTACTGCTTGATCAGCTATTTGTTACTGCTCCCCTCTGCCGGGGCGCAGTAACTGAATACGTGGGCTCTGCCCGGCTGTTGCAGCGCGGGGGAAAACAGGCTGGCTCCAACCCTTCGCAGGTAGGGAGGGTTGCCACATCTGAGCTGTGGGGGCAGTGGTAAATGGTTAAGGGGCAGCGACTGCTTAAGCAGAGGCAGCTGCCTCCGAAACGAACGTCTGACTGTGCCATAAAAGACACTCGACACCATTAAACATCGGGCTGTCAGCAATAATTACAGAACGTGTTCGCACTGTTTAAAAAAGCAAAAACTACAGAGGGGAAGAGAAGTGACATGAACACTCAAATGTGAAGAAACTAAATAACTACACTTGGAAAAGTAAAGTGTTGTTTATGCGACTAGAGAGTGCTGTTCCAAAAAAATGCAATTTAGGAGCAAGTTTTGCCAGGGAACCTTTCATGTAGGAAGTGGGAATGATGAAGAGAAAAACTGCCTGGCCCTTTTGCTGTTTGCCCCTTTCTTTCTCTTTCCATGTGTTGAAAGATAGGCAACCTACACGGCACTTTTGTAATTCTGATTGTTTAATGTAAACAAAGTGTTGTATCAGGCGTATATAAACTCACCTGTCTGCTTCAGTGTGCATGAGATATTGCAAGGCAGGTCTTCACCAAGGACACTAAACAATGAAGTCCTTCTTTGTGTCTTGTAGTCGATGAACGAACACCTTCAGCAGAAGAGTCACACTTTAGGCAATGTGTGGCTTTTTACCTACGGTCATCACAGATGTCTCCAAGGGCTCTCAGGCAAAATAATCATTGAAAAAGTGTGGGTTCTCAACTGGTTTATGCTAGGTGTTTGCTTTCATTGCAAAATCAGCTTCGAGTTTCTTCATCCTGGCCATTTTCCCCTGTCTGTGTGACTCTTTACATAGATGGGAAGGCGTGAATGTAAAACCATAGGCACTTGCAGTGGACACAGGAGGAGGTGTAGTGCTGCAAATGTATTCTTTTTAAGAGATTAGATTTAAAACTGCTTCTGGCTCTCCCAAGAGAGCTTCTTTTTTGATGCTCTACAGCATTACAGTTCAGATAATAGTAAAAAAAAATAATAATTCCAAAGATGTGTGTAAAATGTTATGGAAGGGCTATTCATATCCCTCAGTTTAGTGGCTTAAGTAGAAGCACTTTCTGAGGCTCGAATTCTCTCAGCCATGTGTGGAGCCATTTGGAGTCCTTACCCCACGTAGGACTGCCTGTGACCACGCTTCTTGCCCAGCACCCTGGTTTTGGTACTTCTGTCATGGGCTGACATGTTCCGTTCACATTGCCATAAGCTTCAAGCAGGCAACAGGTGCTCACTCTGGCCATGCTGTTCCAGAAACCCACTCTTTCCCTGTACCAGGCATACCTGGCACAGGGCACCCATCCAAGACCGACAGTGCAAGCTGTTACATATGCTTCTGCCATTAAGCCCTACGTGGGCACCCACCTATGCCTGCCAGTGCCCTGCAGCCTCCCATCACCTTTAGATTCTCACAGAAGGACCTTTGGCCTCCCCTGGGCACAGAAGCAGGGATTTGTTCCCAATTCCTTGATGGTGTTTGGAGCAGGGTGACTTGACTGGGAAAGTCAACCGGAGGCTTCATGCAAATTATCTAGAAAGTGGTAATTCAGTTCATTAACCCACTTATAAAATCAATATATCACGCAGGGAGCTGAACAAAACTTGGCAGCTGTGCCTATATCCCCTTTGCACCTGAGGGAAGCCTGACTGAAAGAATCAGAGCCTCTTCACTCTGCCTGTGGCAGCGTGCAGCAGCCACGGACCCTCACCAGGATCTGCAGAGCAAGCCTTGCCTCCTAAGTTAGCTCTTGGAAACTTTTGTGCATAGGATGTCCAGCTGCAGGAGGCTTTTTCTTTAGTGGAAGTGGAGGTTCGCATAGAAATAGGTTGATCTTCCTGAGTCCCCGGTGGCACAGGTCCCAGAGCCCTGGGTTACTTAGGGTCAGTCGTCCTGGTGGTTGCAGTCATGACGGAGTGGTAAATCCATTATTGATTCTCAGATATTTCATCTGCTTTCTTTTGTATTAGTAATAAGATTAAAAAAAATACATCGCAGGAGAACATGTGTTTCACAAATGCCGTCATTGTTTTCTGAAACAGAAAGGCTGGTCGAAAAGCGGAGCTGGAAAAGCACGACCCCCCATTTTGTGCGTGGTAGGCTCCTCTTGACATTATGCACTGACGTGAAAGGATATGGCTTTCCTGCTGACTTCAGCGAGAGGTAGGGCTGTTTAAACAGTTTTCCCTAGAGTTGCTTTAGCCATATGTGTTTCCACATGCAGTGGGGTTAAAAGACTTGGCGTCCTTCCTGATCCTGTGCTTCACCGCCGCGTTTGAAAGCAGTGGTGGTGGGCAGCGAGGGGAAAAGGAAGACATTAGTACACAACGAGAAGCTAAAACCTAAAGCCCAGCCCGTGCTGCGTGTTCCCACTTCTCGGCAACTGTGAGTCACACGCGTAAAACACATTTGCACTCCGGTTGTGCGACTCGTCCCTAGAACGCTTCAAACTTTTTATAGCTGCTCCCACTTGCTGCAGTGTCACCTGCTGGTGAGATCAAAGCACTCAATAGCATGCTCCCCCGCTCTAAGCTAAACAAAGTCACCGAAGCCCTTGAAAACTCCTACAGATGTTTCCTCTCTGAAGACAAAAGGATATTTTTCTCCCCTCCCTTCCTCCTTCACACCAAAGAACAAATCCTATGCCTCGCTGAGTTTGTACCACCTCAGATTAATTGGCACTAATGCAAATGTTCGTGGCTGTGTGGGGGATGTTGCTGAGAGCATAATGGTTGTCGTATTTGCTTGCATGTGGTTACTCCACTTCAGCTGTGTAATTCATTGCTTTATAAAGTGCTTTACAATGCACTACAGTACAGGAAGCTAATCATATGCTGTAGCAGACAATGCAGCAGAGATTCGGAGAGTTACTGCAGGTCTCCTAAGGCCCGTGCCCTGAAGTCCCCAGTCCTTTTCCATCAAAAATCCCCCTAGAGTGTCTATTTTGCCACCTGGAACAAACTGTTAGAACCGCCAGAACGTCTGGAGCTTTTCTGCCTGCTCTCTGTGGGATTCCCTTTCACTCCTTTTCGGTCTAATTCCTGTTCCCTTCACTCCCACCCTGGTTTTCTCTCCTTCTTTTTCGGCATCTTATTGGCGGAGTACACTAAGCGTAGCAGTATGAAGGATGTACAAGAGTTTCCATTCTAAGGGGGTTACTTTAAATTGCTTATGTTTCTGGCTGCAATTTTGAACATTCAATAACAAGCCCAGAAGCAATTTTTTAATTGGAAAGTGTAAGTTGAGATAGGTACATGAACAAAGATTTCTTAAAAAATGACACCTTTGCCTATGTAGTTTTAACAGTTCTCTTAGACAACTGGTGCATGAGGAGACAGGCTGGTGTTTTAGGTATCTCTTTGCTGTTCTGGTACAATTGATTGTTACTAGCTAGTGGTCACAAGGTGTTTTCTATATATGCAAACTCTGTTGTCTGTATACCAAATCATGCTAGTACTTTGCTCCCATTTGTAGCTCAGGAAATCTCTTTCTTTGACCAGTAAGATAATGGGGAAGAAAAGCGAGCACCTGCATTAGACAGTTGCATTAAAAAAGTCAGCATGAAAGGAAGCAGTGAACCTGCCCAACCGATTGCTCAAGTTTTTGTGTTGGTCCAGCGTGCTGGCCTAGCAGAAGCTAATCAGTGTAGAAGTTCATCGTTCAATTTACTTTCTAAAAATGCAAGAAATTCTATTAAAAACCCTGCATGACAAGACTATCAAATTGCAAATACTGAAAAGCTAAGGAAATAACAAATTTGAGCTTGCCTACCGAGCCTTAATTCTGTTTCCTGGCTTGTAGAGTTACAATAAAGTTTAATTAGGTTGTCGCATAATATTTTGGGGAGGTGTTGGAGCTGGGCTCCCGCCTCATTCATTTTGCATGCTAATGCAGCGCAAGGCAGTTTTTTATGAAACACTGTCTGAGGGCCGGAGTACCTCACTTACTGCAGGGGCTGTGTGCTGTGTCATAAATAAGATTGGTGTTCGCAGCAGGCGGGAGCTGTACGGCACACTGCGAATGTAGAATGATAATGAAGAGTTCAAATAGGGATGGGGTAACCCTCTATTCCTTCACCCTGCAAGCCACCAACTGCTATTCCAATCCTTCCAGTCCATCGCTGAGGAATACCAAGCTGATATTCCCATACTGGCTACCTCCCGAGCGCACATACATCCCCATGCTCTGATTGCCTGGGAACCCTTCAGCAGAAAATGTCAGGATGTTATGTGTCCCAAGTCAGAGACAAATCCTGAGGGACGCGCTGACCCTTTTAAGTGCCCTGTGGCAAATTACTGCTGTGGGAATGACAACTGCTCCACATCTCACTGAGTCCTTCACTTTAATAATTATAATCTTGCTGTGTGGTTCTTCATGGAGGAGTTTCTTCATAGATAAACATGTTAAGCACGCCATCTCTTTTCATTCTCAGGCAGTGGTAAACATGAAATTCAGTTTCATGCAATAGAATTAATTAGTATTCAGGCAGTTGTTACTGTTCCCAGTAGATGAAAGTTTGATGGCCATTTATCTGAGGGTTGACCTGTCAGTATTCCCCATTCACAATTAAGGTTGGCAATTGGTCCTCAGATAAAAATAATGTATTTCCCCCCAAAATATTTTTCTGTTTATTTCTGATTGGCTTTAAATGCTGGAGTGAGTTTTCCTTTTTGCTACAAATACTGCTCTTCAAAATTGGAGTAAATGACAGTGGAACTTAAGCATAATAACAGAAGGCATCTCTGCTCCTGTAATTTCACTTTCCTTCTTCCCATGTTTGCAACAGTGGCAAAATGCTGAATGGCTTCAGTATTTCATCTTCAGGAAGGTAGAAAATATAGCCAGGGACGATGAGCCACACTGTAATGAGAAAGGGCTCCCAGAGCACTGAGGAATGTTCCCATTCTTTTAGGTTCAGCCAGCCCTTTTCTGTTTGTTGCTTCAATTTATGTAAATTACTAGAGTTCAAGTAGACTTAATATTTATCATCAAAGACAGGAAGGGTCAGCCCTCCTTTCTTATACATTCCCTCTACTGGAAAAGTTTAGTTTCAGTAAAATGTCAGCATTTGTATTTAAATATATTTCAGCAAGAAGATTTGCAAATTATTATTTCTGCTGTCCCTCCCCCCAAATGCCTCTCAAATAGCAAGATCTAAGGCATACTGCAAGACAACTACTGTTGGCACATAACAAAGCTTAAAGTCTGTTTCCTTACTTAAAGCTCTTAAGATTAGTTGAGGGTCTTTGGATGAAACGCTGAATAAGCTACCTCATATTAATAATGGTTATCTGGGAATGTCCAGCAGGATCCTTCCACAGGTTTCCCGTTCTAAGACGAGCTCAATCGATGAAGTAGCACAACTATTCACTTGCTCATACGTAGTATTTGGAGACACCACAGTTTGCACTGAAAAATGTGCACACCCCTTTGTGTCACACACTGAGCACCGTGAAGTCCTATGATCTCTCCTTATTTCCACAATAAATGAGAACATTAAGTAACCTGTGAAGCTAGGCATGATGTCAATACAAGAGCCATTCTAAAACCATGTCCTTAGTTTGCTTCCTAAAGACCAAGTCTAGGACTGGTCTGGGACATTGTGGGTACCACCATTTTCTGTTAGCATCCCCAGTTCCTACAGATACAGGGTTTCATTGCAGAATTATGCCATCTGTTTACAGAGATTATGTTCTTTACAAAACAGGTTCGGCATCACTCCACAAGTCTAATCTGTGTTTTGAAAAGCAAGTCCTGTGGTATTACACTCACTTGTCTGACCTCCTCTCTTCAAGATCATCCTTCCACTTTACTTTCTTTTGCTCAGTGCATCAGGTTTTAGGATATGTGGGGTGTTCTGGACATCCATGCACCCATCCACAGTTTTTAATGGCATCCTTCAACCGCTCTTGCATAGTTTTGTTGTGCGGGCTTTGTTCTGCTGTTCATTCCCTCTAGTCCTGGCTTCACAGAGGACCTGAGCACCTTTCCTGGTTCTTGGTCTCTGCAGGTTAGTCCCTGACTGACAGGTCCTCAAGGGCTCTGCACTCAGACTCCCTCTGGGACAGAGCAGAAGTTCCGGAATACAGTTCTCACCCTGTATTAGTATCCATTTCCTTCTGTCATGGGAAATGCTCATGTAATCAAGACTTTTTTTTTTTTTTTTTTTTTAATTACAAAATGGCAGGTGTGCTTATACTAAGGCTTACTTTTTTTTCTGGCCTGGGTACAGTTTCACTGTTACTGAAAGCTAGCTAGGAGAAGACCTAACTGTTGTACTTTCAATGATAACTGAAATTTCATGTGCCAGGTATGACGCACACCACTGACTTTTGTGCTATGCCCCCTTTATCTCACTCTTTTCTGACATGGTGCTTAAGTTGTAGGCTGCCTCCTGGTGCTGGGCCTTGCAGGCAGCTGCCAGCGGATGAAGGGACCTCCAGGTCAGAAGACCTGGCATGGGGCTGGGGTCACAAAATGAGAGGCCCTGACAGTAAGCAGCGAGTGACTAGGGCTGGTCTGGCAGGCCACAGGCCTAGGTGTTATACCAGGTGTGGCCTAGCACTGCGGCCTTCTCACCCGTTAGGCAACTTGATGCACGAGAAGGCTTGGGGAGCCTTCTGCTTTGGCAGACAAGAAAGCTGTGGCCTTGCCCCAGCCAAATTCACTCTGTCTCATCATAACTGTTCTAGAAAGTTGGTGCTTGGAAGGAAAACTTCATATTTCTTCCTCCCACTCTGCTCCTTAAAACAACATCTTAGGGCCTTACAACAAAAACAGTATTCAGAAACCCATCGACTACCCATCTAACATTGCTTTTGTTTTCCTTATCATTCCGTAATTTCCTTTTGCTTGAACAATGAAGCTGCCCTCACCCGTTTCACTTTCAGTTTGCAGCCCGTCTGGCTCTCCCCAGTAGGCCAAATGCTGTGTTTGCATTTCAGACGCTGCAGAGGAAACTGATTACCTTGAAAAACAAACAAAGCAGATGTTTTCTTCTGATAGGCGTCATACTGTAAGAAAACTCCAGAGTGTGCAAAGAAATGAGTATGAATATACGTGTGCGTTTGTCCCTCCCCGATCAGTCACAGCTTGTTGAGGGAATGCTGTGCGTGAGCGAGAACGGATTTAGCGCAGTACCACAGCTGGGCTGGCAAACCAGTGCCTGCAGGGGCAGCATGAGGGAAAGAATTAAAATCAATTGCAGACAAAACCTTATACTTCCTTCTAACAGGCTGCAGCTGGGGAAGCCAGGGACGGGAGCCAGTAAGTGGAGTGAGGAGATTCACACAAGCAACTGCAGGGTGTAGGAGGGAACAGTGCCTGGGATGGGGAAATTTTAGAAATTAAGGGCTGAGGAAAACAGCGAAGGGTTGTGGGTTTATTCCTTTTTGGAGTCAGAGATCGAAGGCACTGCTCTCATGGTGAATGGAGAAATGCAAAGTCTTCTGTCTCTTCCTAAGAGCGATCTGGAGGCAATGGAGGACACGCAGAGGCAGAAGGTGATGGCTAACACGGGGAGGAGGCACTGGTGTAGGAGAGAGGCTGGGAGAGACATAACGCTTTGGGGTAGCCAAGGAAGGGGAATTTTTGTAAGCTGGCTGCTCTCATACGGTGAGACAGGAAAGGCTTGTCAACGATTGTGGTGCGTGGTTAGCTCAAGAGCTAGGATGTGCTCTCCTGTGTTACCACTATAAGTGGTCCAAAGTGCTACTTTCCTGAGGTTGCACTATTCTGAGCTGTAAGAAGAGGAAAAATAAAAGGAGTGATCTGATGGCTTTGAATAGCAATAGATCCATCCAATGGCTAAAAATGTACTGCCAATAAAAGCAACTAATTCGTGAAGAGTGTACAGTGTATGCTCATGGAATGACTGCCCCCCCTTTCTACTCTCTCCTCCACTTTTTCTCTTTAAAAACTTGTACATGACCGTTATGAATGTCTGTTAAATAAATGCTAGTCCTTTGATTATTACTGACTAGAGAATACAGTCATGACACCTGAGCAGTCTTTAGGTGCATATTGCTTTTGTGGAAGGAAATGAAAAAAATTTACTGTGATTGCAAATTAACTGGGATCAACAAACGCTTAACAAATTTCCATTTTGGACTTCAGTGTCCTCCAGGGCTGGGTGGTTTTTTTCTGAACTGTGTGTAGTGCAGGAGAGACAGTGGAAATTTGCACTGCAAATGTGTAGTGGTTAAAAAAACTCCAAACGCCCAAAATACCTCTACTCATGATCTGAGTTTAATTCACTCATTGGATGGCATGTATGAGCACAGATAATAAAGTGCTTTAGGTTGGATCATTATGCATATCTGACCTGAGAAGTTAGCCAAAGTTCAGGATATTGCTGCTCTTTGTGTTAGGAGAAGAGATCGATGAGACAATCAGGCGATCTTGATGAAATCTTGTATTATGACAAAGAATGCATGAGGAACTGCTCCCTTGAACCTGCGGGGAATCAGGCAGGAAATAATCTCTTTACACACAGGGTCAGGTCTCTCTGCCCCAGCCAGCGCTCATCCAGATGCTTGTTCTTTCCCGTTTTGTCAGAATTGCTATGTGGTCTTTTTTTGTCTTCCTCTTCAGCTTTTCTGGTCTTGCTGTTTCTGTCACGCACAATCCCTCACAGCATAATTGCCTGTGAAACCTCTCTGTCCACATGTGTCTTTGTTTTGGGAGATGGCATGTAGTTATGTTTGGGGTGGAGATCATTATTGTTTCAAACATCTGGCTTCATAAAGAACCTTAATGTCTTCTCTGAATTTATTCTGAATGAAAGGATGAAGTGTTACACCCACCATCTTCCACTAGCTTTTACCCAGCTCATAGCAATAAAACGACTGGAAGCTGCATAACCTGTCAGGCTGCTTATTAAAGAAGATGTCAGGAGAGGACTATTAAACCTCGCTGCTCAGAGAGGGACATGTGATGACTGACCTACACAGCACTTATGTTGCTGTGTTGGAGGAGCGAAGTCCCGGAAACTCCTTGTCTTACAGAAAGGGGTAGGCTCTCTAGTCAGTGGAGCAGAGAGATGTTTCCCTTAAGGCAATGACAAGGATGCGTGTTGCCCTGAAAGTGTTGCTATGACCTTGACTGCACTTCTCCCTTGCAGCAGACCATGGGCACGGAGCTCAGAGTAAGCGGCCAGCACCATTCCTACAGATCCAGGGAGATTTCAGGCAGGATTATAGCTCATGGCAGCTTGACCTCTCCTTGTGTACTGAGGGGTAATGTGTAAATCAAATCCTCTTGCCCTGAGAAGAGATGACTTTGTGTGGTGTGAATCAATATATGTCCTGGAAGAGTTGCTTTGAAATACGTGTCTCTTTAATGTGTGTGCAGATGGGGAATTATATCATGTAAATGCTAATTTACACACATTGGAGACACAAGTGAGTAGTTAGTTCATCCCCCTGACACCAGAGGAGAGTCCTGAATAGAAACTACATGAGATATTAAATAGATATGACACTTAACCTCAGCTGATGATGCATTTGAGGGAGACACCGTTACTGCTTTGTTGGTGGTGGTGAAACAAGACATTCAGTGGTGCTCCTGAAGGTTTGTGATACAATGCTGACGCGACATGAGTGTCAAGGACCTTCTACCTCAGCCATGGGAGCCCATTTACTGGATGGAAATGAAAGAATAGGAAATGCAGAAAAGCTGCTGTGAGGATGGCTGACTAAACTGAGATAAAAGACGATAGGTTCATGGGCAGCCGTAGCCCTCCTTATTTCCTTGCTGTACAGAAGCTATGTGCTCCCCCGTGGAGCCTTAATTTCTGGTTGTTTGTATGAAGGGTCTTAACGTTTTCTGGCAAGTTGTTCCTTCCAAAGCAAGACTGAGCCGGTGGAAGAGAGCTGCTCAGCAGCATGCTATAGAAATGCATTATACATGACATTGTACAGCAGGGTGCCTGACGGGAAACAAACAGAAGAAGTGGTGCTCCATTAATAGGAAAAATGGGTAACAATACAGTTTTATAGGCTCTGTCATCCCTGGGTCTTGCAGGATATTGTACATAGAGGCATTAGGTAACATTAGATAATATGATGTAAGGATTATAGCCATTTTACTAACAAAAGGTGCACTGAAGAGTTAAGGCAGTGTTTTCAAAAGCCTTTCTCTGTGCTCAGTTTAGTGCATTCTTTAATCTTAATGTTTTGGTATTTGGAGAGGACTGGAAAATCAGTGTGTGTGTGTGTGTGTGTGTATGTGAAAGAAGAATATTGTCCAGACTAACTACCAAACACATTGACAACATAGGGTAATATGGGATTTGGGGCACTGTATGCCCAACCCTTTTGTCCTGTAAAAGTCAAACTTTGCTCCTGTACAGCTACTGTTGAAGACATGGGAGACTTGACATGGGAGACTTGAATGTACCAAAGCTGAAAAAATCAGTCTGAAGTCACAGTAAATGTAGTCCTCCAACGTGGCAACTGCATTAAAAAAAAAAAAAAAAAAAAAGACATGAATGATGACATTTTCACTTCAAGGTGAAAAATGAATACACTGCAATCAAAGTGAATCCAGTTTTAGCCTCTCCACAATGCTACCCTAAATGTAAATTGTACCACCTCCCAGACAGATGCCACTTTACTACTTTTGATTTTGTTAAATCACTTGATATAAACATTGATCTGTCCAAGGCTGAACATCAAATACTCTCCCTAGAACATTTCCCTGTAATGTGGAGATACTTGCTGTATTGCAGTTCTGATGTGTGCTGTTCTTTTACAAATGCACAAGCTCATGTTTGTTCGTGTGTCAAACCCTCTGTACACCGGGTTTATGAGCCTAATCATCTTCTCAGAAGAATCACTTCATCAAATGGAGCAAACTGAAAAAGGACCCTGAGTTTTGGAATATTTCTTATTTCTGTGGACATTGTTTTTTCTTTTTAAATTAATGTTCTATTGTGTTTTATTTTGTCCTTAGTGCAACAAATACAAATTCTGCAATTTAACTGGCATAGTTCATTACAAATGACACTAATAATTGAATGGAGACATTGGAAAATATCTCCCCTCCTATACAGCAGCTGTGCACAATTGTCAGAAGGTTATACTAGATATAAAAAGTCACATTACTGTAAAGGAAGTGCATGAATCCTTAATCTGGATGAAGGGAGAATGTTGCTGGCAGGAACAAAGGCCATTTTAGAGTCCCAAAGTCTAATGAGTGGTGAAAAAGAATAGAAACTAAAAAAGAGGCCTGCTTTTGCTATAAAGGTACAACAGTGCTGTAGGTTTGGCTGAGGTATTAGGCCAAGAGTTATAGGGACATTTAATCTTATGACTGAGGTCAAAAGAGTTGAGGAATATTTATTGTTAACACCATTATATCTAGGTTTCACCTCAGTATTTCTTCTGATCCCATTCCTGGCAATTAATATGTAAGAGAAGGACCACATTAATTTTCAATCCAGAAGTAAGTGGTACCTTTGTTCTAATATGCATAACTTCAGTGCAGCTGGAAAGATATGAGGGAGAAGGAGACTGCCATAGGGAAGGGGGACAAAGTATTTTTGTAGGCAGGCTTTAAAATACCTTTCCACTATAGACTCACCAGTTTGGCCATATTCACATTAAAAAGTAAGGCACATTTTTCTTATGCAATTTAAAGTTATTATTTTTCTCTCTCACCTGCTATAAACTTGCAGAAATTACCCACTGGTAGGTCCCAGTAAGAGGAACAGAAAAGGAAGGAAAATTAACTTGTACATTTTAAGTGAAGTTTGAAGTGCCCACTTAAAAAAAAAAAAAAAAAAAAAAAGAGCCACATAGAGATTACATCAGCACACATATGGTTATGGGTAGCATTTTCAGGAGTGCCCAGCTGGAATACCAGAATCCCAATAACAGCTCCTCTGCTTTTGAAGGTGCAATGTTTTGCATCAGTCTGTCCTCAAGGTATGCGGATGGCTTCCACTGACATGAACTGCAGCAGCTGCACAGTGCAAATGAAGGCCTACATAATTTATTTCTTATCTACTATTAACAGCTGCAGCCCCAAATTTACCAACGACTTTATTTTTTTGTTGTTTTAAACACAGAGCTTTTTCGTGTAGCAGTGCACAAATATTTCCTTGGAAATTTCAGGGATTTGGAAGCCATTTCTGCCCTGGCCACTGTTTTGGGAGATATAGGCAAGCTACTTCTCTTTACTTCGTGCATTCCCCTTTCATGGTTGTTGTAGTTATTTACCTCCCAAAGATGTAATGAAGTGTAAGCTGTGAATACCTGAGAAAGTATCTTGAGAGAAAAAAGCTTCATATAAATGCCATTTAAAAATATTATTATATTGACCTTGAGAACAACTGAAATACGGGGATTTTAATATACACAGGAAAAAATTGGAAGCAATAATTCAACTTTAGGGCTTCCTGCTGGTTCCAGGCTGTAATGGGGACAAGGCTCAGGCATCTTACTATTGCACACTTAAATTTTAAACAGATTTCAAAAGAAAATCTGGTGGTAAAAATGTCTGCTCCTGCTTTATGCTATACCCGTGTGTGTAACTAATTACAGATTTTGGAATTCCTTTTCCTCACGCAGAATTTTGCAATGGCAAATCTCCACATGCTCCTTCCACAAAGTTTGTGCTTCTTGTTCTACAAATAAGGGAATGCCTCGGCTATGAACGCGAAGGGTCACCGGTGATTCAGGGTGACGGCTCGCGAATCCCAGGGGAGCTCTACCCGGGAGACTGTTCTGTGTCTCTGAACAGGAATTTGAAAAACTCACCAATTAGCATTTGCCTGAGCCCCGCTTCTCTCTCTTTTTCTGCTTTCTTACAAGTGTTAATTTTGCTAACATTGTTCAGTGATATCTTAAAAATATCTTTGGCACTGGAGGCATTTTTCACTTCACTGTTTTATTGTCTTTCTCAAGTACTTGCATTCAGTCTTTCTTTTCCTGAGATAACAGCCTTGCAGAGGTCTGATAGTTCAATTCCTAAATATTGTGTCCCTTTTAAAAGACACACCAAAAAGAATACAAAATGCCATGTACAAAACAATATTTTAGAATATAGAGAAGCTTACTTGGATTAGTATTCCATAATAACATGATTATTTCTTTCAAAAATCAGTGCTGCTTATGTTTTTTTCCTGTTTGAAATATTCTGCTTTACACTTTTTTAAAATTTATGAAATAATTGGTTTTCCACAACAATCTCTAGCAAAAATATTCAGAGACCCCTGTGCATTTCTACCTGATCTACTACATTTCCTCTCTCCAAAAGAAAAAGACCTTGGATATTTTAGATACAGCAGTCAGCATCCTTCAAAAGACAAACTTAAGAATTAGCTCTAATGTAATATAACTAAAATGCTGATGGCTCAGTTTTTAGCTAGTAAGGATTGATGATAGAGGAATACACTGGTTAAGCAACTAGAGCTTTTTTTCAGGAAGACATTTAAGCACATGCTTATGTTTGAGCATGTACATAATATTTTCCTAAATTAGAGCTTTAGTTTCCTGGGGATGTATACGCAAGAGTTTTCCCTCAGCAATATGGGTGCTTCTCTGAGCACTGCCAGGGCAAAGGGGACACGAGGCTAAAGTTTATGGGGGGTGCCTTTCTCTTCCAATTTCTTGAGGTTTGCCCTAAGCATAACTTTGCTTCAGAAGGTTGCATGTTCTTGACTGGCTTTCTCTTGTTTGGTTTGGAAGATGTAGCTATGTATTTCCTTAAGTCTTTATTAATGTGGAGAAACATTCTTTTCATGCTCGTAAAAAACAGACGCATCCTAGCCAGGCCCAGAACATATGTGACTGGTTCCATCCTCTGTACAACATATTGCTGTGTGAAACAGGGAACATGAGACAATCATCACTTCCCAGTCTCTCTGGACTGCGATGCCAGATAGAAGGCATCCATCCATTTTTTCCTCATCCTTTTTTTAGTACTTATTCTCCCATACTGATTAAATTTGAATAGCCATTTTATTGCCAGTTCTGCTAGCTGTGATCATGCCTATTTATGCTGTTAAATTAAGTTAAATGAAAGCAACGGAATCAGGCCCTTTACTTTCCTATTGCTGGCCTAGGGTTTGAAATGCTCATCCATTCCTTTTCTTCTCTTGTTGTTAATAAATAAGACATGTAATTCTTTCATTTGGTAGTTTTGATGATGAGGTTTGATGGTGACGACATTCTAAGAATCCAGAAAGAATTAGTCCTTTTGCAGTGCCAAAGCTCATTGTGTGTAGGAGGGTGCTACTAGTGATGTGAAAAAAAAAACACCCAGGCAGCAAAATTTTTAGGGATTTTGTCTTCATTTAATATACAGTGGTATACTGACTGTAAGTGGTCATATCTCTGGCTGCATGGGAGAATGGAGTCAGGTCTTCTCACATGAAAAACCACGTGAAAGATTCACAATTTTGCTGTTTTGTATCACATTTTTTGTTTCTCTTTCTTCAAACAGAACCACACATTCAAGCTTTGGATGTAAGCTGGACATACCTAAAACCCACACCTCACTTGCATCCATAATTTGTCTTTGTAAATTAGGCTGTTATTTGCACATGCAGTTTTCCAATTTGCATATGTACATATACAGCTCCGGTTCTGCACCTTTAAAATAAATAGGACTTTTACCATTGAGTTTGGTGCGCACCAGATAAAATCATATATATACATATTAGACATCCAGTTTCTTATGCCTTTCACGTTTTATGACCTTGAAAATATAAGCTCAATTTGGACACACAGGGCAGCTGGATGCATAATCCAGCATTGGTTCCTGAGTGAACAGTCATTATCTTGCACCGGTAGGAGATCTCTAGATCTGGCTCAGGGATGGTAAAGAAAGAAAGAAATTTCTACCTCCTGTCCATTGGTTCAAATCAGGAGCAAGTGAATAAATTCAGTGAGGAATGTAAAATACACCGATAGTTGAGAGGAATTAGGTTTGCATTATTGGAATAGGATACAACTTTGAAGAGTCTGTTCTTAATTTCCCTCCCTTTCTTCCTGATTTATTTACTGACTTCTGGGCAAACTTGTTTGCCATGTGGTGCAAATTGAAATGAAACCACTGAATTTCCGTGACTGCTCAGGGTACCTACTGTCATAAAATCTGCAGAACTTTTAGAATTAGCAAAGACTCAAAATGTTTATCTCACTTGTTAGCTTGGTAAAAGCCCACTGACTTTCTGAAATCACAGCAGCAAGCTGTAAATGATGTGTGAAATGAAAAGGCTTTGCTCACCCAGCAAACACCGAGAAAACATTGAGGAAGCTGTGCCATTCGGACTAGGCTTGGTGGAAAGGAGGAAAACAGCTGTGATACAAGAAGAATTAAGCCCAGAATATACTGGCAAATGCAGAAAACAAGTCAAGTTTTATGCCATTTTGTATTTTCCTGTGCCTTTTTTTTCTTGTCGTGCTCTGCTTCTTTTTCTGCTGAGAGCTGCGTCTAGGATTGTGCAAGGCTGAACGGTTCTTGTTTGTGTGACTTGCATGAAGTGTTAAATTTAAAATTTAAATTTTAATTCCAGTATGTTATATGGCATCAGGTGTTTTGTTTTATTTGTATACACATCTATGTATTTTAGTAGGAAACAGCTTTAGCATGGAGCCCACGGTTAGAAAGCTGACTTGAACAGTGAGTGCTGGTTCTAGGGTAGGATCTTTCCAGGCTTGAACCTTCTGAGGTTCTGGAAGAGAAAAGGATGCACATGTGGGTTAGAAGTTTATGAGACTGAAATTAAAGGATGAACCATGTTTTAAGGTTAGAAAGAGGCATTCATTTTAAAGGGTGTACCCCTGGGGAGGAACAAGATGCTGAACCCATCATGGCTAATGCTACCCTAATGGGGCAAGGAGGAGAAAGGAATACGGTCAGAAATGAATGCTCTCCTCACTAGCATGTTCCAGCGGGATTGTACATCTCTGGCCTTCCCACAGTTTAGTCTGCTTCCTTACCATCTGCCATCCCTACCCCCCTTACTTGTTGGCTAATCCCCATTGAACACGTGGCCCTACGCATGCTGAATATGTAGACAAAGACCATTACATGACTACTCCACTTATGTGCCAATCCAGAAGAATAGGAATACACACCTAGAGTGTTAGCTGGGGCTTGGCATCATGTGAGCATGGTAGCATGGCTTCTGGATAGGGTCTAGCTTACACTGCCCGATTCCAAGTGTGAAGAGAGCAGGCGTGTTGCTGTCTGTACCTGTCCATGGAAATCTACTATAAATAGACTTCAAACCCTTTGGGAAAGATACTGAATAGCTATACCTGTCCCAAGATCTGAGCTTTAAATTGGGGCCTTTTCATTTTAATAAATTTTATTTACCAAAAAAAGCAAAATGCTCTGTTGAGATGGTTCCTAACAGTACAGTTTACAATAATTTTTTTGCTGTGTTTTGGCTTGTTACTGTAAAATACTGTGACAGATGGAGCATCATCTGTCAACAATTCCTATCTGACACAGAGTAGAAATTATTGCTATGATGAAATTATTGATCCTGTATCTTTACATTCAGGAGCAAGGAGGATCTTCTACTAGACGGAATAAAATCAAAGGCAGTCTAATTTAGGATCCAAAAAGGATTTTACTCTAGGAAGAACCTTAGTGACTGGAGGTGGAAAAGATTTTAGTCTTGGCAGACACAACTACATAAAACCTAATTTCTCTTAGCTGTCTTATTGCTTTCTATGATATGTCAACACTAGTATGGATGTATCCATGAATCTTTCGTGTATGTTTTTCAGCAGATAAGAACTAGGGAAGATTTAGGATTTTTTTTATGTTCAGTTATTTCACCTTGCTGGGAGCCAACACGCTTCTCTATGTAAGATCTCTGAGCAAAGGGAGAGCCTGACTAGCCAGTCAGGGAAATCATAAGAGACAAAAGCATAATGAAAAATAATTTTGAAAAAAGATTTCCAAGAGTTGGCTAGTAAAGGTATGGATGTGGCATTAATGTTGTCTAATGTGACAGTAATTACATTGCTAATGCCCTCTTATTCATGCTCAAACCCAGGATGCCTTCTTTTTTTAATGACCAGTGTCTTTTATCAATGATTTGCTACATCATTTGCTAATACTCTTGCTATAAGTAGTTATTGCTGCAGAAACAAGTAAAGGCTAAGTCAAAGTGATAAGAAAGACGGAAATGTGAGGATGTGGCTCTTACCATCCTTTGGCCTAAATATACCTCCTTAGATTGACCCTAGTACTAGAGATGACCGCTTGCCTGAGCACAGGCAAATGAAAACAACATCAGGCAGTAGATAAAGCCTGTTGTTGGTTGTATAGTGAAAGAATTAGAAAGGTGAGTGGGAAGAATCAGGCTGTTGTCCATGATTTTTTTGTTCCATCTGTGTGATATTTAACGGTTTGTTTAGGTTATAGCTGAATAATCCCATTCCTTAAAGCTACCCTGCCTAGTACTTGTAAGAAGTGACTGTTCTTATCCCTTCAGCAAATAGTGATGGTTTTTGGAGCATCATGTGATTATCCCCAAAGAAAATATGCAGCCTGAACATCTTCAGCCTTGAGCTAAAGGACCTGTAAACCTTGATCCAAAAGTCTTGACAACATGGTTTTCCTGGGGCATTTCTTTTTATGGCCTTTTGCTGGGTCAGAAATGCAAAGAAATAATGAATTGTTCTCTGTTTCCTATTTAAACTAGAAGGGTGCAGGCTGTTTATTTTTATTATTTTATTTTATTTTATTTTATTTTATTTTATTTTATTTTATTTTATTTTATTTTATTTTATTTTATTTTATTTTATTTCATTTCATTTCATTTCACTTCATTTCATTTCATTTCATTTCATTTTATTTCATTTTATTTTTTATTTTTTACTGCAAAAATGTCCAGCCATATTTGTGGATGGTGATTTGGATTGGTTCTTATTGTTTTCCAAGCCTTCCTGTCCATTCCTAACAGTGAAAGGGAAACATTGTTCATTAGGTGATTAAAATAAGTTTAGAGTGGCTTGGAACTGCTCTGAGGTGGATTTTTCTGCCAGAGAGTCTATTAGTAAATGCTTTTATGGGACTCTTCCCTCTTCCAGAGTGCATAAGTTGTGCATCCGCAGTCTTGGAAAGCAATCATCTGTGAATTGTACATGAAGAAATGTAGGGGAGGCATGTGTGGTGTGTGTTCCAATGGGACTATTCCCTAGCCACCACTTGCTTTGGAAATAGTATTAAAAAGTACAATTGTTGGTCATTAGGGTTAGCCTTGCAAAGCAGGCATGACAGCATTAGCAGGAAATGCTTCCTTGATTTCAATTAGAATGCATAAATTATACTCTTCTTCTGTCTTATCCTTGCAACATTCAGCAACAGCATTTCCACCTCGGCCTGGGGAATAGGATTTTGCACATGGTATAACTTCCATTGCCTTAAATAAGGCCTCCCCAATTTTATCACTGAGCACTCACAATCTTCATTATTACAGTTCAGCCAGCAGAAATTAGTTGCATTTAGATCCCAGTAGGCCATAGGATGCATGCAGCTTTGAGATTTGGCTTCCATTTAGTCTTGGGAAGCGGTCTTAAAGCTTGATGACTGAATTACAAGAACTACTCACACCCCTCTGCCAACATTACAGTAAGAAGCAGAGCTGTCCTGGGGTGCGAGAAGCAGGGAAAGAGAAAGATGGGACTAATCATTCCTTGTTATAAGACTAAAACATCTATGGGAAAATCCAGTTCCTCTGATTTGCTTTCATCTAGCAAAATCCTTGCATGGAAAATGAGGTCGAGATAATTTACATAGTGAAGGTCAGCTTATTATTTACAGAGGTTTACTCATGAAGCACAAATACTGAGCTTGCTAATCTTGTTGTCCAGATATATGAGACTTTATCTACCTTTATCTGAAACATTTGTAGTATTACTCTGGCCAGTATGGGTAGCAAGAGCTGTGAAGCCTCCTAAGAATATGGGCTTCAACCTTGCGTATAAAGTATGCATATAAAGTCCTTGATGTACTCCAACAGCACAACTTTTTGTGTTGTTGGCGAGTCACTTCTCTTAGTAGCTAGACTAGTTCTCCCTTTGCTACAATCCTATGTCCAGTTATGGTGCAAAAATGCCTCACAAGTATTAATGAGCTTGAACTGTTTAGTTGTTCAACTTATTGTGTGAAATCAACAACCCCTTTACCTTTTGTATTGAAGTATTTCTCTGTGTGTGAGCATGCATGTGGTTGTAGTAGAGGGTTGTGCTGCCTTGCCTATGTTTAGCACATGTTTGCTCAGTGAATATATTTCGGTTGAAACGTCTGTGTGCATGAAAAGAAGAGTTTATTGATATACTGCCTTTATGGAAGGCTAAAATTACAGCTCCAGAAAAGGACTGTGAAATGTTCAAGGTGGCAAGAAGTACTGATCTGATGCTGAAAAAATACAGGACCATGAGCCTTCTTCCAAAAAAAAACACCTTTTATCACTTAGAAATCTGTTATTCACATCTTTTAAATGTTAACAATCATTAATTGGAATTGTTCCATATTTATGTCTTAATCAGTTCTTCCCTTATCCTCAGAGGAAGCAACAATTTTCCAAATTTGATTCTGAACTTTTCACAGCCTTCATGTGCATCACAGAAATGGCTAATCCAGAGAAAACTGTTGCCTGTTTTTTTGTTTCCTTGTATTCAGAATTCCAGCACTGGAGGAAATGCATTTAGCACTGGTGAAACATTAACACTGAAAGCTTTGCACACTGGAGCATTGACTTCAAATCATTTTAAGCTCCATCATGAATAAAAAGTTTTCAAGAATAAATGCTTGGGAGTTCACTTTAAGAGTTTTCCTTCTTATTAACCAGGATAATAAAGATAAATATCCCTTGTGATCCTAAAGGAATAGGAAATACATTATTCTCTTTAAAATTTAGAAATGCAGGAAGTTTAATTATGCCATGCCATCCAACCTTTGCTGACCGATGACCAGGATTGTCATGACTGGAACATTTAAAACTAAAATAACTGAAATTGGCTTTTCATCCACATTCTTTTTAGGCAGGCAGTCATGCTTGAATTGACTTTGTCTTTCTGAATGTCCTTTTGCTACAAAAAAAGAAGGAAGTTTACACTGTGTTCAAGGAGCATGTTATCTACTATATGATGTTCTATACCTTGTGCAAACTGGGGAAAAAATCAATATTTTACGTTTGCAAAACATCTTCTGTTTGTCTCAGCTTACTGTGAAAACATGAACTCTGAATTAAGAAGAAGTGGTGTTATTATTATACCCAGCCTACTAATGGGTAAACTAAGGCAGTAAATGCCAAGAAGACATGAACTCAGCAAGGAACAAAATCCAGAAACAAGACAAAGACCAGAAATATTTCCCATTGCCCATTCCACTGTATTGTTTGAATATATAAGGACGCAGCGTTTTCCTTCCCTTAACTCTTTCTGATGTGGGAGACAAATGAATAACATATGTGTAATAAAACAAGTTCAAATTTATTTATTTATTTACTTTTAACAAACAAACAAACAAACATAAACTTATTTGAGTAGCAGCTCTTGATGTGAAGATTTGAGGACATGAGTGACTGGGTGTGGGAATCAAACTTTTTATCCCAAGTCTAAACAAAACCCTTTCCCTGCATGCAAAACAGCTAGGGGCTTGTCCTTATCACCACTTTCTTGCAGCTGTTCCATCAAGCTCCCAGCTTTACTGTCTCACTTGAAGGCTACAACTCGTATGACAGAGTGAAGTTATTCTATATTATGTGCTACTATTTACAAGTGGCTTGAAATATTATTTTGCTTGAATGTTGTGTGTGTGCCTTCAGCTAATAAGCAAGTGTTTGACTCGGAGAGGTCTTAACGCCTTTCATAACCAGTGACCATAAATAATGGTCACTGGTGCACAGAATCCAGCTGTTTGCTCGGCTGTTTCCTTCTGTTATGAACACTGTATTTTCTGTTCAGACTATGGAGAACATCTTTACAATTTCTAACACGCCCCATTAATCTGGGAGCAGACATGCACGTTGGAGAACCTAGAGCAGAGATACTCCCTCACCCACAGACCACCTCTTGCGAACATAAAGTAAGTCTCACAGTGCTATAGTTGCATGCTGCCTGGAATTGAGGTGACCTGCTGCTGTGCTCTTTCTGAGCTTTTTCTCCTCAAGTATTGGGTTAGATCAAGCCTGTAAACAAGGCACAACGTCTTACAGAAAAAGGCTGTGGCTATCTTGAAAATGATATAGGCAGTGGAAATGTTGCTATGTCTCTTTCAGTAATGGGATGGTGATGTTTATTCACTTTACCCACCATCCTGGAGGCTCATTCCTAAAACAGCAATACTTCTCTTCCTTATTTCTTAACACTGCAGCATTATTTAAAGTTTTATAATATCTCCCACCACTACTATCATACAGAGTTCATATGCTTTTGCCCACAATACACAGAATGGGAGACCTGAAATGAAAATGTAATTAAATCATATGCAAATAAAGAAATGCTGCAGCTGACTTCATAAGAAGGAGACTGTCATATCAAATACCGTATTGTATTTGATTTCAATATTAACTGATAGGATTAGCAGAGATGAAATTTACCTTAGAAAAGGTGAGCCTGCCTGGAGTCACTGGTGAAAGGCTCTTAGTGTTTTTGTAGTTTTTACACCCAAGAGCTTATTTTTTCCCTTATTTTGGTGCAAAGACAGTCTTTCCTCCAAATGAAAAAGCCACCTTGATGTGCCGTGACTTGCCTTTCCTTACCCAACATCTGAGCCTCTTCCCCTCCATTGCCTTCACTTCACTTGCCTCAACACAGGGATGTCGCTTCCAGGTGGCAGCCGGGGCTGCGTTCCTACAGCCTTTCCTGGTAAGCCGAGGCTGCAGTGTGTCTTTGTGGCAAAGGAGGCCAACAGTCTCCTGGGAGACTGCATTAGGAAGAGCATTGCCAGAGAGTTGAGGGAGACGATCCTTCCCCTTTGTTCAGCACTGGAGAGACACATCTGGAGTACAGGGTCCAGTTTTGGCCTCCCCAGTACAAGAGAGGCATGGATGTGCTGGAGTGGGTCCAGTGAAGGACCACACATCTTGAAAGGACTGGAGCTTCATTCATGAGAGAAGCTGAGAGAGCTGGGACAGCTTAACCAGGAGAAGAGGAGGCTCAGGGTGAACTTAGTGTGTATAAATACCTGATGGGGGGAGTAACGAGAGCCAAAGTCTTCTCAGTGGTGCCCACTCTCAGGACAAAAGAACAAGGCCACAAATTGAAATATAGGAAATCCCACTTCAGAAAAGACTTTACTGTGGAGGTATCCAAACACTGCAACAGGTTGCCCAGAGAAGGTACAAGGCATCCTTGACAGGATGCAGTCCTGGGCAACTCGCTGTGCGTGACCTGGCTCTGGGCAGGTGGGTTGGACTGGGCATCTCCTGAGGGGCCTCCCCACCTCAGCCACTCCATAAAGAGCTGTGATTCTCTAATAGAGACCAGGCTATGACTAGCCACGCTACATTAAACATTTTTAGAGCAAGAGCCTCATGACCTTTTCATGGCAAAGGAAGGCAGCATTTCCTTCTCCCATAGAGGTGTGCAAGGTCAGGGCCTTGTTGGAGGACAGCACATGCTGCCTGCAGCCGTGGGCTCTCCTCCGTGTCAGGACAGGTCAGGAGTGCTCCTCGGCAGCAGTCCGGCAGTGAAGAGATATGTGGGATCCTCTCTTTACGGTCTTTCTGAGCATGGCCAAGGCCTGGCCCCATCGTACAAGAATCGCTCAGCCTGGGCTGTCTCCTGGAGCTGCCATGCGTCCAGCTTTTGCACCTCAGCTCAGGGCACGCTTTTTTGACCTGCTGCATTCATAAACACTTGAGCAGCCTTGCCTTCTGTGGAAAAGTGCCTTGGGAGCCTGGTATGAGAGGTGCTATAGAAATGTAGGTTTTGATTTAATTTGGTTTGATTTACAGTTTGAGAAATGAAAATCTTTCTCCATTCCTAAGACCCCTGCACAATTATTACAGCTTGCTCTTGCTGCTTGCAAAGCTACTTGCATTCCCTCTTGGATCACTGGGGATTTCCTTGACACATTTACACTCCTGTTCTTAATAATTCTGTACCCAGCCTCATGCTGATGCTTTCTCCCTCTCTTTCTTTCTTTCTTTCTTTCTTTCTTTCTTTCTTTCTTTCTTTCTTTCTTTCTTTCTTTCTTTCTTTCTTTCTTTCTTTCTTTCTTTCTTTCTTTCTTTCTTTCTTTCTTTCTTTCTTTCTTTCTTTCTTTCTTTCTTTCTTTCTTTCTTTCTTTCTTTCTTTCTTTCTTTCTTTCTTTCTTTCTTTCTTTCTTTCTTTCTTTCTTTCTTTCTTTCTCTTTCTTTCTTTCTTTCTTTCTTTCTTTCTTTCTTTCTTTCTTTCTTTCTTTCTTTCTTTCTCTTTCTTTCTTTCTTTCTCTTTCTTTCTTTCTTTCTTTCTTTCTTTCTTTCTTTCTTTCTCTTTCTTTCTCTCTCTCTCTCTCTCTTTCTCTCTCTCTCTCTTTCTTTCTCTCCTTCATTCTTTCTTTCTTTATTTCCTTCTTTCCTCCTGTATTTCTGTTTTTCTGTCTTTCGTTCTTTCCTGTCCTTCTGTCAGTCTTTCTGTCTGTCTTTCTTTCCTGTCCTTCTGTCTGTCTTTCTGTCTTTCCGTCTTCTTGTATTTATTAAAATCACCTGCTCCACAGATATTAAACATGACCAAGCCAAGTGGTACAGACCAGCCATAAAAAAATAGATGACTACATTTGCCCCCATAATGATCTAGGACAGGCACTTATTCCTTCAAACAACTGCTGCACCTTCAGAGCTTGGAGACCTGAAGACCCCAATAGCATCAGCAGCTTAAAGAAATTGTACAAAATTCCTGTCAGATCCTTCTACTTCACAAATTTTTACAGTCTTTATGATTTTACTGTGGTGTCACCCTGCTTGGTACTGTGAGGCTATATGAATAGGAACTCTACAAGTGCACAGGAGTTGCCCCAGAAACCACATATTTAAGCAGGCAAAAATATCGACAAGTAAACAGAGGCGCAGAGAGGTGAAGTGATTTGTTCAAGGCTGCCGGGCAGCTCACTGGAGGGCTCACTGTGGAGCAGGCTTTCTGACATTGCATCCATCACTGTTACCTGCCTTTAAATATCTGAATTAATCTTTTAATCCTTTGGCATTCACAAAGATTGAAAAAATGACTTTACTGGACTTGAGGAATCCAGATGGTCCCTGAAGTGGAAAATATAAAAGAATATGACTAACACTTGTAAAATTAAGTTGGTTTATGTAACATATTCCTTGTAGCTTGTACCTCTGTAAAGAGATACAGTAACCCTGACTCCCTTGTCAGTATTTCCTAATGTGTGACAGACTTACATTGAAGGACAGGAAAAAAATGGGAGTGATTTTATTTCTTACCACAAGGAATTGCCAGTGTTTGATATGTAATAACAAACGGTGAAACTATGCTCAGACCTCATCAGGATGGGCACAAGTTTGGAATTAATACAACGAAGATCTCTTGTAGGTTTAAACAGCGGAAAAGTGTTTGGGGCCAGAATATGACTTCGTGGTGATACAACAGCCAGAATAAAAAGCTCAATAATTAATAATAAATTTTGGCACACAGATTTTCAGCATGGTGCTGTATTTGCCATCAGTGCAAACTAACCCATTCCCTGCCTACTGGTATAAACTACTGTGGCAGAAAGACACAGCACACAGAGTAGGGGACTGAGCTGGGTCATCCTTAAATGCCGTGTGGATGGCACTGGCACTGCTTTGAAAGAGTCACTTCAGGAGGTTTTCGTCTCATCTTGCTTCTAACAGGTATCGAATCCAGGCTTGAGGTCTGAGGCCCCTCTGTAGTAGCAGCGGGACTCTCTACAGGGAGAGAGAGGCCCCTTCAGAGGGCGATTCATCCCATGTGCCTCAGGCATCCATCTTAGGAAGGGATGAATCTCTCTCTGGAGGGATTGCTTTCTCTCCACTGAGTATAAAGGGAGCCTAGATGACTAGTGCTCTCTGCTAGCTGCCTGGACTTCCAGGGAGTTAAAACTAGGGTAGATCAATCCCACCTCTTCATGTCCTTCCTCATTTTTGCCATCAGAAATGGTAAAACCTGCCAGTGGCAGGCTGACAGTCTGTGCTTGTGACTGTCGAGCACTCCAGGTTTCAGGAATAGGTCCTACGTCCCTCTCCTCAGTGTCTCTGGGATGCTGTTGTCTTCACCCCTGTTGTATCTGTGGGTGTCTTTACAAGCTTCAAGGCAGGCTACTAGGTGGAAGATTTTTTTCTGTGTCAAATCATGATTTCTTGGGGAGACATAAAGAGGGCACAGCTGCAACAAAGCAGAGAGACAGGTGGGGATGTCTATTTATATTTTTAAAAACTGCAAATGCATGTATGCACATAATGTATATGTGTGTTTACGTAGAACTGCTCAGGTTAGTCAGAATGCATGGCTGAACAAGAACCTAGACTAGAGAATCATCAGAGTACAGCTGAAGAAGTACTTGTTTTGAAGTTAAATCTTTTTTTTTTGTGCTTTGTAAATTTAAAATATGGTATTCTGCCTTGTTTGCAATGAGGGCAGGGTTGTTTTTTTTTGGAACGGAAGAATTTTCTGCAGAAAATGAAATAAATAAATAAATAAATAAATAAATAAAGGACTCTCAAAGGCTCCAAAACTCATGTAGGTAGCTTTATCTTACTGCTCTAGTCTTTATCTTTCTGCTCTATATGCTGTGCATGGTCGGGCCCCATCGTCTTGTGCATGTGTCAGAGGATCCTTGGCTCTGATTGGGAGCTGCAAATACTGTCCCATTAAAATCAGGAACAGTGAAGGTTCCTGCAGAGACTGTGATAAACATTTGACCAAAATTATTCTGCTTTAAAATGTGCCAGCCTACAAAAAACAGTGTCTTTACTATCTCATCCCTCATGCCTTTCTATCATGTCTCTGCCATGTGCAGAAGTTACCTGTTAGCCTCAGCCCACTTTCCTCCCTTGTCGCACTTACAAGGTGGCTGACACCTTCTCTTGTTCTTCACTGGTTCACAGCTCCAAAACCAGGCCTGGCTTTCTGCTCCTTGCCCTGGGGGATACTTCTCAGAGCATGCACAGGGATACAGATGTCTTCTGCTCTGCAAGTGTCAAGTAGTGTCAGGTGGGTGTAGTGGCTCAGAAATAGCTTCTTCAAAAAGAAAAAGTGCATCGTTCTTATTATTTTATTCAAAAAGGAAAATTCACATTTCTTTACGTAGTTTATAAAAGCATGCTATTTGTAAAAGCAGTAGATTTCTGTGTGTGTATGCTTCCTCCCCTTTACCTTTAATCTTCCCTTGCAGGTTTTTGGAAGTTCTCCTCAAACCACCTCCAGCTACTGTACTCTCCCTGCTTCCATGTGTTCCCTTACCTGCTGAGGAGCTGTATGTGGCAGTATGCGAGCAATCCTCCCCATGACGTCCAGTCTCCCCTGCCGTAGTCCAGACTTCTCTTTGGTTCTTTTAACAAACTGTTTGGCTATGTTGGATGCATTGAGACAGGAAAATGCGTGCTTGCTGAGTGCATGAGACTTACTAAAAACATTATGCAGAAAGTCCCTACCTCAAATGTCCATTCCTGGGGTTAATGGCTGGTAAACGGGAAGCCAACTTCATGGCAAAGTGAGTTGTGGTAGGTTCATCACTTCAAATGTTTTCCTGCAGTGAACCATAGACCCTCCCTCTTGCCATCTTACCTTGGAGCTTTCACCTTTCACATTATTCCCCTCTTTTTGTAGGTGGTAGCCTTACTGATTCCACCTGGTGGATATCCCATACACAGGGAAAGGAATCCTCCTTGTCCTGTAGCCACTTTTCTTTATATTTACCCCTTGTCTCCTCCACACCCTCTCCCTTCCACACCAACAGTTTCTGGTGCTGAAATGTTCTGACTTCAGAGAGGCCTGAAGGAAGTGAGTGACGACAGGATATCCATGCTGAGAAACTGGTAAGAGCTTTTGTCTACCGCAGTTTTGAAGTCAAGACATCGCTGCCTTTGCTGTGATGGAGAGTTTCTATAACATTAGCCACAGTTACGGAGGTTCTCTTTCCATGGGAGGAGAGGGGAAAGGATCAGGTGAAGCGTCCTTGGTTTTTCAAGCTGCCTGAAATGCATCTCTGAAGAAGTCACTGGTGGGTGAGATAAGGTCTAGTGTGAGGGAGAAAAGCAGGAGGTTGAACTGAAATTTCTAAATCATTCACCTCTGAGTGAGGTACCAAATAGACCCAAAGCAGCAGCTGAGACTTTGGAGAAACCAGTCAAATGTATTGTCTTTTTTTTTTTTTCCTTAGGGAAAAAAAATAAAAGAGGTGAAAAAAAATCAAGGAGAGCAAAACATTTCCTTTGCTTTGCATATTACAAAAGGCACCAAACGTAGAAAAGAAGAGGAGCAAGTAGGCTGATAAGAGATTTCATTTCATCCCCCTCAGGGTGCCGACTTACCAGTGGTAACCTCGTGGTCTGC
The DNA here is from genome assembly GCF_964034855.1 of Anser brachyrhynchus. Classification (NCBI taxonomy): domain Eukaryota; kingdom Metazoa; phylum Chordata; class Aves; order Anseriformes; family Anatidae; genus Anser; species Anser brachyrhynchus. The sequence goes on along the minus strand of NC_137696.1, from coordinate 60,028,352 downwards.
TGATGTCATTCGCACAAAGCAGTTACTTCTGAAGAGACAGGTTTCCTCAGATTTTACCATCTGAGGGAAAAATAGAGGAAGAAATTGTTTGAAAGGGAAAAAAATGTTAAGGTGTCTGTGTTTTACCAAAAGCCTTTGTAGGAGGTTATTAACTTCAAAGGAAAACTAAATTTATCATAACTTCTCTCCCCCCTCCCTGTGTTTCTGAAAAGAGCACTTGCTGTGATTGTCTGAGCTATTAAGGGCTCCTGGAATGGCAACCAAGTCCTGAGCTCCCATGTCTGTGTGCTTGCTGATTTATAAACCTCTCTGTAGGTAGAAAGAAGAAGGTGAAATTTCCCTTTTGGTGGCAGATGGGCTCCAAAGGCTAAAATACAATTATTATGTAGACTCTCAACATGTACAAAATGGGAAGTTAAATCTGCCTCTAAGACCCATATGAGGCAAAAAGCTGTCAAGGGACCACAGACTTAATCACCCCAAACTTTTCCTTCTTCTTAAATAATGATCCCTGGAAAGAAAGACGAAGTTTAAAAGTAGTTCCCAGAGGGGAGCCACAGATGCCACCTGTTCATTTTGAACGTTAGCCACACAAACCTGCAGCACCATCCACATACCTGTATGACATTTTGAGGAAAAACTTCTTAAGCGTTTGTGCTGTGTGAGTGGTGGAGGGGAGATACATGTTCTCTCTTGCATTGCACTAATACCCATAATGTGAAGGAGACAGGAACGTAGTTGCCGGCGCAAGAGAGTTAATCTGGCATGAAGCAGAAAGTGGAAGATTTTATAAAAAGCTCCTGTCATTTGGTAGAGGTTTCTGGTGCCCAAATATGAACCTCCCGCCAGTATGGTGTGCTGGCTTTATCTTCACGGAAATGTTCTCCTCCTGATGCTCTGATCAGGTCTGCTTGCTGCTCTGGTCTGTATGAACCCGATTCTTACGTTTCTTGGCAATGCCACAGCTTGGCAAAGCTTGCTTCTTCAGGTTCCAGCCCTTCTCTCCTGGCAGCAGCATGCTCATATTCAGCAGCCACTAACCATCTGTGGAGGTGCAAGTTTAGGGTTACCTGGTCAGGGCTAACCAGCTCAGATGAAAACAATGCTGAATTCACTGCTGGGGCTGGAGGGAAGCAAGGCCAACAGCAGTGGGAAGGATTGTGAGGTGGATGCAGTGGTAGTTGCCCCCCGTGGGCACCATGCAGGGGACTGGAGAACAGGAGGGATAACATGGGAAACAAAAATTGTGCACTGGTTAGTGCATTTCTTCGCTTCAGCGTGCACCCAAAGTAATTCCAGGGGTGGTATGGGATGGACGCTGCTGCAAGTGACAGCCCAGCTGAACTCTGTGTTTTCAGTGCCTCTGAAGGAGTAGCAGTGCTCAGGAAATGGGTGGTTAAAAAGCCCACATATCCCTGAAGTAACCTTAGCTGAAAAATAAGTCACTTAATTAGCATACAGTAGATACTTATTGTTAAGTGAGAATGCCATCCCCTCCTGCAGGGATTTGAGTTAAACATGATGATTGATAAATTGTTATATTCACACAGTGTCACTCAGTGATATAATCATGGCTTTTGTAAATATTTAGTCAAGAGAGCAATCCAGCTGTTCCCAGCCAGGTTTCATCCAGTGTCAGCCAATGTTCAGTGCCGCTGATTTATTTCATGTGTTGCTTAAGCCTTGAGTAAGATCACATTTTTATGAGTCTCGAAATACCTATGGTAATAAATAGTGAGAGTGCTGGAGCTAATGACAACAGCAGAAATAATTATAGGGAAAGATATTACCCAGGGTCCAGAATATGGCCAAGTGCTTAACTATTTGTGGTTTTTCAGGACAACTACTTAGCGGCTTTTGCCTAGATCTCCAGCAATGCAGTCCTTACCAGATGCCATTGAAAAGGGAAGCTGAGAAGGAACCCTTCTTCAGGAAAATGCTAGCACTTCCCAAAGCTTGCCTTCACTGTTGACAGAAGGCTGGGTTTAAAAATAGTGTTGGACGAGGAATGGAAATTCCATTTTGCAAAGGATTTCAAGATTTTGGAAATTTACTTTGGGTTCAATTGCAAATGAAGCTTGCAAATTTTGATATTCCTTCTGATAGAAAATTTGAGGAAGGATTGCTCTAACTCAACTGTGCTGGTGTTGCTATCAAATACAGTATTAGAATGTAAAATGTACAAATATATGTAAAATGGAAAGTCATTTTAAGTGGAAACACTGATGCTGCTAGCTCTAAAGGTGTTCAAACCTGACATATTCACAGTGCTGGAGGTTTCTTGTGTTTTTTTCCCAAACACATTTCTGCAAAACTGACAATTTTGTAAGGCATTTCAGTTTTAATGAATCTACATTTTCTGATATCTCCTTTCTGACCATGTTCTTGTTTGAAGAAACACCCTTGCAACTTTTTCTCACTCATCTGTCTCACTTTTATTTTGGGAGCTCTTCAGGAATAGCTTTTGTTCTCACGTCAGTTCTTTGTTGAGGAACTGTCTGTCGTGATGTCCTTCCCCCAAGACGTGGAACTGATTCATAAAAAAAGAAAGTTAAAAAAGAAAATGACACCCAGTTTGGGTTGTATTGCGTATTTGAGATAGCATGCTTCACCCACAGGACAAGATGGTAGTTTCTGAATTTAACTTATTCCCAGTAAAGAACCTCTGCAGTGACCCATATAGACACCTCTTATTCACAGCAGAGGAAAAAATTGTCTTTACTGCCAAAGTTTTGTTTCCAGAAAATTCAGCTTTTTGTTCCCTTTTTGCAATTTATGTTTGTTCATCTTCAGAAGCATGTCATCACTACAGGGCGTTTCTAATTTTCCAGGGAGCATGGACATTTGGAAAAGAAATACAGGCTTAGCAGCAGTGGAGTAAGCATCTACATGAAGGTAAGCTTAGATCAATACACACAAGGCCTCTTGCTAAGTCGGATCTTAAAGCAGGAGGGGGTGGAACTCCAGGAAGGGAAGCAAAGTCTTGGAGGTGCCTGAAAGCAACTGTAGCTCACTGACAGAATGAGGTGAGGTCGTCCTACAACACCGCAGACGGAGCGAAGCAGAGACTTTTTATTCATTGAGTGCATGGAAACATCTGAGGCAAAGGAAAAGCTGTTTCAAATGGGCATTAGCATGCCTGTTGGCACTCTCAGGCTCATATCAAGGGCGCCCTTGAGCTCAGAGCCAAGTGGAGGTACACCCCTTGAGAACCCAAGGTGACAAAGTGCAGGTGGAAATGCTGTTCAAATGTATATTTAATGGACATGGGGATAAGCTGTGTTTCAGCCAGTGAAGGTAAAAAAAAGCACACAAAAAAGCCCTAACAATATCTCATGGTCGATAGCACTAATGGGAAGCAGAGCTTTGAAGCCAATAGAATTGCTCAAAACCCAACAAATTCAACTGCAGAAATGAGTGGATGAGGAACAACTTTTAACTCACTGCCCAGTGTGTCACGTGTTATCCTTTGTGCCTGAAACATGGGGGAGGTAAAGCAATTAGAGACTTCAGCTGCAGAGTCCAGTTCAAGTTGTGTGGATTTTTTTTTTTTCCCTCTAGGTCTTCATTCTGAATTTTGTGGTGGCTAAATGGGAATTATACAACTCAGTACCGAAGTAGGAATTAGTCTTATGCCATTTTCTGCCTACGATCACTTTTCTTTCAGTAACTGCGAGCCATAGGAAAAATGCTTCTAACTTTCATTGTTATCAAGAATAATTTAAATGCTACCAGCAGTTGCATTAGCAATATTTATTTGATTATTATGAAGACCCCTTCACGCAGTTGAAGTTAGTTCTTGCTTCCGCATAGAAGCTGAGAATTTTAGGTTTATGGTTTGCTCTTTCTTATTCCCATCCAGCCGTGATGTGAAGTCTTCCCACTCACTCGGTTTTTGTGGGCTAATATTAACCACGTTTGGCATTCGTTGTGCCTAACCGTAGTTATTCAAAAATTACATGGTTATCTGAGTAGTCTTGGCCGCCTCTGTAGCCAGTGGTGAGACTCAGGCAGGGTGATTCATTCCATCCTCCCAGGTATCACCCTCTGGAGGTGTCCAAGCCTCCACAGGGAGACAGATGGCTAAGGTTAGGTGAGGTGAACCTCAACCCCAGTGCTCAGCAATAACTGCTTGGCTTGTAACCAGGACACCTGGGGTTCCCTGGGGAAATCACCCATCCAAACTCTAGTTAGAACTTGCACCTTTTAGCATCCAAAATTAAAGGAGTTTATGTGCTTTCTTTCAGTCCAGTATAGTTGTAGGTTTTGTGCATAATAGAAGAGACTTTGCCCTATGTTTGACCTACAAACTTACGCACCATTATGGCCTTGAATTACATATTCTATATTTTTATACATCTGCTGTCTGTGTGAACATGCACATATTTTCTGCATAATAATATTCAGATATATGGTTCTCTATGATATTTTATTATTAAAGTGCTGGCAATATGCTCAAAGCTTTACAAAATACAGATAAAGGTAATTCCTGTCAGAAGGAGGTAGTTACACAGATGAACATTAGATTTGTAGGGAGTGAGAGACCAAAAGATCCCTTTTTTTTTTCCTTTTTTTTTTTTTAGCCTCATTTCCTTAGAAAATGAGGTTTGTATGTTTCCCTGTGTGGCGGTGAGGTGTGTAGCTGTGGTTTTGAACTAGTTGGCCTGCTTCAGCCAAAACCAGCCAAAGGGCAGGTGATCTCAAGAGAAAGTTCTCAGAAAAAATGTCAGCTATTTAGGTAAGAGCATGCCCTCACCAAGGAAGAGGTATAGTGCAAGCCAGTATTAGGTGCTAGAGGATCTACACAGGACTTCTATGTGGAAATCTAATTGTGGGGAGAGAGAGCATCAGTTATCACTGGTATTATGCTAATCCCTAGAGAACTGGGCAAAGAGACCCATAGGAAGAAAAGCTTTGCCAATTCTGCTGCAGAGGAGGTTTATTTTATGCTAGCCATGGCCTTTGTCTTTGAATTTCCCTTAGGAAGAGAAGATTTTAAGGGTTCTCACCCCTGAGTATCCTAACTGTGGGGACAAAGCTCATTAATTGAGGGAAGGAACAGTGGAAGACAGAAACGAGAGATGAAGCTGAGGATTGTTAGAATGTTTTGTGTAAAAACAAAGAGGAATTTAATATTCCTACAGGCCTCCTCTATTTTCCATGTGCAGAAATATCTATTGATTCCATTAAATATTGTGTTACAATTAACATTTTTTCCTTAGATTTTGCATTCTTGACTAGTCTTAGCTGGTGAGGGGAGCACTGATTAGCTGTACGTTGTGGATTTCTACCTCCTGTTATAGGCCCCAATGGCCTTGTAGGAAGGAGGAAACCCTCCTCATCTGCTCTGATATTGTTTCTAAGATACAGCTTTATCAGGTTATGAGAAAGACTGCTAGATACGTCTGTCAGGAGTAGCAGAGAAAAGGATTTTCAGCCAAATATGTCTGCTCCTGGCCTGGGTGTTCCTATGAACGTAGCTTTATCAACAGCAGACAGACCCAGGGTGCCAATAGTTTCCTTCCCTGCCTGGTGGTGGTGGTAAGATTTAGGAGTAACTATGTCAGGTATGGAGGATGCACCTGATGTACATGATGTCTGTTTGGATTCTGATGCTGACACAGACTTCTGTACTAGCTCTTGGCTATTCTAAGGATAAGAAGAGAGAGACCAGTTTTCTAATTTGATTGCTTAGCTGGAGATTTTCTTGTTATATGTTTCTTTCATCTTTCTCAGCACAGGGACAAGTAGATTGGGTTGTTGAACTGGATGAGAAGAAGTAGGTGCTGTATTTCTACCCAATGCATAGCCTCAGCTGTCCCCAAGGGCTCTGGAAGATCCTGTGCAGTGCAGGTTGCTCAGGACTACATGTGCAGGGTGCTTAGTAGATCTCTTTCCAGCCCAGTTTGTGGCTATTTAGGCAAGCTGTTGTCTCTGTCTTCCTGCTGTTTTGGACTTCAATCTTCCCAAGAAGCCTTTCCACAGGAAGCTGAAGGAGAAAGACACGCAATGGGAGACAGCAGTGACGGCAAGTGTTTTTGGTGTGCCTGCCCACCTGCCCCGCAGCAGCCCTTGGAGTTGTGGAAACTTCCTGATCAGTGGAAGAACGGGTTGGATTACAGACTGCAAGGAGCAGAAATGTCTGCCACTTTCTTCTCCGTTTCCTCTTCCCTCGAGTCATGTCTTGGATGACTACCCAGATCATATCACCAAGACACACTGCACGTGCAGTCGGTGAGGTGTATAGTTAGTTTTCATCTTTCTGTAGAACATGAGGTACTGGCCACTAGACTTGATTTACAATTAAATGGCAAATCCTACAGTGTATTCCCAGGACCCCAGGAGAGATAAGTCATTTGAGTTGTATTTTTAATAGATTGTTATAAATCATTTTTATATTGCTGTAATTGAATAAGGTGCTTTAGAGAAACAGAAGATTGTACATTCCCTGCCCCTAGGAGTTTGCTTGCTAAGTACATCTTGAGGTACAAAAGGTACTTTGTGTAATTTTATGCAGTGCAAGCCCTTGTTACTAATGACAGTGTTGTAAATGTGGCCCATATCCTGCAACAGCTTAATGTGTGCTTAACATTGAGGATTTAGCATGCCTCCGGATGAGTATGGTGATTCATGCCGGAGAACACAAAAGACTGCCTTGTCGGCTTCTCCACCTGCCCTTCTGCCAGAGGTTGCTGCCCTGCCTCTGAGTCGACACATGCAAGGGTGTGCCAGCTTCGGATTTGCTGCAGCTCAAAGCACGCTAGCTCAGGATTTAGGAACAGCTATGCTGGGTCAGGCCAAAGGTCCGTCTAGCCCAGTGTCGTCATATTCTGACAGAGATCAGAGAAAGAGCAGAAGGAACAGGGCAAACACAAAATGACCCATCATCTGGCATATTATCCCAGTTTCTGACAAAGAGTGTTTTAGGGACTTGTGAGACAAAGTTTGTTTAATGGGCTGATGGGCCTATCTTCCATGAGTTTAAGCTTAAACTGAAATCGATGTAGTTGCACCATGTTCATATTCCAGCCTGGTTAATTCCATTCTGCATTTTCAACTTCCCTTGGCGCATCTTCAGATAAAGCATTCATGCCCTAAAGCTCTGGTGTAGTGTTTGCTAGTGCAATTTTGTAGCAGCTGCACTCCACCCCAGAGATAGGTGCATTTTGGCAGTAAGTGATCCTTAGATTTAAATAATCTATAATTCTTTGGAGCACTTTTTGGGCTTGTAAAAGGTGTTATACAAATCAATGAATAATTTTCACTCACCATTGTTTGTAATATATTCTTACTCCTCAGCTGAAAACAAAATTTCTTTTTCTATTGATTTTCTTCCTTTATGTTTGGCCAAATTGATTTTTCCTTTTCCTAATGGAGCAGAAACTAACATATCTGGATTTCAGTTACTTTTCCCTTTCTGCTTCAGCATCATTTAGGATATCAAAAGGCATAAAAACAGCTCTAAGGAATAGTATTCATTCATTAACTTCAAGGGACCTGACACTGTTCTAATCCCTTTTAAGGGAGCATGTATCTTTCTTTCTTTTTCTTTTTTTTTCTTCCTAATTTCATCAGTGGATTTATAGGTGTTCTCTAAACACGTATTAAGGAGACAAGAATAAATATAATGCTATGGCTTGGGAGGGTGAGGTGGGAGAATTAAGCACAGTTTGAGGTAGGCCAAATAGTTGGACTGCAGAAGAAATTTTGGATCTCTCCTGAAAATGTGTATAGAATTTAACAGGGTTTTGAGGGTGTCCTTCTATTTCTGCACACTGCAGCCCTTCTAAGTCTGGCTGCAGCATAAGCAACAAGATAAATATTCTTACAGAGTTTTCAGCTCAAGTTTGGTCAGGAAGAATTCTTCCTGATTTGTGATTCTTCCTGAAATATCCCATTTTTGGGATATTCCTCTTGAAATATCCCATTTCTGTCAAAGTATCTGCCCCAACTCGGGGCTTGATTTTGTAAGATGCCAAGCAGTCCTTTCCATTTAGGATATTAAGGGGTTCCTTGGGTACCAGGTAGCTGAGAAATGACCTGAGAACTGATACAGTTAGCCTGAAAAAGTTGTGAAAGACTAGATTAGCCCCTAAAATAAGTAGCTTTATCTGAACCCAACTTCTGAATCAACTGAAAAGTTCAGTTCTGAATCAATTGAAAAGTTCAAATATGATTAGGGGCTTAATACAGCCAGTGACTACCTGTAATAGTTCAGGCTACAGTAGACTAGTAGACTAGTTAATATTGGGATAAACTAAAGGGTTTTTAATGCATTGGGTCATATGAAATTCAGCCCAGGGTACACAGAGAACTGGCTGAAACAATCCCAGATAGTTTGGTGTTTATCCCCAGAAGCCGTAGAGGACAGGTGAGATTCTGGAGGATGGAAAACAGGCAGAGATGGTGTCTATCTATAACATGGAGAAAAAGCCAAATCCATGGATTTGTAATCAAGTCAGCAACCTGCCAATACATGGAACAAACAATCAAACAATTGATCTGTAAGTGCCTCAAAAAGGTACCAATGTTGTGAGTAGAACAGCCGACACCAATCTCTTTTCCTTCTATGACAAGGCAACAAACCTTGTGAGTAGGAAAAAGGCATTGGATGTCACATGTCCCAATTTTAATAAGGCTTTTGATACAGTTTTACAAGACATTGTCATAAGCAGCCTGGAGAGATGATGACAAGAAGAAACTGTCGTCTTAGGTCAATGCACAACTGGCTGGCAAGCTGTGGTCAGAGAGCAGTGATTACTGATGATTAACTGTGAAACTGAAAGTGGGTTTCGAGTGGTGTTCTTTGAGATCTGTGCTGGGCCAGTGCCATGCACGTGTTTGTTTTTAATGGCTGGGATGGTGGAAGGCAGAAGGTTCTCATTTGGTTTGTGAGCTAGGATGAGCTGAATGCAGGGAGGAAATTGGGTTCAGAAAGAAAAATAATCTGGTCAAATCAGGGGAATGGCCTGGACAGACCAGGATGCAAGACTGTGAGGACAAATGCAAAGCTCTCTGTTGGGATAGGAGTACTCATCAGCATCAATACAAGAATGGGAAATTCTTGCAAAGCATCTGTCCTGGACAGAAGGATCTGTGTCTTAGGGTGGATCATCTTCGAATAGATTTCACGTGAAATAGACTACACATGAAATGTGACTCAATAGGGCCACATGATTGTGATCAACTAGAAACATGATCCTTGAGGGAAGATCGAACAAATTGGGCTGCCTAAACTAAAGGGGAGGGAATAAACTAAAGTTGTCTTGAAAGACAAGTGGAAAGAAGGAAGAAATAATCTGTCATCTTTGTCTACTGGGACAGTGGGTAATGGGCTTTAACTGCAGTGAGAGAGACATAGCTTAGATGCCAGCAAAATCCTTTTACTGGTGATAATGGCAAAATGGAGAAATTGGCTGCTTGGAAGCTTACCAAATGTCCACCTCTGGAGGTTAGACAGATATCAGTCCAGAATAACATGGATCTAATTCATCTTGCCTTTTAGAGACAGAGATGGACTAGGTGACCTCCTGAGGTGCCTTTCAGCTTCAATTTCTTGAACTTAAGCATCTTTTAATTTCATTTCCATTTTCTTTTAATTTCTTTTCATTTTAGTCCAGGTAAGCCTTCCTAGTCTGTGAAGAGTTAAGGTTTTCTCTGTTCCTCAGTCTTACTGCATATTGTTAGCATTTAGCATCAATTAAAATGGCAAAGTCTTATGATCCGCTCTCCACCTTTGCTAGCCTTATCCATTACTCTTGAACCAGTTAAATAAATATGGTTTAACTGCAGTCTACAGAATAAATGTTCTCTCTTTCTTTCTCTGCATGTGTATCTGTACATATATAATATCTATATATATATATTTGAAATTATGATTCCATTTATCCTAAGTTTCTGGAATTTATTGATTTTTTTAACAGTGTTTAAATTACATCCACTTTTATGGAGACAAATCTGTTGAAGAATTAAACAGCAAAGTTTGCTCCAATCTATAAACATGACAGGGGGATGATTTCCTCTCATTTGCTAAATATACAGCTCCTTAGTCGGAGACATAAATAAGAATGTTGCCTAAGTAGGTCAGATTTGAGCTAGGGCTTTTCAAAAGACATGAAAGCACCCACCGTGAATATACACTTCAAAGCCAGAACCCATTTTTTTGTGCACATTTTGTTCCCGAGAAGTTTTCCATCTGTTCTAATGTCATGGCTTTGCCACAGTGGCTTGTCCTCAGACTCTGTATCTCTGGCAACTCATATGCTTTACTTTTTAATGCGGCAGGTAAAGGAGATAATTGGAAGACCTTCAGAGCTGGGGGAGGGGGGTGGGAGGAAAGGGGGAATCTTTCACTTCTAAATGGAGGCGAAGGACAGACATCCTCAGTTCCTTGTTGTTAGATATCTAGTTTGATTGGATGCCAGAAGCTGAAAGGAGGGAGTGTGCATTTTGAAAGGCTTTTCGAGGAGCGTATCTCAAATTAAAAGAGAAATAATATTTATAGAGGTTAGTGAAGTTCACTTCACCCCGTTCTCTGTAGCAGTGTAGTTCCAAATTCAGGATTCTTGATGGATTTAATCCCTTTTTCATCAGCAATAGTCCAACATGATCTGCCTGTCACTTTTTCAAATGATGTCTTTCTGACTTCTCCACGTAGCTCTGAAAGGGGAGGAAGCTTCCTCACTAATATGTCACTCAACCCACCCACCCAGACACCCACAGCTTGTTTGAAGCCAGCATAAAAAATAAAAATCCACCCTGGATTGTAGCCGAGATGAAGAGAGCGCTTCTTTAAATATCAATATCAGGGAGCATTGGTCCTAGAGGTGAAGCCAGGTATAAACCAACTACTTATTAATATCTCAAGACAGCCCTCAATCTTACAAAACAAGCAGAGCTGTGCTTTGCTATTTTACCTGCAAATTGGTGACAGCATTGCTGTGTGCTAAGTTTACACAAGACCTTTTATTTATTTGGATTGCAGAGTGCCTGCCATTCATAGAGGAACTGCTGGATCATCGTTGGGTGCTGCGTGACTCAGCCCTGCTCGGTTGTTGCCACCTCTGTAACGGGGAGTAGGAGGAGGTGGGACACCCAGGGCTGGGGGTGGCTCTGCCAGGCGCTGACTGCTGTATCTCAGCTGCTGCAGCAGCGTGAAGATGAAAAAAAGGCAGGGAATGGGGTGTGAAGAAACCAGAGACCAGCAGGAGTGGGCTTTGCTAGGGAAATTGGACCTTGTGCGTATGCCTGAGGAAATCCACAGCAATGGACGGAATGACTGAGGGGGCCTGCAGCTCCCAGGACTGGGCCTGGGAGAAGACTTGCAGGAGGCATAAAGATCCCCTCTCTTGTCTTTGGCAGATTGGCCATGCTTAGTGCCCAGGGAGCAAAACATCTTCCTAAATGTCTAAAGAAGGTCTCTGGGGCTATCTGCATCTTCGCACTCTGAGGCTGATAACACCCACTATTACCACCACCCTCATTGCAAACAACCTTGGGACAAGTGAGTGCATTTAGTACATCAACACTCACGTATATAACAAATTTGTGGCAGCATTTGTGTTTGCTGGACTCTAAGGAGAAAGCGAACTGCCATCTTTCCTGCATCTCAAAGTATCTTCATGACACCTTCTAGTGGAAGGTGTCCCTGCCCATGGCATGGGCTTGGAACTAGATGATCTTTAAAGCCCCTTCCAACCCAGACCATTCTTTGATTCTGTGATTCTCTAGCAAACCTGTGAAACACAGTCAAGATTCAGAGCATGATGGACTGTCACCTGGTTCACAGCAACACCTGGCAGTGGGCAAAGCACCACATACAAATAAATTAGTGTTTTACCCATTGCTGGAAGAAAGAACAGTGTAAGAATTTGCTTCAAAGGACTCAGCAATTAAGAGCAGAATGAATATGAGTCATCTGTCCAGCAAAGGCTGTGCCAGATGCAGACACAAAGTAATTCTGCATGTTAATACCACTTACGCAACGTTAGTCCTATGACAGGGAACATTTGCTGTCAGTTTGTAAGGAGGTACGTGCACATGCACACATACGCAAGAACATCGGTATAATTTGGGGTTGTTCAATTTGCTGATCTGCCAGCTATTCCTCTCAGGGCATTTTTAGTAAGTCTCAAAGTATTTTGGACGTTTACAGATTTTGCCTCTTGGCCCAGAGAATATCAGTATAGACACTGAATATATAGCTAGCTAAAATTTGGGAGTTCGGTTGGAAGGAAGCACTCTTATTTCATCATGGGATGTGCATTAAACCAAGCAAACCAAAGAAATACTAAAGAAATTCCCAGCAGCTCCATAGCTCTACTGCTGCTTGGTGGGATGGAGAGCAACGTGAGATATAACTTGTCAGTGAGCTGCTGCCTTGGGCTCCCAGGACCAGTGGCTCCAGGGCAGTGCTGCAGGAGAGGAGACCCTATCTTGCTGAGAAAGAACCCCGCAGCATGAAGCTGAGGACGTTTATAGCACCACCGCATTCTGTGTTGCAGAAGAGATGCTTGTTGGGCCTTTGGAGGGAGATGCTGAGGTCCTGAACAACAGGGTCAGGCTTTTTTAGTGAAGGTTAAAGATGAGTGCTGCCTGACGAGCTGCTAAGGATATGAGGGTGGAGGTACTAAACGTATAAGATGCCTCGGGCTGCTTGACACAAGGATGGTAGCAGTGGCAGACTTTGCGGTGCTTTAATGTGATTTACTAAGCTGTTTCCCATGCTTACCATGATTTCATTTATCCTCAGCTATCTCTATTGTTCAGGTTATCCAGGTCAAGAAATTTGGCTATTTGGGAAGGGTTAGGACTCATGAAACATAGGCCCAGGGTCATGCAGAAAATGTATATTGTTGTTTGGAGTGTGATCAGTTGTGAAAATGAAAGAGGATGAAAGGTTTTCTTTTTGGCGGCTTGTTGACAGGTGCATGTGTCTTGTCTTCATTATGCTATTGCAATGAAAACACCTGGAACTGAACTGGGGGGTTGAGGATTCAGGGAGGGAAAATGAATTGCTGGTGCTGAAGGCAGCCAGGTTGAGTAGCAGGAGACAGCAATGTGCTGCTTCTTGCAAGCTTCTTGCACTGCTGGGAGACAGGGAAACGGAGGAGCACAGAGGTCAGGGCTATTAACTCTGTGTGTTGTATATGTGAGTGAGAGCAGGGCTATTTCAAACCCAGCTATTAAATTTTTACAGTTTTTTGCTGATTTTTTTCATCTTCATTTTTAATAAAGAGGATTCACCTTTGGTGAGGGATTGCAAGATGCTCAGCTGCCCTAAGAGGAACCAAGTGTTGTCACATCACAGGATCTAGAGTGGGTCTTGCTGAATTCAAGGGGCTAGTCCCGGGGACAGACTCAGGGGATCAGGATCAGCCTCTTGATGGTCCAGATCTACCTGGCCTGTACGCTTCGCCACTCAGCTTGCATGTGAAACCCATGAGCTGTGAGAACATCGAACACTGAGGTGGGAAATAAATTCAACCTCCTACGATGCCCAGCTTTAAAAGACACTGGCAGGAAAATGTGGAGTAATGATAACTTCCAGGATGGCAGGCTCTTATTTCAACACACGTTGGGCACCACAGGGGCTTGGTGGGATGGGTTGAAAGGGTTGCACTGGGGACACGGGCTGGCAGTGGGCCCCCGAGGCCGGGGAGCACAGTGGGGCGCTGGAGGTGAGCAGCCTCACCCCCTGCTGATGGTTTCCAGGAGGGGATGAATAAGAGGCGGTTTGGGGCTTTCTGTGCTCCTCCTGCACCTCCAAACATCGCAGCTGCTCGCAGAGGCTGTCAAGTCAGAAGTCTGCTTCTCCTGAGTGCTTGCTGTAAACACTACGTGCAGCAGTGCTGATTATACATCAGTGCGCCGGGCTAACTATAGCACAGTAATTAAAGGGGTGAGAACATTTTGGAGTACTTTCTGCCACTTGTTGTGTGCGTAATCCCCCTGTGTTTGGCAATAAATAGAACTTTTAAGTTTAATTAATACACACTTGGCTGGCTATCCACTTAAAGCACGCTTCGGCAGCCCAGGCCATTACCCACTTAGGTGCCATGGTAGTGGTGTGGTGGTGGGGAGGGCTGCGGGAGAGCCCCCCAGCAGGGCGGGCACGGCTCTGCATCGGGGGAAAGTGGGTCAGTGGGCAATGCAGGGCATGGTCCGACACAGGCACCCGGGTGCTGAAGGGGAAGACAAAGTAAACAATCAGCTTTTCTCCTGAATGTGGAGCAGTTCGGGCTATTTTTCTAATTTATTTCTGAACGCTGGGTTTCATAAGTGAGTTCCTCCCAGGCTGGGGTGTCAGCAGGTCAAACGAGTCTTAAGAGAGAAATGGGGTCTCATCTCTCTTTCCCTCTCCAACTTCTTTTGTGTAGGGCAGTTCGAGCCATTGATTTTTTTTTTTTTTTCGAGTTTAGCAGAAACAACAAAAACAAACAAAAAAAATGGTTTGGATCAGATCAAATATACATTCCTTCCCTCCTCCTCCCCTCCTGGGATGAAACAAACAAACAAATCATGCCGTTTAGCACAATTGTGTCATTTGCCCTGAAACAAGCCATTTCATTTTGTGCACTTTTTGAAAAGCGAAGGCAAGGAACAGTGAGAGTTTCATAAAACAGCCAGAGGAGCTGGGCTCCAGTCCTGTCTCTGGCAAGCACTCATTTATTTATCGGAGTTGGTGGGGTGTCAGCAGGAGCTATTTCATTCCCCCCTGCTCCAGAACACACCCCAGGTTGTGATGTTTGGGGAATTTTTCTGTGGGTGGCGTTGAGGCTGGGCAGGTGAAGGAGTGAACCGAACTGCAGCCAGTGCAAGAAGTGTGGGAGTGAGCCACAGGAAAGCAGAAGCAAGGGTCAGGGAGGACAGGGAAAAGATTTAACTCAGAGTAGGGAGAAAAGGTGTCGGTAGAAAACCAGGTCTCCATTGTTGCACCTTTTTTGCTTTCTTCTTGCTCTCTGATACCATTTTTCCACTGATCTCACTGATTCCACTGCTTCTGCTTATCCTTTACCCTATGCCTTCTCACCTCCTATTCCCAGCCCTTTTTTTAGCTTCTCAGCCTTTCCTCCTGACCAGGTGCTTTGATCTGGGAAGCTGAATTGGTGGTCCATGGTGTAAAGTGACTGCTTGCTCTTCCTAGGGCTCAGCTGTGTATGGCTGTGTGTTTTGAAGACCCAGTTATGTGTGATGATTTCTAATTTTCACAGGGAGTTATTATTATTATTATTATTTTCTTTTTAACTCTTCATGTTGGAAAAATGTTTTCTTTTGGAATTGCCACCTAGAAAATATTCACTGGCTTATTCTGCAGGGTGTAGGGCAAGAGACAAACTTTCTCCTGACTCCAGATAGAATGAAGTAGGCACTTGCAGGGTGCAAATCATTTGCCCCATTTTCCATCGATACAGGAAGACGGGAAGTGTTTCCCTAAGGAAAATGCTTCTCTGCATTAGCTCTGCTGCGAACATCAGCCACTTGCCCAGGGAATGCCACGCTCTCCCTGCTTGGCCCAGCCAGAGCCCTGCGGAAGCACTCTGAAGGATGAATTTCTGTCCTTTGCATCCCTGTTTTCCACATTAGGAAGGGAACATCTCAATGTTATCACATCTCTCGTATTTCCTGGCCTGTTACTCTGTCCTGCTCCAAGAACTGCGAGCACCAGCTCCTCCTTTACCGAAATGGGGCAGCTATTAGCTGCAAGGAGACTTCTTCCTTCATTCTCCCCTGTGATACACAGTAATCAACCCCTACACAGGCTTTGGGTGCTTGCTTGAGCTGTGCTTCCTTTTCTTCATGGCAGAGAGCTACTCTCTTGCACAACAATGACCAAATGGCGTAGATGTGCTTCTCTTTTACATTGTGAACATTATTTTGCATGCTATGCGTGCAAAATGTGGTTTTCTTTCTTTCTTTCTTTTTTTTTTTTCCTAAGTCCTTCTGTCTTCTGCACTCTCAGAAATATCTTCATTTTTCATACTGTGGTTTGCAATGCTGCCTCTGTTTTTTTGTACCTTCTTCATAACAACCCCACTTGAGAGGCGAAAAAGGAGGCTCTGAAGCCCAATTCCTAGATTACGACCTGCACGTTATTTTAATTTAAGCCTGCCTACTGTTACAACAGAGAGTCGAGGTGTAAGTGTGTAAAGTGCTTTGGGAGCCCTGTGATAAAAGACCCTATAAAAACATAAATGTAAGCAGACGGCAGACTCAACCTGCATGTTAGAAGCAACACATGAGCTCACAGAAGAGGGTGCAAACTCAACCCCTTCCTGGGGCTATCTCAGGCAACAATTAATGTAGCCCTTGCCAGAGCTTGCTTATTTGGCTTCTTTCTAATGTAGACCTCTCTATTTCTCACCAAGTTGCGTCAGCCTCAGAGCCAAACTAAATCATCTGGGTTGCAGTTCCTGGCTCAGTCAGTCTTTTTGTGCCTGTTCAGAAAGAGGTCCGTGACC